>NC_090444.1:726857090-727164098 GCF_031143425.1 Pleurodeles waltl
TGGGGCAAGCTCTGCAGAAGTTATCTGAGGCTGTCCTCATTCTGGGCCAATGGAAGTGGGTGTCAAGCCTGTTAAAGGTCTTGTCTTGGCCCAGGTGTCCTGCCAGGGGGATGTCGTGAGCCAGACCCAGTAGGAAGTTCCGGTAACACTGGGGGACCACCAGCACACGGGCTGCCCCAGGACCTGGAACCTTATGCTCACTGTAAAGGAGATCATTCTCCCAGTAAATATGGTGAGTGCCAGAGGCGTCACCTGCTGCTTGGGCTGTGGCCTGTTGCCTCAGACCTTCAAGGGTGGGGCATTCCTTCTGCGCCTTGCAGAATTCTGCTCTGGTTGGCCCCCCCTCTACTTGCCAGCCAGCAAGTTCAGGTAGGTTACCCAGGTCAGCTATGTCCTCCCCAGTTGGCTCAGTGGCCTCTTCCTCCTCAGGGGCCTCGACCACCACCGGGGTAACATTTGAGGCGGGTTTCCCGAGCCTCTTGCCCTTCCTCTTTGCAGCTGTCTGGGCCATTTTACCAGGCTCCAGACGCCCTTGACTCCCTTCCCGGGCAGCCATGGACCGTGTGGTCATGCAGACCCATTCAGGTATCCCTAACATCTCCAGGTGGGATCTGAGCTCTACTTCTTTACAAGCAGTATGCTCAAGATCATTGCCTAACAGACAATCTACAGGCATGGCAGGACTCACATGCCTGTAGATCCTGGAGACCCCCCCCACTCAAAGGGAACCAGAGCCACCGGTAGGTGACTCTCACGATTGTCAGCGACTATGACCTGGTGGAATGTATTAGGGACTATCTGCTCTGATGGCACCAGCTGACTTTTGATAGTAGTCATACTGGCTCCTGTGTCACGCAGAGCCTCCACCTTTTGCCCATTAATGGTGATCCACTGCCTGTACTTGGAAGTATTTTGGGGCATGTGGGCTTTGGGCACCATTTCTCTTTCTCCCAGGGACACTAGGGAAACCTCTACCTGCTCCCCAAAGCTATCTGGGTCCATCTCCCCCCAAAGCGCTGCACTAGTCAACCCAGGTGTCTGTCCAGTCATGGACGGTGCCCTCTTGGAGCACTGGGGGTCGCCTTTATAGTGACCATACTGGTAGCACTCTAAGCATCTGGGGTTGGATCTCCCTGATTTCTCATAAGTCCCTGGCTTTTTCCCAAATCTGGAAAAGGAATGGTTGCCACCCCCTCCCTGGGAATTCTTTTGGGGGCCTTTTGAGAGTTCCTTATCTGTAAGTTTATCTCCCCCCTCTTTCTTCTGTTGGGAACCCTGACCACCTTTGTGGGTGTCCCCCCCAGGTACCTTTTTGGACACTCTGGTGCTAACCCAGAGGTCCGCCTCCTCAGCAAGCTTCCTGGGATCAGTCAGCTTACAATTTACCAAGTGCTGGCGCAACTCTATAAAAGTATTATTGAGCATATGCTTTCTCAGAATCAAGTCATATAACCCTTTATAATCATCTAATTTGTTGCCCCGCATCCATCCATTCAGTGCCATACTGGAAAAGTCAAAGAAATCTACCCATGTTTGTGTGGTTTGTTTGGTGCTGTCCCTGAACCTCTGACGGTATCCCTCAGGGGTCAGCCCAAACTTGGCAAGTAAAGTGGCTTTCTGAAGTGGGTATGTGTTTTGATCAGGTTGATCCAATGTGAGAAGTGTGTCCCTCCCCAATTGCGGCACATAACCCCACAAAGCTGTACCCCATTGCCCTTCAGGAACCTCATGAGCCCTTAGTGCAACTTTATAAGCAGCTAACCATTTATCTATGTCATCTCCCACCACAAAACTGGGCACCACATTTTTGGGTATACAAACCTTCTTTTCCCCAGCAGGTCCTGTCTGTATGCTGCCACCATTACTGCTGGATTCAGACTGTCTCGCCTTGATCTCCAGCTCCTTGAGACTCAGTTCATGAGCCAACAATAGTTTGTTTTCAGCCAAAGCTCTCTCAGCTGCAGCTTCAGCTCTTTCAGCTTCCATCTGTTTGGTTGCTCTTTCAGCTTCCACCTATTTGGCTGCTCTTTCAGCCTCAGCTTGTTTGGCTTCTCTCTCTGCCCTCCTTTCCTCCTGTTGGGCCTCAATTTTCAGTTTTGCCATTTGTAATTGGAACTCCCTTTCTTCTCTCCTTTCCTCTGCGTTCAGGCTTTGCTCAGAGACACTGCTCCCTGGTCTGGAAGGGGGCACAATTGCAGGGGTAACATTACCCACTGATGGCAATAAATCCTCTGAGAGGCCATTTTCTGGCTTCTCTTCCTCATCATCCTCCTCTAAATGGGCTTCTGCCCAGGGCCTCAGCACCACTTGAAAGTCCTCCTTTTTGGAGGCCCCATGGGTGGGTACTCTCATCACCCTGCAGAACCCTTTTAGCTGTTTGACAGTATATGTCTCCAACAGGGCTAGGTCCAAATCTCCCACTTGAGACCCAGCCAGAGACATGTTGAGTGAGGATTTCGTTTTTGAAAATTGTCAGGAAAAACGAATTTGCAAAAAAGAGATAAAAATCAAGTTGACCTTCAACTGTGGGTAGGTAGTGAAATACTTAGCTACTGTATGTCACTGCACAAATACAAGTCCTATCCTCACCACTGATCACCAATGTTAGAAATGGTGTTTTTGGTTGGCAGTCAGGTTACCCTCTGTCCAAGCAAGAACCCTCACTCTAGTCAGGGTAAGTCACACACAATCCAAATTATCCTGTGCCCACCCTCTGGTAGCTTGGCACGAGGAGTCAGGCTTAACTTAGAAGGCAATGTGTAAAGTATATGTGCAATAAATCATACAATAACACCATATAGCACCACAAAAATACACCACACAGTGTTTAGAAAAATATAGAATATTTATCTGGATATTTGTAGATCAACAAAATAAAAGATGCCATAAGAATTTGTAGAAATATCACTGAAAAGTGATGTAAAGTGTCTTAAGTCTTTAAAAAGCAAACAAAGTCTCTTTCAAGCACAAAGTACCTGGTTTGGAGTGGCAAATCTCTGCAGAGGGCCGCAGAGGAGGAGATGCGTGGAAAAATGGGGTGTGCGCCGGTTTCGCCCCTTCACACACGGACTTGCGTCGTTATTTTTCACGCGGGGAGATGTGCGTCGTTCTGCGGGAAGAAAAATGATGTGTGCGTCGGTTTTGCCCCTTCACACACGGACTTGCGTCGTTATTTTTCACTCGGGGAAGACGTGCATCGTTTTCCGGCACGCTGGCCGACTCCTTCTATGGTTCGCGGGATTACCAGATGTCCCAGGGTCTGTGCATGGATTCCTCGGCTTGTTATCCGGCTGCGCGTCGTTACGAGAGGCTGTGCGTGGAATTTTCTTTCTCACGGCAGGCGTCGCGTCGATTTCCTCTCTGTAAGTCGGGCGGCGTTGTCCATGCGAGGCCGTGCGTCGAAGTTCCAGTCGCCCCGTAGGCGTCGTGTCGAGCAGCATCGGCGTGCACCGATTTTCTCACCGCGGAGCAAGCGTCTACTTTTTCGGCACACGAGGAGTCCAAAAGAAAATGATAAGTCTTTTTGGTCCTGAGACTTCAGGGAACAGGAGGCAAGCTCTATCCAAGCCCTTGGAGAGCACTTTTGCAGCCAGACAAGAGTTCAGCAAGGCAGCAGGCCAACAGCAAGGCAGCAGTCCTTTGTAGAAAGCAGACAGGTGAGTCCTTTGAGCAGCCAGGCAGTTCTTCTTGGCAGGATGCAGGTTCTGGTTCAGGTTTCTTCTGCAGCAAGTGTCTGAGGTGGTAGGGCAGAGGCCCTGTTTTATACCCAAATGTGCCTTTGAAGTGGGGGAGACTTCAAAGAGTGGCTTAGAAGTGCACCAGGTCCCCTTTCAGCTCAATCCTGTCTGCCAGGGTCCCAGTAGGGGGTGTGGCAGTCCTTTGTGTCAGAGCAGGCCCTCCACCCTCCCAGCCCAGGAAGACCCATTCAAAGTGCAGATGTATGCAAGTGAGGCTGAGTACCCTGTGTTTGGGGTGTGTCTGAGTGAATGCACAAGGAGCTGTCAACTAAACCGAGCCAGACGTGGATTGTAAGGCACGGAAAGATTTAAGTGCAGAGAAATGCTCACTTACTAAAAGTGGCATTTCTAAAATAGTAATATTAAATCAAGCTTCACCAGTCAGCAGGATTTTGTATTACCATTCTGGCCATACTAAATATGACCTTCCTACTCCCTTCAGATCAGCAGCTGCCACTTCAACAATGTATGAGGGCAGCCCCAATGTTAGCCTATGAAGGGAGCAGGCCTCACAGTAGTGTAAAAACGAATTTAGGAGTTTTACACTACCAGGACATGTAAACTACACAGGTACATGTCCTGCCTTTTACCCACACAGCACCCTGCTCTAGGGGTTACCTAGGGAACACATTAGAGGTGACTTATGTGTAGAAAAAGGGGAGCTTTAGGCTTGGCAAGTACTTTTAAATGCCAAGTCAAAGTGGCAGTGAAACTGCACACACAGGCCTTGCCATGGCAGGCCTGGGACAAGGTAAAGGGGCTACTTGAGTGGGTGGCACAACCAGTGCTGCAGGCCCACTAGTAGCATTTAATCTACAGGCCCTAGGCACATACAGTGCACATTACTAGGGACTTATAGGTATATTAAGTAGTCCAATTGGGTATGATTCAAAGTTACCATGTTTAAAGGGAGAGAGCATATGCACTTTAACACTGGTTAGCAGTGGTAAAGTGCGCAGAGTCTAAAAGCCAGCAAAAACAGAGTCCAAAAAGTGGAGGGAGGCAGGCAAAATGTTGGGGGTGACCACCCCAAGGCATGTCAGGTCTAACACATATGCAATACAATACTCCAAAGCTCATAGACGCATAGCCCCTGTGCGTCTATCGCACGTCCACAGGCCATTTCACGCTAATGTTGTGAAAATACAACGCATAACCGTCCTGCGTAAACAAAATGACTGAAAAACATGACGCACACACCCAGGAAGTGTTGTACCAGGACATCCTGCCTGCACACATGCTACAGTGAGTGTAGTTTCACCTTCATTTCACAGGCTGTTTCTCTGTGACTGTGTGAGGTTGTGAGGTTTAGGTGCTGGTGGATTTGTGGAGTATTTGCTGTGTTTGTAGTGTACATTGTGCTGTATCCTGTGTTATTTTGTATATTAATCGTCTCATAACTTGCATTTTGTAAAGTGAGTGTACTGTTTTTGTCTCTGTATTGTCAGATGTTTGTCCGGGGTAGTTTAGCAGTTGTGGTAGTTTGGGTAGTTGGGATAGGTGTAAGGGTTTATTTTTTTTTTTTGTTTTGGGTGAACTCCATTCACCACTGGGAATATCTGGGAAAGGGAGGATGAGCTGGATGTCTGCATATGAGCTAAGGGGTTCATCAGGCTTGTGGCACACTACCTTCCCCATGGTGCTGCAACTGGGTGTCCGGGTGACACTTGGCAACCCAACGGAGGCAAGGCAGCTGCAGAGGGGCAAGGTGCTCCACCACCTTACCTGGATTTTTGTAACTGGAAGGAACGACCACCACATTAAGCATCGCTGGGTAGATCTGGTGTTAAGGGAGGAGGATCTGCTCGACCATTTGGGAACTGAGATTGGTGGAACAGTTGGTAAGACTCCCATTGCGTACAATCTCATTTTGTTTGCATGTGCATGACAGTTGCTAATAAGTTTGAGTGCTGCATGCAATGGATGTAGGCATGTCGTTTGCGACCTGTATGAAGAGTCCATGCCCCACGTTAGGGCTGCATTTCAATTGTACAACAAGGAAGCAAATGCAGGACAGATGTATAATTTACCCTGCACAGCCATCTCAAAGTGTTGTGATGCATGCATAGTGTAACTAGGTAATGAGCAGCTACAAATGAGGCCTGAGCCATGCAACATGCATGAAAGGGGGTCCCAAAACATTGATGGGATCCCAAAGTATTATCCTCTGATTCAGAAGACAATTCCGTATGTAACATTTTCAAGCACTGAGAACGGCTGCTGAAAGAAGGTGTGTAATGTGGGCATATAAATGTATGAGAAGGGCCCCCATGTACTCAGCAGTAGTTGTGATGATCTGTTGCATCTCCTGCTGAGTGCATCATTGAGCTTCACATGAATAAATTATGTTAGACGATACATGTATCATGCTGTGACTTATTTCTGACTACGCACACACATGGCGGTGACTGTGGGGTGCACTGAGGGCCACAAGAACAGTATAGATGCAATTGGTTCTGCAACTTTGTAGTTCTATTGGGCCCTCTGTGTAATTACCCAAGTCCATGTAAGGGTGTTTGATCATGCAATGGTCCAGACTACTAGCAGTTCCATGTTCCAGTTCATTGTGTATCACACACAGCTATTCGATGTTTATAACCAGACACCTGCTGAGTTAGTTCCATAGGCCTGCTGCTTCTCACAGACAGTATGGGGCTACCCTGCATCAGCCCCATCACTGGCACCCCACTCACTAACCTGCACCACCAGATGCATCCTTTGACCACTGAGAAAGTGTATGTGTTCACCCGTATTTCTATGGCCATGTTCTCATCCCTCTCTAGACTAACAATGGTATACCATGGCAGCAATGGCAGGTCACACACTATCGGTACTACATCTATGATTTCATACAGTCAATGTGTAGGCAGGTTCATCAACTTCACATTAATACACTCCCATATCAATTTTGAAAGTATGTGTGCCTTGAGATGGCACACACATATTACATACTTCACTGAAGTAAGTTTCAACACCTTGGAATACCCACACAATCCCAGGGTAGTAGTTTGTCAGTTTGCTGTGACAATGATGTAGATGCGTACAAAATCTGATGCAGGCGAAATGCTATGGGTTTTACAATGGGCAAGGCACTGCAACAACCATTGCATGCCCTTCAGATGGAATATACATTATCAAGTAGTCCCATAGGGTAATGGAGGTGTTGTTTTAACAGACAGCTGCATTAGAATGCCATCTATAAATGGTACAGTGAGAAGCACCACAGGAGTGTCAGGGACAGTGATGGTGTGTAGGTGCATGGGTCTACCTTCTCTGAGAGTATGTATGATTGAGTGATCATAGATGTTTGTCAGTTACTATGATCATCCACTAGAATGACTTCCCCTCTCAGCCTAACAAGTTTACACTGAACAATGTTGACCATTTACTGAAACTTGCCTTTTACACTAAGCAATGTTTTCCATTCAAGTCCTGCAAGTGGACAAGCACCCTACACCATTGGAGAGGTGGTGCATTTTCAAGACCACGAAGCATCCAGTAAGTTTCATACTGTGCGTCCTGTGAGCAAATCCAGGGAATGCTGTGAGTCAGTCAGAAGTGTGGAATGCAATGACAGAAGATTTTGCCTGACCAATGATCTCATATCATAGGAGGATGAATGGTAACATCATGTATGTTGGAATATTGTGCAATGAGAATGGCTTGCATGTAGTTCAAGGGTCAACGTGTGCTGGCATGGAATTGTGTGTAATAGGAATAGTAATGGATGACCACATATTCATTACTGTCTACCATTATAGGTCACAGGGTAGCTGTATATGTACATAGCATGCCTGTTGAGAACCACTTTGTCACAGCACCATTGTCAGCAGTGTGTGCCACATATAGCATACACGTATTGACATGATGGTCCAGATGTGGGTTCTATTTGCAGAAGTCACTAGGTGGATTATGTGGGAGACACACACACCACAGGTGCCTCAGTAACCTTCAGAAATAATGAGTTTGTAGGGCTGCAAAGAGCCATAAAGTGCTGCACACCAGTCAGTAGTGTACACAATTTGTGGACA
The DNA here is from genome assembly GCF_031143425.1 of Pleurodeles waltl. Classification (NCBI taxonomy): domain Eukaryota; kingdom Metazoa; phylum Chordata; class Amphibia; order Caudata; family Salamandridae; genus Pleurodeles; species Pleurodeles waltl. The sequence continues at coordinate 726,864,859 of NC_090444.1, forward strand.
ACTCCATTCCAGATGGTTGTCGGAAAAGTCTATGATTCTCCCACACTAGATGTCTGCAGTTTTCACAACATGGTCTTGCCACCACGATAATTGTGATTGATGTAGGTCACATCACATATGATGTGAATTGTGTGAGTGTGTAGTTTGTACTTTAATGATGTATGACATTAATGTGCAAATGATGTAACACATTTCAGGATAGAGTTGCAGCACCCAATGCAGTGCCAAAATCACTGTGGGCTTAAGGCTATCCATACAGCCACCTTGCGTGTGCCGTTTAACACATGTAGGACCACATATCACAGGGTAGGGGGCTTCAGTTCTGTAATGTGTTGACACTGTGATGTGCAGCTCAGGCTTTGACCAACCTTTCTTCTGCCAACATTGCACCAGTTGTACATGTGGGCACATCATGGGAAAGGGCGTGGCCCGTTGTAACCTATGCTCAGACCAGGTCTTACAACAGGACACATGAATGTAGATTTACCAAACCTCAAGTTAGCAGGTTGGTAGTTAGCAGCCCCACTATAATATGGGCCACACTTTGACTCCATAATGAGTGGTCAGGCCTTGATGTATCACCATGAGTGCTGAGGAGATGGATTTGCATGCCCAGCACCCCTTATGCCCAGGGAAACAATAAATCCAGATCTGTAGAGCCACACAATCCTCACAAGTTAGATGACACAAATGTTGATCAGGGTTGTATTTGTTCCTATCAGCTCTGGGCCCTTTTGATTTATAGTGGATTGCCATCATCTCACTGACATGGATATGATACTGGTCATGTCTGGTTGGAAATAGACATAGATGAGGAGGAAGTCATTGTTGAGGAATGTGAATTGAACTGTATGTGTTAGTTGCTGTTGCAGAGTAATTTAAAATTCTGAACAAACCCCACCCAATACTGATACTGATGCTTGCTTGTCCTCCTATTTCAGCAGCCAACATGACTCATGAGCAGAGGTGCAATTTTATGAAGAGGGCAGAATGTTACCGCCACATCCTTAAGGTGGAAGTGGGATACTGCAGGATGGCCATACGATTCTGTCATGAGAAAGCTTCGGGGGAATGGCGTGTCTTTGCACATTGTGGTCCGACAAAGCAGACACCAAAGGACACGGGAAAAAGCTCCTCAGGGATGCAGGGGGCCACAGCTGGACCTATGCCCTACACATAAGCTCCACCTGTCTCTACAAAGCCACAGGTCCTGCCACCAGCAGCCGGAGTACCAACTCATTTTGAGCTGGACCTCGGAAGGGACCTAAATGCAATCCTCAAGAGAGTGGACAAATTGGAGGAGGAATCAGCAGGCATCAGGAGGATGTTGAAGTTCATAAAAAAAAAAAAAGTAAAAGAAATGAACATTTGGACTTATGGACCTCCAAGTACCTCCCCCTCTCTACTAAAGTTTTGATAAGTTTTAGTTTGGGTTTTAGATAGTTAGTATTAGGTTAGTGTAGGGTAGGTTAAGTATAGTGGTGGAGTGGGTTTTTCTTATTATGTGTTTATAGGTGCGGTTTGGGTGAGGGGTCATGTTGGGGTATATGTGTTTATAAATAAATAAAAAAATATATACATAATATAAATATATATTTTTATATCTATCTATCTATCTAAATATTTAAAACAATTACAAAAAATATATAAATTTGTTTAGGCCATAGGATAAGTTAGTATGTGTGCAGTTATAGTAATAGAGGACCTATTTGTATCTTGTTTCTTAATGGGGGGGCAATGTTTAGAGTGTGGTGTTCCATGTGTAAGATAATTTTAGATTAGGTTAGATAGATGTAGTTGTTTGATGGGTATAGTTATTGTAGGTTTTAGTTAATATATAGGTTAATGGTTTTATTTTAATCCTCTTTAATATAGCATATATTTTGTGTAAGTTGCCTGAGTATCTGGGTCTTCTCAGGAGTGCACTGGGCAAATTGGGGTAATGGCCTATGGAATCCTTTCTGTTTTGATATCCCTGATTTACCATGTCCTTCCCCTATTGACGAAGGAGCTTTCACATTGGCTGCAACATCACGTCTACTGGTGGATGCATTTGCCATCCAGTGTACCTGTCATTCATAATGTCTATGTATACTTTGTCTTTGACAGGGTAGTCTGGTACTTCAGCTGTCATTGGTGGAGTCCTGTAGTTTAAATTTTGGGAACTGAAAGAAGTGACACATCTGACAACAGGAGCAATTAGAACTGTATCCTGCAACACTGACAGGTGCCCATGACTGATGAGGTTAGCTACATCTGTACCACACAAATGAGTTGTTCTGGGACTCAAGCTGTCTATATTGCCATTGACTTGGTTCTCAGCCATACCGGTCGTATATCAGAAGTAAATGATATATGCATACATTTTTGTTTTTATGCTCAGTGAATTGGTTGTATCAGACAACACCATCATACACCTTTCTCATGTTAGCATCCTTGTGTGTAGCTTTGTGTCACACAGTCCAGCACTCATGTACTGCTATTCTGTAATCATTGACATGGATTCACACAATTCAATCATTCAGCTGAGTAGATGGATCACAGAAAATGTAGACATGCTAAATGTGTATAAGGTGTTTATAAACAGGTGGAAGTGTAAAAGAGAATGATTTACAATATCCAGGTCTGAGGCCCCATTACTGAAACTCATCCATACGTGACACAATCAGAGTCCAGGGTTGAGCGCCATGTCATGAGGCATGAGGCATGCTTAGGAGAAGTGTCCATAACTGAGGAGGAACAAAAATTGCCAATTGTTATGTCAGAGACAATGACAGTACACAGCAGACAAGTCAACAGTGGGTGGGTGAAGAGAGCACATTTCCTACTGTCACAATACTGGCATGATCTTAAGACAGATCTAAGGAGAATTGTCCATGTGACACAGCCTGGTGCTACTGGGTACTCTTCCTATTGAAAGTAATTTCTTCCACATCTTCATCCTCTGATGTGGGTGGTGCCTCTTGTGCCATTGGTACTGCTGTTGTAGAGGTAGAATGGGCCACACACTTCAGGGGATAAAGATGTGGACTCCAAGTTCCCAGCAGCTGCCATTTATGGTAAGACATAAGGCATCACTGCAGCAAGGAGGAACTGCAGATTTTTCAACATAGCTGCAACATCATGGTGCTAGGTAGCCATGTCTTTCCTGAGGGAGGCCACTTCCCTCTGAATGGACTCCAGCCTGTTGTCTGCTACGCTGCTGCCAGTTTGGAAGGGCAATTATTGTAACTTTGTGGCGGCAGCTATGTCCTCCAGGGACTGCTTGACTCCATGCAGTGGGGATGTGTGTGTCTTGGATGATAGCTGTGTTTTTATTAGGTGTTATGAGGCACGTCCGTAATCCCTATAGGCTGCCTGCCTTGGTCTCTATCCCCATCCTCACCTGCATTTGCCAGCTCTCGCTGGACTCCTACCACTGTCCTCTGAATGTTAGTCTGTAGGTCCTCAGAGTCCAGGGCTGTGTCAATACTGGCAGGTGGTATATTTTGGTTGTTGGGTGGTTCATGTGGAGACACCGCAATGTTGTGTATCCTCCTTGCAACTGGGGTGGTGCCTGGAGGGATCCTAGAACATCCTGAAAAGTCACTTCATTGATGGCTGTCAGCTGGTCCTCCAGGTAAGCATTAAAATCCAGGAAAGACAGGTCAGCAAGAGGAAAGCCATCATTCTCTGCAATGAGATAGTGTAAAATCAGTCTTAGATTGTTGTGGCAGTTGACATGACACATCATTTATTTAGTAGTGGAGGCTCAGAGACTAGTTAAAGGCCCAAGGTTGTTATTGTACATTATGTGGCATATATTATTTGTCCCTAGTGACACTGGAGTGTTACGTAAAGGGACGCTCCGATGACACTATGGGCTGCGTCATATTTCCTAGGTGGCATTTAGCCACTTATTGTGGATTGACGCCACCTTGTAAATATGGCCCCTTCCCACGCAGCACTTTGCGTGGAAGGGGCGTGCAATGGCTCTTGCTGTGGGTGGGCCACACCAACCACCATTGCATTTTGACACTGCCCGAGATTTACATGTCTTTGTAGACTTGAGGCAGTGCCAATATCTAACACCACCCCATGGGTGGCATTAGCAGAGTGCAATGTTGACGTATACTTTAATTCCGCCTCATGTTTTCCTTTTTCTATGTGTGCTGCATTCCACAGCACACATGGACCAAGCAGGTTGCCATATCAGTTTCTTGTTGTGCAGGAAGGTGCTTCTTCATACACAACAATATTTCCCCCCCAAGGCAGCCATACGTGCACTATGGTGCAAATGATGCAGTGTTGGGGCTGGACAGCTAATTTATCACTGGCACAGTGGTGGACGCAGGGATGGCCCGTATACTTATGATTTTTGCTCAAGACTGTGGGGGTCATTCTGACTCCTGCCGGCGGCAGTAACCGCACGCCTGGCGGGAGCCGCCGAATGACCGCGGCGGTCATTCTGAGTTTCCCGCTGGGCTGGCGGGCGACCGCCAGAAGGCCGCCCGCCCGCCCAGCGGGAAACCCCCTTCCACGAGGATGCCGGCTCCGAATGGAGCCGGCAGAGTGGAAAGGGTGCGACGGGTGCAGTTGCACCCGTCGCGATTTTCAGTGTCTGCTATGCAGACACTGAAAATCTTTGTGGGGCCCTGTTAGGGGGCCCCTGCAGTGCCCATGCCATTGGCATGGGCACTGCAGGGGCCCCCAGGGGCCCCACGACACCCGTTCCCGCCAGCAAGGTTCTGGCGGTCAAAACCGCCAGAACCAGGCTGGCGGGAAGGGGGTCGGAATCCCCATGGCGGCGCTGCCTGCAGCGCCGCCATGGAGGATTCCTCAGGCCAGGGAAAAACCGGCGGGAAACCGCTGGTTTCCCTTTTCTGACCGCGGCTTTACCACCGCAGTCAGAATTGGCCTGGATGCACCGCCAGCCTGTTGGCGGTGCATCCGCGGTCCCCGGCCCTGGCGGTCTATGACTGCCAGGGTCGGAATGACCCCCTGTATTTTTTAAATGTTAGTTCGTGATTCAGCCTAATTTAGTACAGAGGCACCCACTTTCTTTTCCAGTTTGATCATGGCCTGTATCTTGTTTGATGGTGGGATTGCAGCTCCTTGTACTACTGCACACATGGGCCCTCATAATGAGTCCGCGGTCCTATGACTGCCAGACTTGCAGTGGTGCTTGGACCATTGCCAGCAGAAGTGGTCCAACTGGCACTTTAGGACCATGCTGTAAGTGCAATGGTCAAGTGGCCTGCCACTGCCAGGTTGCCGCCAGCCTATGGACTGGCGGTGCCACTGGTCTTAGTCCTACGGCCAGCACTGCAACCAGCACTGCCCTCCAGATTATGATCCCACTTCTCCACCTGCCTTTGCATGGTGGTCCGCCCTCCATGCAAAGGCTGGTGCTAATGGGGTGTGGGGTGCCCCTGCACTGCCCAAGCACTTGGCATGAGCAGTGCAGGGGCCCCCATTGGCAACATTGGCGCTGGCTGTATTGCAAGCCAGCATCAACATTGCAGTGAGTTTCCCACAGAGCTGGCAGGCCAAAATATGGTTTCCACTCACTGCCCCAGCGGGAATCTCGTAATGCTTACCCTGGCGGGAAGACCACAGTGGCAGTCTTTCCAACACAGGAATTTGGCGAGCGGCCTCCGCCCCCGTCAGCATCGTAATGGGCACCATAACGTTCACAGACATGCACCATGTGTTGTATTTTTTCTATTGTTTGCCCATTCCATGTAGGTAATATGGTTGTGTCTGAGTTGTTGTAGGTTCACCCTGTATGTGTTGTGTTCCACACGTTGCAAGTTTTAGTACAGATTTTTCTCTTGTGGCATGGTTCAGGTCAGCACCAATATGTGTAGCTCAACACTGCACCAGGTTAGTTATGCAGAGAAATGCCATGTTTACTGGGATATGGGACAGCCCAGAAATTCCCCTGGGTATGAACTAATTTTCTTTCCAGGCACCAAGACAGGCATTGTCCAGGATGATGAAGGAGTGGCTGTCTTGAGGGGTTGAATTGTTTATGTGCAGGGTGGTGTCCCTTCCTGCACATGTACAAGTCATGTTAGCCAAGGTGGCATTTCAATGTGTGCTGCAAGATGAAGCATGCATGTGTAACGGCAATATAACAAGGAGATAGGGGAGCATTTTTGTGAGATACACCACCCTGAGCCCACTCAATGGTACTGACTTCCGTCCTAGTCTCAGATGTCTAAGTTGTGTGGGTACAGGAGCTTTGACAATATGCAAGGGGTGTTGTGATGGCACAGCCACAGGCACAGTATTAACAGGTCCATTCAAGCCAATGTGCTGCATATTTACGTGGTGCAGTATAGCCGTGGCGATTGGCATATAGCCACGTTTTGTATATGTTGGAGCGCATAGCACAACCAAGGCGTGTGTACATGTGTTGCTTGTGTGGGGATGGGGCCTATTTATTCAGGACAAATGTGCCCCCATGCAATACTTTAGCATGCATTGGGTGTGTCCTATCTACCTCCCCCTTCTGGCATTTGTAAGATTCCAGTTAATTCCCCCATGCAACTTACCCTGCATTTGTGGTGGTGGTTGGTAGTCTGTTCTGTACTGTCCTTTGATTCCTGTGACCAGCTATTCCAGGATGACTACTGCAACCATCTCCTCCAGCTCATCCAGGTCCCCCTGTGGTGGAGGACTTCCACCTCCAGTCTGCAGTGCTGCCTTTCTGTTCTTGACCAATTTATTCTTAGTTCTGTGCTTGCAATCATGCCAGGGCTTCTTGCACTCAGTGACAGTTTTCTTAACCTCTGCCACGCTGTTGATTTTGTTCACTATTTGCTGCCATATAGCCTATCTCTTACCAATTGGCAGTTTGGAGGTGAGAAAGAGCTGATGTTGGTACCTCGTCACCTCTCAGAAAAGGATGTTGTGCTCGTCCTCACTAAAGCTACACTTGCGCATTTTCTTCTCCTTCTCCAGGGACTTCTGTGGATCCTCTTGGTTGGTGCTTGGGCGATTGTGGTCTCTCCGGGGACTCTCCTGGCCTGATGCTTCCATTTTCAGTTGCAATTGCACTCTTTCCTGCTTGTGTGTTTAAATTTGGCACTAATGTGGGCTCAAAATGGCAGAAACCTTTTGTGACATGTTTACGTGCCACAAAACGGTTTTGAGCCACTTTCACAGCATTAACGTCATGCCTTAAGTATGGCGCATGGATGGCACTATGGAATGGTGCTAGCTTGTGCTAAATAAAATGACACAAAACTGCGTTAGCACAGTTTTGCGTCATTTTGTATAAATATGGGCCTTAATTCTGAGGATAAATGACAATTAAGAGGAACGAATTATGAACTCTGTGTGATCCATCCTAGAGGTATCATAGGTATGCAAATGAACCATAGCATGGCTGCTTTCCAGACAGAAAAAAGAAGATGTGGAAGCAACAGAGTTGTAAAGAAAAACACAATCCTAATACTATTTTGCACATTTTAAATAAAAGAACAAAATAAGTTTTTCAATTGTTTCACAGGAAATTGCTTTGTCACACATATTGCTCTGTCCAAGTACATAAACAATAATGCCTGTTAGGCTAAACATTCAATAAAGCATCTGAGAAGAACAGCATAAGCACATTTCCTCATAGAAAATATATTTCACAATTGAAAACCATCACCAGTGAAGAAAGAGAATGAAAATAAGATTGAAAAAGTTGTAGGTAGAATTGGCGAAATCTTTAGATAAAGGCACCAGTAAGATAATTAATGGGAATAGAGTATAGAATATTTTGAGGAAATCTTTTTATAATCAAACTGTGTACACAGTAGGGGAGCTATAGACATAAGATCCATGATTGCCACTGAGCTATTCTAATTAATTACTTAATGCTGCCGCAAAGGTTACATTTCAGGTGATTTTGATCCGTGGGTCATAATGAGGAAGCATTTAACGTGGGATTGTCATGATATTCTCCACTTTCTTTCCTCACAGGAGAGGGAGGTCAGTATGATGATTGTCAAGTCTAGATTCATTCCTCAGAGTACAGTTCAACTGGACTGTATTCAGAAGATCCATGTTTCATACAAAATATTGCATACATGTTTCATCTTCTATTTGAAAGTGAACTGGCTGTTGTGAGCTATGCTGTAGCACATGCACTCAGTACAGGTACAACCTTTCTGAATAAAACTGCCAGATATGTTCTGGAAAATATTTATGGAAAATATGAAATTCTTGACTGCAACCTCATGAATCTCAGAGCCTGTCAATGTGTAGCAAATAAGTACTTATTTAATCAGCATGCTTAGATAAAGTCCATGCTTCCTAATTGAACAACTACCAAAACTTCCTCCTCTGGGTAAGGTTGTTGACTACATTTGGAAGAAAGAATACCAAGCTAGAGGTGCTTTGTATATACAAGTTATTGTGGGTAAAAGGTGCATGGATGTTTGGACAGGATACTGATGAGTCAGTGTTGTCATTCTTGGAACGGCAAATATGTGAGATTCCAAAATCACAGAACAGAAGTCTCAGACTGCAAGTGTACCGATTCCTGCAAATGTGGAAAGTACTGTCTTTGTATCTTTGCACATACAGAGCCAAAGAGAAAAAAAACAACACAAATTGTCACTTTGGATTTTCTAAGCCAGTTCTGCCTAAAAGAAGGGTATAGTTTATGTTTGGAGCCAGTCACACTGTTACTGGTGAATTCCCTAGGAAATCATATTGTTAGAAGTGAAGCTTCCATACTTATGAAAGACTACCTTAATACAGTCATGGGGAGCAGTGCACCACTCAATATAGTATATAATCATTAGAAAGAAATATTATTTAATTAATATCATTCTCTCAAAATGTTCAATATAATTTACAAAGAACCATAAATACAAAACAATATTTTTACAGAAGAATGACTTGATCCATACACAGATCTTCCTTTTCATCAGTTTGGTTAAGTAATCTCAAATAAAATATCTCAATGATGGTTATTCAACAGTTTTTTGTTGTTATTTTTCTGTAAATTTTAAAACCACCATTACTGCCATAACTACAGCTCACAATTGCATTCTTAACCAACACATATTTTACAGTGACAAAACCCTTCTGCATGGCCAGAACATTATGAAACATCACACTTAAAGATGGTTTCCGAACGGACAATTTGTCTCCATGCTAGTTGACACAGAACCTTGGACTATTGATAATTACGACTTTCGTGTACAATCTCCAACCTTCCCAAGTTAGGTGTTCTTAGTTGTACTTTCCAAATACCACAAGCAACTCAAAGTCACAATCATTATAGTCTTCTATCACACTAACATTCAGTGAATTTGTATAGTATAGTTTATTTTATTTTGGGAACAATACCCCACAAAAAGTAAATGAATCGCACAACAATTAGTCACAGCTAGTTCTTCATATACAAGACATAACACTCTTATAAAAAGATTAAACATAAATGCATTTCATAGGCAAACAATAAAACAGTATCCAAACAAAGCATTTATATGCAAAGACCATGAAAACCTAATCCCTTCCCCAGTTAAAATATAGCAATAAAAAGAAATGTAGCTGAATGCAACCAGATATCTAGAAGTAAGATAAATCAAGTAAACTCTTCAAGGGATGTTAAGGCTACAAGGTTCATGCACATGTGGATTTCCGTATTTCAAAATGTGTGCTCAGCTGTTTCCTTAAAAGCCAGAGAGCAAATAAATATCTGCTCATCCTCAAAACTATTTAAAGACTGGTGTCGGCAAACAGGACTCTGGAGGCAACAAAATGTGGCCTTATACCCAAATTAATGCAAAGCGGCCTAATGCATGTTTGTCTAGCCCTTAGATGTAATGTACAGAAGAAAAGTATATGAACAATATCTTCAATACTTTCCTAATAAAATGGGCAGAAAATGTGTCCGTCCTTGTTTTGCTTCCATTTGCTGGTATAAATACCGACATGCAGAGTGCGAAGCCTAAATTTAATATAAATACTTCTCGCTTGGGGTAGTGTAATAGCATCCATGTAAGATTCTAACCGCAACTTGGGTTTAAAAGATAAAAATCCCTTGTCAAACTATTGGGCTTCACATTTCTCAGATATTGCTCATTTGTGAAGTTCCAATATGTTGATTTCATAGTAGCCCTGTCACTACCCTTTCAAATATGTTGGCTCATTCCAAAATGTTAGCAAGCTGAGAGCCTGGAAAAGGTATTTTATATGATGCAACCAAGGTAGATTGTGCAATTTTATTCATATTCATTATTTCATCAAGACCTTCTCTGTTAGGGCATTACTCATGGGTGGTCCACAGCCTAATCCAATAAAGAAGAGGTTTGAGAGTAGCCATATCACCCACCCTTTTCAACCCTATATCAAACAGAATAGGCATTAGATATACTCAGAGGTAAGTTGAATATTGACCTTATAAAGTTGTTCTCTTGGGTTACCACCTCTTTCTTGTTCCCAAAAACCTAGATTCAGGGGCTCAGTGAGATGTGATTTGAAGGCTGGTGAGAGGGATTGGGGTGTTTTGGCTTCAAATTTCTTAGTGGTAGTAGAAGCCGTATGGACAGAGTGATTTCACTTTTATAAACTTGTGATTTACATGTCTGAGATTTGTGTAACATAAACCCAAGATAGTTAACTTTATCTACCTCTAACTGATTTATGAGGATCAAATTGCATATATTTGGTTTTGATGTTTTTACTTTTAAGCCCGGTAGATCACAAAAAACAGAGAATTTGTTTCATGAGGTTTGTAGACCTACTGGTGAATATGAGATTTTAAAACAGTGTTGTCTGCAAAAAAAGGTGCATATAAAGGACAGCCATCATTTTTTTGGTTGTCAGGGGTACAGTCACTGAGGAAGCTTATAGTGCCATTAACATATAGAGGGAAAGGGGTAGGTCCTAGCACACAGCCTTTCTGTACCCCTCTCTCTTTAGGTAAGTGAACAGTTAGTTATCCCATCGGCCCCCACCTCACTTGGGCATATTTTCCCTCATGCACCCTAATAGGGATATCTAAAAGATCTGCACCTATGCCTCTCTGCTGTAACATATTTTGGAGGTAGTCTATTAGACTTATGGGACGGTAATTCCTCGGTTGTCCCCATCATCCATTTTGCAAATGCATATTATTTCGGCACCGCACCATGAGTTGTGTACCCTGTCCCCAGCCATGATTATATTGGACAGAAAGTTGATATAGGGTGCCCTCTCACCTGGCCCTGCATGATAAAGGCCCTCGGGCACTTTGTCAGTGCCACGGGCTTTTCCCAACTTGCTGATGTTTAATATCTCTTAACGTATCATCTAATGATAAGAAAGCACCCAGAGTGTTAGACAGGCCACCTTCATTTGCCCCTGGAATACCTCCTAGATTCAAGGCGACCTTTCTTGGTGCTGCTTCCACATCTTCCAGCTTGTGCAATAAATTTGACCCTGCAGAATGATTTACTGAAACGGGGTTCAATACATAACTCTATGGGACTACAGTTCAAGAGGCTGTCATGTGCTAACATTTACCAGAATGATGCTGCATCTCTGGGTTTAGAGGTTTCTACAAGATCAAGCCAGTTTAAATCTATCTAGTTCTACATGGAGGTGGGGATAATATGCTTATAATTGAATCTGGCAGCTCTTATCTGCTGTTGATCGTGCAAGTTTACTGCCTTGATTAAACCAGAATTTGCCTTACAGTAGATACTGGTTCATTGTGTAATATTATGTTCCAGTTGTTTAGAGGGGGAAAATCTTTTGTTGATACTGTTTTCAAACCCTTAAATAGGGATGTGTGCACATCTATAAATAATGACTTGGCCATATTGCTACCCACAGCAGGGCAAAAAATAGTGTTAAAAATGTCATAAATGTGCAATTGTTTGTGCAGACTGGATGCAAGTTTGGGCCATTTGATAGACCTGAAAACATATAATACCCTTACCTGCAAAATACTTAAATTTTTGTGGCAAAGTCATTCATGGTAAAGGCGTATTTGTGGTAAAACAACTCTCAGTAAAGAGTAAGATGCTTTAGTTGTGCATGCTTTGTTGTAGAGGCATGTCTTTGTTCTGGCTTCGTTGAAAATTATGTTTCCCCCTGGTAAAGGTGTATGCTTGATATGATTTTGTTCTACTGGTACAAGCGTGCAAACCAAATGCAAGATTAATAGATGCTAATTGCATAACGGATGCAGACCAGGATTTTAAAAGCCTTTACACAACAATAGGGTGAACCAGAAATAGTCTGAAGGACCTGGACTATTAGTGATGCGTATCAACAATGATCCTCGCAGTGAATTCCACTCAGTGGATATGGGGCCAGATGTATAAAAATGCAATTTTGCATTTCTTATTAGTGACTTCATAGAAATCGCTATTTAAGAAATGCAAAATGCAATGTTCAAAGATACCGATTTCCTAATAGCGATTTCTATAAATTAGAAATCGCTCTTGGGAAATCGCTATTAAGAAATCCCATTACATTTGCGTCAAGGGGCTGGTTATGCATTTCTCAAAAAGTGATTTCTTATTATGAATTTGCGATTAGGAAATGCAAAACCAAGGATGGCAATGGGCAAAAGACCCGCCTTGGTGCACCTCAAAAATAGGGGTGTACCTGTAGGGCACACATAAGCAAAAAACACTTTGGGGTGGGTTTTTTAAACTTCACCTGGTTACCATCTACTTCAAGTCAATGGTAATTGAATCTCCTAAATGCCCAAATCGTATTTAGGAAAAGCATGCTACATCAGCATTGGAATCTCAAATAGGAAATCCCCATTTGCGATTTCCTAGTCTGGGAATTGCAAATGGCGATTTCTGCAGGGTAGAAATCCTCGTTTGCGATTTCTTAAAGGGCTTTGTACATAAGAAAAGACCATTTTGCACTTCTTAATGGCCCTAAATAGCAATTTGGACCATTAATAAAATGCAAACTGTCTTGGCACATCTGGCCCATGGTTTCATAAAAGAAGTGCTTGTGCATGAAGCATTTTAGATCTAAAAAGAGAAGGACCCTCTAAATCAGAAGGCAACATTTTTCCAAGTCCAGGAGTGAGCAGGCAGACAGTGAGAACAATTGATTGATGAAATACACAAGTGTAAAGATATCCCCACATAGGTTAAAAGCATGTATTGGTCTGCAGTCAGCAAATTTCAATAGAGTTTTATTGAGAATCCACAGATTTGGGGGCAGCTAAGCGGGACAGGAGTATTTCTAATTGGGCCAAGGGGGTGGCCCTGCCTGTTCCTGGCACTGAGGCACACAGAATGGACCCTCCTTTGGACCTTTGGGGTGCAGCCCGTGCAGCAGGAGAGATGAATGCACTATATAGTGCTCAGGTGCTTCATTGCCTATGCCCCTCCTCCTCCTTGCAGGGGCTTGTGGGGCTTGGAGTCCTCCCTGCCAGCAACTGTGATTTCCAGCACAGCTGCAGAGACGAATGCGCTACATAGCACTCAGGTGCTTCTGGTGATTTTGGCCCTCCTCCTCCCCCATACAGGGCTTTATGGGACTTGGAGAACCTGCTGCCAATGACTGTGATTTTGATCTACATTAACCAAACATGTAACCTATACCATTATACTCAGCACCATCCATAGTATCACTATACTGGAACTAGGGTTCTTTGTATAGTATATTGAACTTTGACAGAATTATATTAATAACAATTATATATATATATATGTACATATATATATATATATATATATATATATATATATATATATATATAAATGTTTTCTTCTAATGATTACATACTGAGTTTGATTGATGCACTGTTGGCATGATAGAAGTCAATCATTTTTGTGACTTTGAGTTGCTTGTAGTTTGGATTCTATGGCTATTTAGTGAGACACAGCAAAGTGAGTCTCATCAACCATCACAAACTCAGTTGCCAAACTACTGGGTTCTTCTGCAACTTTTTAAAGCTTTGCAAACTGAGGAAGACCTGTTAGGACAAACTGACTGTAATAAAGATGATTTTAATGCAGTTAAAACCATGGGCCAAATGTTCAAAGCATCTTTTTCAGTCACGGAATCAGACCATTTATGACAGTAAAAATGCTTTTTCAAATGTACAAAATAAAAAATAGGATTTGATAACATGCTATTGAATTGCAATTTGCCATTTCAGCATTTGGAAGGGGTATATTTTGAGCATCCCTTCCAAATACTAGATCGGTATGGTATGTATTACTGTTTTGTGACCAAAATGTGGTTGCAAAACAGTAATCCTTTTCACCATTTTAAAAGTGGTCATGATACATTCGTTGGAAAGGGTGCTTTTGTGACCCCATCCCCATGGAGAATGTTGAATTTTTTTTTTTAAGAGCAGGCACTGGTCCCAATGACCACTACCTATGCTTAAAAAATGAAACTACAAAGTTTTATTTTTTTCTTTCTAAAGACATATTTTACTTTAAGGAAAATGGGCTGCATTTTTTAATGAAAAGATTGTTTTATTACACAGCAATGACAGAAATGTTGGTCTGCTGACCGCCGCAAGCCACCATTCCTGTGATTGCTGTAATTTCTAATGGGTTTCAAATTGTGGCCTGCCTCATTAATATTCATGAGATAGGTTGGTTTGCAACCTAGTAGAAATCACTATTTGGGAATAAAAGGTTTTGTATATCAGTATTACCAATTTCTTAATTGTGATTCCGACATAATCACAGTTAGGAAATCTGTATTCCTAATGTTAGTACATCGGGCCCCAAATTCAATGTCCAGTTTTTCCTACCTATCTGAAAATGCTGAATGGTGAATTTCAACAAAACTAAACAAGAGTAGCTGAGGTTGCAAAGGACAGTTCTCATGCTAGTCACAGTTTAGGTAAAGCAGTCAAGATTATTTGGCGAGCCTGATATTGAGGATGGGGCAAGCATAGCTTCGAATGAGGTAGAAAATGCTGTGGATCAAATGAGGAGTGATTGTGTTCATTTAGAAAATTTTGTAACTCGACTAAATGAGGAGCAGCTACAGAATTACCACCAAAGAACAACATAAGTTAATCATGCAATTTTCCAAGAAAAGTCTCAATTTACATTCACGCATTCGAACCTACACTTCTGTAAGTTAGTGGAAAAGCAGGCACTGGAAAATGTTTTCTCATTAAAATGCTTACTGCATATGTCCATAAAAAGACACATTGATATTTTTCTTGTGTTGTAACAGCATCTAACTCGAAAAAGAGGGGGACAGGGAGATTAATGGTCCAGTGTACGAGCTCCCAAATATAACCTATGAAACTAATATAAAGTACAGTGTTCCAACAATATTAAGAATGGAAGCATAAGGACAGCACAGGTGAACTCTATTGCCAGGAGCAGGAAAGCCCTCACACCCCAATAGGATGTCAAGCTTATTCACTGGGCAAGCTCCTCGTCAGACCGGCACTGCAATGTCTGATGGACCCCCCTTAAAAAAGGAGGGCTCTTAACCAGAGATCTTTTACCAAGTATAGTTATGCGGAAGATGAATACAAACTATAGGCGTAGTCAGGAGAGAAGAAAAATAAAAAATACAATTGTCTCTAAACCAAAACCATCATATTTAATAAATCAGAAAAGGGCGTAGGCCAAGGTTAAAAGCAGTACAGAGAGTGCTGGTGGAGATAATGCTCATGTGCACTCTCACTTTATGTGAACTGAGGGGAAATGGACATTATCCAATCTCCTCTAATACTACGTTGACATGTTTCGCGTCTTAGGGGTCACAAAGGATCCAATGACGCTTCATCAGGACCAAAAACATAAACCCAACTGCTCCTTAGGATACTACATAGACCGTAATGGGACTCAAGTTAACAAATATGCTCCTGTCACTTACTCACAGCAACTGCACGTCTGGTCAGTCTAGTCGAATGGTCGTCCTGTGAAGTATAGACAAAAGCAATGACACACATACTATAAAATGTGATGCATACAAAGTTGTTTGATAGTGTTTGAAAAGCACTATATAAATAATGTGCTCATAAATAGTCTGTGCAAGGACACAAAAAATAATAAATCGGCATTGGCTTACCATCCCAAATTATGATAACGGCTCCATAAGAGTGCACGATCTCACAAACAGGTACCCAGTACTATACGCAATATTGTGAAAATACAAAAAATAAATTTTCAGTAATAAAGTTTTAAACATACAGCCCTGCAACTGTAATAGGCATGATTCTTAAACATCCAGTCATCCAACTGTAATAGCCATGATTCAGTCATACTGGGGGAATCATGTAGGCATGTCATGTTCAAAGACTGACAGCAGTCTATCAAATCCATCACTTGTTATCAAGTCTAGATGGACATAGAGAAGGACCAAACCAGTCGTAGAGGAAATACCAAGATGTAACAAGGAGAAAACAAACATGTAGTGGAAACAAAGGTACATTCCCGGCAACAACATCATGTGGAAAAAACAAGAGACAACAGCCACGCTGCCTTGCCACAAACAGCATCAGTGTGGTAACAACAGAATTTAGTAGCACAAAAATCATCTAGAAAAAGCCAATCACGAAAGGCTACTTACTCGCTTTTTTCCTGTCGGTAACCGGGAACCTACCCGGGGCCGCGTTCCTGCAACAAACAATGGAACGCAAGCGGAGCTTTTTTATCGAGGAGAGGAAAGTGAACGCGGAAACAGGAAATGTTTCCAGCGTTCTGATTGGTCGATAGTCATCATGTGACCAGGGAATTGCAAACACAGAGGAAGGGTACTCGCAAGTTGCGAGGTGATAATAAACTCTGAAAAAGGACACTCACATTGAACAAATGGTATGAGAGAAGGACACACTGACCTGGAATGATATAATCAAAATTAACCTTCTGGTGCCACCAAGCAAAGTTTAAGAAGGGCAAAATGAAAAAAATATACATGTAAATACAGAAACAAGTCAATACACTGAAAGCAACAGAAAAGAGTGAGCAATGGCAAAAAGGTGGAATATAGTGGGAACAACCTCCCCAATAAATAGTGGATACTCATATAAGCATCACTGGGAGTGCCCAAGTCAAATCAATAGGTTAGGTGTGGCCATGGAATGTCATCATTAAGTCCCCAGATGTGCGTTTTCAAGCTGAAAACCCAACGCTGTTCAATCCTAAAAAGGGACCTAGAGTCATTGCTTAAAAATGTCGGGGCTTCAAGCACCACCCACCATAGGTCATCGGGGCCATGTTTTGCTTCCGAAAAATGTACACTAAGACCCTCATTACAACCCTCGCGGTCGGAGTTAAAGCGGTAATACCGCAAACAGGCCGGCAAAAAAAAAATTGAATCATGACCATGGCGGAAACCGCCAACATGGACAGCCACTTTAACACTCCGACCGCCACGGCAGTAGAAAAAAACACCGCAGCGGTAACCGCCAACAGACAGGCGGAAGACAATGTACCACCCACCATATCACAAGAGGCCTATCCGCCACCTTTTCCGGGGCGGAACCAACGCAAACAAAAACACGGCGGAAACAGTACACAGAAGGGAAAACACTCACCTCTCCACACCCCACAAGGAACCAGGACGCCATGGAGCCCGAATTGCAGATACGGCTGATGCTGGTCTTCCTTCTCTTCTATGAGGAGCACCAAAGACGGCAGCGACGACCACTGTGAGTACTGCAGCTACAACACAGGGGAGGGGGGAGGGAAAAGAGAGTGACACACACACGTAACACCCTCACCCACAACACCATACACACAAATGCATGCAGCAACAGTACACATACACCCCCCACCCCCTGGAAGAACGCAAGGACAAAAGGAAATGATTTGAACGAATGTAATCATATGAAATCTCATTTTCAAAGTTCAAAATCCAGTAAATACAATTATGTACACCAACTACACAAGTCCGGATAGTGCACCAATCATTGTCTGTGGACCACTGGGCACAAAATGCATGGGCGAAGCCCACACTAGATACCTGACTGGAAATGGAGAGAACACTGGAGGGGCATCAGATTGAAATGAAACAGGCACCTCAGGGGAGGGGGAGGGGGGCACCTCAGCCAGATGAACGCACAATGCCACTGCTGCACGAGGGGGCACCATGCCCCCTGCTTTATCCTGAGAAGTGCAAAGCCACAGTCTCTCAAGTCTCTCCAGTGGGTGGTTTGCCCACTGCTTCATCCTGGGAGTGCAAAGCCACAGTCTCTCAAGTCTCTCCAGTGGGTGGTTTGCCCACTGCTTTATCATGGGTAGTGCAAAGCCAGAGTCTCAGAAGTATCTCCAGTGGGTGGTTTGCCCACTGCTTTATCCTGGGGAGTGCAAAGCCACAGTCTCTCAAGTCTCCCGGTTGGTGGTTTGCCCACTGCTTTATCCTGGGGAGTGCAAAGCCACAGTCTCTCAAGTCTCTCCGGTGGGTGGTTTGCCCACTGCTTTATCCTGGGAGTGCAAAGCCACAGTCTCTCAAGTCTCTCCGGTGGGTGGTTTGCCCACTGCTTTATCCTGGGGAGTGCAAAGCCACGGTCTCTCAAGTCTCTCCAGTGGGTGGTTTGCCCACTGCTTTATCCTCAGGAGTGCAAAGCCACAGTCTCTCAAGTGGATGTCATTCTCCACTGGTTCTGGAGGGGGCCTGGTGCCCAGAGTGCTTCATCCTGCCAAGGACTGAGGTACTGGATGTATCTCTCCACTGGTTCTGGAGGGGGCCTGGTGCCCCGAGTGTTTCATCCTGCCAAGGACAGAGGTAGTGGATGTGATTCTCCACTGGTTCTGGAGGGGGCCTGGTGCCCAGAGTGCTTCATCCTGCCAAGGACTAAGGTAGTGGATGTATCTCTCCACTGGTTCTGGAGGAGGCCTGGTGCCCAGAGTGCTCCATGTGCAGTGTGGCCGGTACAATTCACTCACCTGGGTGTGCGTGGCATGACATTGGCGAGGTACAGGTAGCATGATACGCCATGGAGGCAGTGACATACCCCACACTGCTGCGGCTTCGCATTCCACCTGCAGATGCCAATAGTGATGACAGTAATGCTTCATGGAAGCTGCTCAGGGTCCTGGAACTCACCACCAGCCTCGGACGACTGACCACTGGGGATGGTAGGCATATCAGCGGTGGTGCCACTGTCTGAGGACGTCGCGGGCCGCTGGCGGTGCTTGCGGCGGTGTCTGTCATGGCGGTGCTTGCAGCGGTGTCTGTCGTGGTGGTGTTGGCGGCGGTGTCTGTGGTGGCGGTGCTGGCGGCGTGGTCTGTGGTGGCGGTGCTGGCGGCGGGGTCTGTGGTGGTGGCGGGGTCTGTGGCGGCGGGGCATGGGTCAGCACCAGCTGAGGGAGAAAGCAGGATATCTCCTGCAGCTTTGGACGGCTGCCCACCAGGGAAGAGGCTGGGGACTGTCGCAGTGGCTGTAGACATGCTGGAGGTGGTGCAGGTGGTGGTGCAGGTGGCGGTGCAGCTGGCGGTGTTTGCCGCCGTATAGGTTGGCGTGGACGTGGACAGAAGTTGTGACACTGGTCCCCCAGTCTGTGCCACCATGTCCTCTCCTGACCTGCCCTTCTGTTTTTGGCCCTTCCCCACCTTTGATTGTGGCGCAGTTGTCTTGCCACTATCTCCTTTCGTTTTCGCTGACCCCTTGGTGGCTGGTGGTTTTGGCTTCTCCCTCTGGGATGTGGGCACCTTTTTCACCTTGGCAGGTGGCGGGAATGTCCTTGCCCTCGCTACGTGGGACACTGGCAGCACTGATGGTTGGTCCACTCCTTAACCCCGCAGTTGCTGGCACCACTGTGCCTTGGTATGTGGTGGCTGAGGTGCTGGGTTGGGACCTGGAAAGCCTGGCCCTAGGGGAAGGACGGGGGGCATGTAGGGAAGAGGTCAATGTTAGCCAGGAAAAAAAAAATTGACACACTGGGACAGGTAGATGGAGGGGGTTTGGGAGTGGAGGAAGAGGTAGTGATTGTAGGAGGTGTACGTCTGCTTAATTTGGGTGAAGGTGCATGGTCTGGAGTCTGTTGTGAGGTGGATGGCTGTTCGGTGGGTGTGTGCCTGCGTTTGTGAACTTTGGGAGGAGGGCTCACAGACACACTGGTAGAGGACACTGGGGATGTGTGAATGGTAGTGGGGGTGGTGATTGCACATGAGCGGTGTGTGGTGATGGGCGTGCTGGTGATGGAGGTAGTGGTTGAGGATGTAGTGCATGCAGTTGTGAGTGGAGACGAGACTGGGAGGGAGGAGGGAGACGTGGAGGAGGGGGACACAGTGGAGGAAGTGGATGTTGGTATGTGTGCATGGGTATGTTGCTTGTGTGAGTGCCTGTGGGATGTGTGGTGCTTATGTTTGCCTGAGCCACTCTTGTGTGTTGATGTGTGTGCATGCTGGTCTGATGGTGTACTTGGGATAGGCAGAGGTACAGGGGATGGGGTCTGGGTGGAGGAGGTTGGAGGGGGGAGGCTGGACACTGAGGCAATGGCTGCCATCAGTGCTGAGGCCAGAGCCTGAAATGCTCTCTGTTGGGCTACCTGGCCAGAATGAATGCCCTCCAGGTATGCATATATTTGTTGCAAATGCCTCTCAACACCCTGGATGGCATTCAGAATGGTAGACTGCCCAACAGTGAGGGATCTCAGGCGGTCAATAGCCTCCTCACTGAGGGCAGCAGGGCTGAATGGGGCAGGGCTTGAGGTGCCAGAAGGCCGCCCGCCAGCCCAGCGGGAAACCCCCTTCCATGAGGATGCCGGCTCCGAATGGAGCCGGCGGAGTGGAAGGGGTGCGACGGGTGCAGTTGCACCCGTCGCGATTTTCAGTGTCTGCTTGGCAGACACTGAAAATCTTGGTGGGGCCCTGTTAGGGGGCCCCTGCAGTGCCCATGCCAGTGGCATGGGCACTGCAGGGGCCCCCAGGGGCCCCGCGACACCCGTTACCGCCATCCAGGTTATGGCGGTCAGAACCGCCAGAGCCAGGCTGGCGGTACAGGGGTCGGAATCCCCATGGCGGCGCTGCCTGCAGCGCCGCCATGGAGGATTCCCCAGGGCAGCGGGAAACCGGCGGGACACCGCTGGTTTTCCGTTTCTGACCACGGGGGTACCGCCGTGGTCAGAATGCCCATGGATGCACCGCCAGCCTGTTGGCGGTGCATCCGCGGTCGTTGGCCTGGCGGTAGTCTACCGCCAGGGTCAGAATGACCCCCATAGTCTTAGAAATTGATCGGGTAAAAACTTTGAATGGTGACTCTCATAAAGTTGCAGACTGTTGCGGTCTATACTCTTATGGTATGTGCAGGAAGTCAGTTTGCCATTGTCAATCCTGATCAAGAGGTCCAAAAAAGAGACATGTGTTGAGGAAACATGAGCAGTAAATTTCAAGAATGGGTCAAGGGTGTTCACCCACCCTATAAAGTGATCAACATCTCCAAAGGGTTCTTTTCCACACAATCAAGATATCATTAATGTACCTCCACCACAATTTAATCTTATCATGGAAAGGATTAGTAGTAGGTAGTATGAACCGTTTCTTGAATTCATACATATACAGACAGGCTAAGCTTGGAGCAAAGGTGCTACCCATGGATGTACCCCAAATCTGATGGTAGAACAAATCCCCAAATTGAAAAAACAATTTTGTGATGGCTAATGTAGCGCACTGCATGAAGAAGTGCACTGGGGTGGGCGAGTTCCAAGGACGCTATAGGAGAGCATTCTCCACCACTTGTAAGGTGGCATCTTGAGGTATGTTGGTATAGAGGGCTTCCACATCGAGTGTGATCAATGCATGGACATCCACCGTGGAATTAATTGATTCTATCAAGTTCAGAACATATTTTGTGTCTCTCAGAAATGTACTGGATTCATTCACAATTGGTTGTGAAAAATGATCACAAAATACATATAGGGGTTCTAGAACAGAACCAATGCCTGACACTATTGGACGTCCAGGGGGAGGAACCTTACCCTTATGTATTTTTGGGAGGCAATAAAAGTATGGTATGCGCGGGTGGGCAGTATCCAAAAACTCAGCTTCTTTGTGGGAAATCCATGAATTACTACAAGCTTCCTCAACCATACTCCTTATCTGAGTCTGTAACTGCTAAGTTGGATCATTAAGAATAGGGGCATAGTAGGTGGTATCTCTCAGGAGGCGAATACACTCTTGTCTATAGTCGTCAGAATTCATGATGACTATGGCCCCACCCTTGTCAGCTGGTTTAATCACTATAGATTGATCTGATGCCATGTATTTAAAAGCGTTCCTTTTGGATGTAGGAATATTGATAAGGGAGTGTTTAGGATGTATTTTGTTGAGATCGGACATGACCGCTTTCTCAAATGCAAGAACCTCACAAGGTATAGTCTGTGGTGCAGGAACAAAGGAAGATTTTTTTTTAAACCAGAGTCCTCAATCTGAGGAACAGTTGGTTTATCCTTAGAGAAGAAATGCAAACAAATTTTCCTAAAGAATTGGGAAAGTTCACAATTCAAGCAGAAGAAATCTTCAATGGGTGTGGGTACAAAACCTAAGCCTCTATTAAGGGCTTTAGTTTTGTCAGAAGAGAGATGATTCTTGGATGAACTGACAACATAAAAGGACACATTGATATTTTTCTTATGTTGTAACAGCATCTACCTGATAGCTGCACAGAACATAAAAGTTATTACTTTACTTCACTTACTCATGTCACCCATTGTGCATGACAACTAACTGGAGGACCTCAAGGTATCCAGTGATTCTCGTCATGAGGTCTTGAGAGTTCTTTAAAAAAATGAAGGTTCTCATCATTGATAAAGTTAGCATGGTTTAACACTGAACGCCTGCCTTCATTTTCTTTGGCAGGAAACATGTGATTGTCTTTGGTGGCTTTCTTCTGCTGAACCCTGTAATATGTCAACCAGTATTTAACAAACTGCTCCGTTACACAACAACACACTTTTTAGGATGTATTGGAAATAAACATGTAGTTATATTTCCATTATGCATAATTAACAAGACATATGATGCAGGTAGAAGATGAGGACCTTCATAATATATTAACAACATCACAATAGGTGTCATTACCCAAAAAGCTAAGACAGCTCTTGATAGTGACAGTTTCACACTTTTTTCTCACACAAAAGGTCAACTGGAACTGTAATGCAGGAGCTTCCTAAAATTTGCAAGCAGATTTGTGCCACATGCCAACATTGGAAGTACAGACTTTTTAATTCAGAAATACGTCAACTAGAGTAGCAGAGATTATTCTGCTTACTGGATAGAATGGAGCATCAAAGTTTAAATTTACCACTATGTGAGAAAGTGGTTGAGGAGCTTGAAGGACTAGAAAAACAGTTCCACATACAGTTGTGTTTCAGTAAAAAAAAAAATCCTCTGTAGGAATTGCAGGATTATTTTGTGCTGCAATTTGAAAGTGAGGGAAAACCTATTAATAGAGCTGTGGGAAATGTGATAGATTTGATCAAATATTCCAATCAAACTGAGTTTGAGTTAGTTTTGGTGGGATTTTACCAAATAAAAGAGCTAAAAAAATAGGTAGAAGCAGTGCTAGGTTTCTGTTAATAAAATATATCTATGTGCATAGACTACAATTTCCCATGTGCTTGGCCTATGCTCCCATCATTCCTAAATCACAAGGATTTTAGTTCCTGATTACAACATTGGTGGTCTGAGGACCGCCGCACTCCAGGTGCTCTGGCCTCCACATTACAATCCTTTCAGTTGGACCACCAGGGGATTACCGTGCCCGCCAGGAAAATGGTTCCTGACGGGCTGACAGCAGTCAAAGTTGTGGTCAGCCATGGGGGCGCTGAGTTCAATGCCACCGCACTGATCACGAGTCCAGTTTTCCCCAGCCTCTTCATGGCGGTGACCCTACCATGAAAAGGCTGGTGGACACACAGTGCAGAGGGACACGGGGGCCCTGCACTGCCCATGCCCATGGCATGAGCAGTGCATGGGCCCCCTGCCCAGCACCTTTGGAATGCACACTGTCTGCTCCGGCACACAGTGCACATTCTGACCGTGCTGGGGGAACGCTCTGTGCGAAGACATTGCCCTCGGCTCCATGGCCAATGCTGGAGCACACTTTCCACTGGGCTAACGGGCACAAACCTGTGATTTCAGAGGTTTCTGCTGGTCAGCCCAGTGGAAACCTTGTATTGGGCCCGGGCGGGGGGGAAAGACCGCCAGCCCTGCATCAGTGCCCTCTCCAAGGGTATGGCAGGCCGATGGTCAGTCCACCAGCCTCGTAAGGAGTCTGGATTCAACAATGATAGATATAGATCAAGGGTATGACTTATGTTGCACTCATGTGTTAGGTCACTTTCATTGTTGTACCTTGTAGACTTTGATGAGCCCAAAGTAAACGCAGACAACTGCTATGCTATAGTGTACAATCAATTGCAAATTCTGTAGGCTCCTTATTAAAATCTATCATTGAAAAACTTGCGAGCTGCAGTGAGTGGAGGTTTGATAAAACCTTTGAGGATAGCAAAAATACAAAAGGTCGCAAGGAGATGAAGAAAACCTCATCAGTAGAAGCAGAGGTCATGGTAGGTTCTCAATTTTGAAACATTTGCTCTGGAGTAAACTGTTATTGTAACATGATTGTCAGCATTCTGTTTCAAATATCTTCACTTACTGAGAAGCTTGAGGTAAACAGAGGGAAACTCCTACGCAGAGCACTGCCAACTCTACTGAGTGCAGAGTGTAATGATAAGCATGGCTCTTATCCTGCGACACGTGTGTGTGCCAGTATTAACATCTGTACTGGTGAGACACAAATTACATTAAATTCCCACGAAGACAGTCAGCAATCTTTTGTGGTAGTGCTTGGTAGAAAGTGGGTTAATTCCAATTAATCATTTGTTTGGAATCAGCTATTCCTGGGAGTTTGAATGTGTAAATTGCAACCATTCATCAGGAAGTAGCTCATTCTTCTGATTCAGAGTGACTTGTGTATCGAAATATACCAGAACAGACAATGATGTCATCAGTGATATCATCAATTTTGTAATTTGAGCTGTCATCAGTGATGTAATATTTGAGGTCTTAAGTAGGGCAGGGTGAGGGTGCAAGTTATAGCTAGCTCAGTAAACTATAAGTGTGAATTTAAGTATTTTTTTTTATTTTAACTGACATTTTCACTTAACTATAACACCACTATACAATTTTGCTTTTTCAGTAAACATACATACATGCACACACAAAGAAACACATGTGTGCTTTAATTTATGAACATTTATTTAGATTATTTGTTTGATCACAGTACTGGAATGCAAGTAGTGCAAGTAGTAGTTTAGACTTTCCCCAAATTGTAAAACTTTCCTTAATGTAACTAAGGGTCTGATATAAACGATGGTGGATGTCTCTGGCTCTGCTATGGGGACAGAGTAAGTTACTCCTTCCCCATGGTGGAAAAGCTGCCCATCTAATATATAAATGACTGCCAAGCAGCCTGTCATTTATGAAGACGTTGGCAGGTTCTGCCTTCACAACGGTTCTTGCCAATGCATTTTACTGTTTACTACAGGGCTGTGTCAGAATGATGCAGCTGTGTAGCAAACAGTATTCTTTTTATTAAAGAAAAAATATAATGGTCCCCTTGCCATGGGAGTGTTCTCCCATAGCCGTGGGGCACAATATTGTTTTTACTGTTCCTTTCTGCCAGGCTTTACCTGGTGGTAAGGAACAGTAAAAAATGACTACATGTCTGTTGATCTCAATTAGGCAGGCAGACATGTATCCATTTCTCTGATGACAGAGTAGTTGCCACTGTGGCAAAACTTAAGGTAAGCCCGCTATCAAATTTGGCTGGTTGACCACTATATTGGCAGTCAATATTTTTCAATGAAGTACCCTCTTTGTCAATATCAGGCCCTAGGTTTTTATTGGGAAGAGTAAATATGATATCAATAATTATTAGCGGACGTTTGTATGTTTGAATTTGTACAATAAAAGTTACATTTATTCATGATATAGATTGCTTTTTTGTGTTCTAAACATCTCTTGTAATATACACCATTTTAGACTGTGAAATATTTTTCAGTAGTTACAACAATTGTTCGGGAATATTTCTTGTTGTAATGTTTATACATTTTTATTTATGGTTACACATTTTTAAAACACTGGGTACAGTAAGTTGTAGCAAACATGTAATTTGTTACATTGCTTACATTTTTTAAACACTGTAATATAATAAGTACACAGCATATTGGTTATACATTTGTATTAGTATCTTTCATATATATTTATATATAAAGTAACTTTTCACATTTTTTTAAACACAGAAAAATATTAACATTTTAACATGGTGTTTATTGATTGATTTCCAAAGGATGGAAGTCATTTTTTATTTTTATTTTTTCACCATTCTAGTTTCTTTGGTTTTTTATTCTTTCTTCATCATTTTGGGCTGTTTGTCAAGTTTGCAGTTATATTTTCCTGTTGCTGGTGTCCAGTTTTGGTAAGACTTTTTTAAACTATAGGCCCGATTCACAAATTGGAAGTTCCTATTTTCTCTACATTATTTTATCATGTTTTGGTCTCTTTTTATAAATGTGCTATAGGATTCTATTATTTGGATCATCATTTCACTGACCAAGACTTCAGCTAAGTGATATCCTATTTCATCTATTTATAGATTTGGGTGGACAGTCCTATTTTTTTAATATATATATATATATATATATATATATATATATATATATATATATATATATATGTATATATATATGTGTGTGTATATATATATATATATATATATATATATATATATATATATGTATAGTTTATTTTGCATTGTTTAACTATGAAAGTGTAAACATTTATTGTAGTAAATTGTATTTATCAGACTGAATTTTTGTCTTCTGAATAATTTATTGTCCAGGTTGGTGTTTACATTTTTATTTAATAATATTTTGAAATAAATACTAATAAGTTTGGTGTTTATGTTTTAGAGTGGTTAAAATATTTTGTTGTTTCCTGAGCTTTTTTAATGTAGGGTTCTTGCATTTGGATCTAGATATTGTAGGCCTGGGTTGTTAGTGAAACTGCCTACCTTGAGTGCTATAAATTAATGCATTTGTTTAGTTTGATTGTAGAGTTTTGGTTTGACTTGGGTGAGGGATTGCTCCATTCCTAGCTTTTATTTGCTTTGTTCTTTTACAAGATTTTTTTAGAAATTGGTAGAGCATAGGGTGGCTTCTTCAAAGTGTTCCTTGTTGGGAATTATGACACCCTTCTGCAGGTTTATTTATAAGGGTGTGTCAAATTTACCCATAATTACAAAAAATACAAATACATGATTTTGTGCTACACTTTAGAGGGTGAAATGCATTCTTGCATCAATTTTGGCACAAGTATTCTCTTAAACAAAAGCAAAGCAAACAACAGCTGCTCGTGTTCTGTTGTTTGCAGTAATTTTTTACCATGAATGGTTTTAAGCAAAGTTGCTTAATGGCATAATTTTACAAACTTCTCCTAACAAGCAAAATGCAAAATTCCTGAAATTATGCAAATTACACAGAGAAATTTACATTTCACCTATGCCTTTTTATTTGTCTTTGCTTTTCTGGACACTGTGTTGCCATAGACATTCCACCATGGAATGTAATACTTTGATTGGTTTCAGTGGCCTGATCAGTGCAGGTGACCAAAACAGGTGTTCTCAAAATAATCCATTAGTGAGGCTAGTTTGGTTTCATGCTGTTAGTAATGGAGATTTGATTAGAATATCCTAATGTTTAGTGACTTCTGTTACTGGGACATGTGAAAATGCAATTTTGTGTACAAATTCTATGGGCATATTTATACTTTTTGATGCAAAACTGCACTAACACAGTTTGCACCAAAAAGTTTAGCACCGGCTTGCAACATTCCTGAGCTCCAGCCGGGTGCCATATTTATGGAATAGAGCAAGCCGGTGCAAGGGTGAGCTAGCGTAAAAAAAATTACTCTAGCCAGATGGGACTGGCAGTATGGGAGAAGGGGGTTTTGCCCCAAAAAATGACGTTAGGCTGGTTGGAGTAAAAAAAGATGACTCTAACCAGACTAGCGCCATTTTCTGACGCAAAACCATCCATACCACATGAAGTCTGTCTTAGAAAAGACAGGAGTCATGCCCACCACCCCAATGGTCAGCCATGGGCACTAGTGTCCCCTAGGCATAGCCATTGCACCCTGTGCCATGCAGGGGACGCCAAGATTGGCCCACGATGGCGGTTTAATTTTAAAAACAATACTTACCTATACTTACCCTACTTACCTGGGATGGGGTCCCCCATCCTCCTGTGTCCCTCTAGTGTGGGTGGGGGTGTTCCTGGGGCTTGAGGAGGCCACCGGTGGACCCATTCTATGGTGTTTAACCATGGAAATGGGTCCACAGGTCCCCTAATGCCTGGTCAATTATTTAGCCCCTCCTCCCACCCGTGCATCATTTTAGCACAGGGAGATAAATATGGGGCTAGCACAATTTTTTAGATGGGAACATCTACCTTGCATCGCATTGATGCAAGGTAGGCTCACACATCTAAAAAATGGTGCAAACTCCAATATTTTGCCGTTAGACAGGAATATAAATATGGAGTTAGTTTTGAGCAGAATTTGCGTAAAAAAATTACACAAGTTCGGCACAAATGGGGTATGTTTATTGCATTTTCTAGGTGCAGTAAATGCAGTGTTTGTGTAGATTTAAAGCATGGTGAAAATCATTGCCCAAAATCTATGATGAGATATCCTAGGTTATAGTTGTTAGTTGCTTTTTTGTGTGTTAGTATTTAGTGGTAATTTGAATTTAGTTTGTTTTTTGATGCTGACCATGTAGTGTGTATATTTGACTGATTGGTGGAGGGCATATCTTAAAACCGCCATCCATCATCCAAAAGTTATATTAAGTTAAGGTTGGTGCATTGTCATTCATAGCATAAATTATTATTTGTTATTGTAGTTGTGATATAACAGAAATATACCTGTTAATGTGTGATCAGTAAGTTTTTGGGTATATCTATATCTTCCCAAAATTTGTAGGTGCTAATTGTGTTCCCTGACTGTTCTATGTGTTCTAGCGATTAATATTTTTTGGGCTGTGATGCCAGAGAGTTGACCTGTTGCTTATTGAGGAACATTTGGTATCATATTTTTAAATATTGTTGCTGTTGGCTCTTATGAGCACGCACTGACCCCTTTTAAACATAGTGAAATACTTCTAACTTCTATTTCAGTGAAGTTAGAGTTATGTTTATTGTCCCTAATGCCTTCTATTATTTCATTTTTAGTTGTAGCCTTGCCATATCATGCATTTGAATAACAATTGGTGCAATTCCATTGAGCTTTGTCACTACTGGTGCTCTTCTTAATAACTAGATCCTCTATAATTTATTAACCGCTTCCTCTTTGAGGGTTTGATGTATGTTGATGTTTCCGACATTTCACCCGTGGGTTTTTGACTACAAGAAATATACATTAGTTATATAAAAAAACAATCTTTGATTCTATACCTATTTTAACCTATATACATTGCAAGTGCAGATTTTAACTTATGTGCTGAATGTTGTGTTTTTAGTTGTAACATTTTGCTTTGCAGGTCTGTTTGGTGTTTGTAGCAGTTTTATTTTGTTGCAGCCTGTTGAGAGGAAAAACGTGTTAGTTATGTTGGGTTATTTTTTCAGGAGAATTCCTCCTGGACCTCGCTCCCTCCAGGCAATCTCCATCTCCCCACAGGGTCCTCTGGTTTAGGGTTCGACAGAAGGTGGTGCTCCAGGTTAATGTTCTTGATTCTCCTGCGTGATGTCCACTCATCCAACATGGAAGACTAGTATACCTTTAGTCCCCAATCCTGGTCACAACAAGCACAACTCGTGCTGAGCTTCTCTACACTGATGTCAGGGTTTTGAAAATTTGGGAGTCTTAAGCTCTCTTTTATATATCTATTTGGAGACACTGCTAATGCTATTTCGGCCTCCAGTAAACTCACTAGATGGTTCAATCATGAGTGCTCCTCAGCAAACTGCCATTTATGTTAGGTTCTTGCAGCAAAACCTAGAGACCTTGCTATTGTGAGTTCTGCAAGATGGACTTATAGGAATGTTGTTCAGAAATGTTGGGGGAGGTACTTACTCAGTACTGGGAAATTTTGGCACAGGTGGCAAAATTGAAAAATAGCAAGTTTCTTTGGTCCACAGTTACCGAACTTAGATGCAAACATAGTGTAGTCACTTCAGTTTCCTGTCACATCTCCAGGACTACCTGGGAGGAGTATTTTACTAATATATGTGCAGCTCCGGTGACTGAC
This sequence comes from Pleurodeles waltl, assembly GCF_031143425.1. Classification (NCBI taxonomy): domain Eukaryota; kingdom Metazoa; phylum Chordata; class Amphibia; order Caudata; family Salamandridae; genus Pleurodeles; species Pleurodeles waltl. The sequence continues at coordinate 726,895,040 of NC_090444.1, forward strand.
ACTGTTTTTGATGTAGATCTTGCCTTGTAGGTTAATTTAAGGTCAATCTGGATGAAGTGGTTGGTACTATTAATCAAAGTGTTAGTGGTTAGGTAATTATATTTAGGATCTAGTTTCTGTAGAAAAAAACAGTGTTTTCCATGCCCATTTCTTTGGTGACACTTGACCAATCTTCAATACATTTTCCCACAAAATTTGTAAGTCATGTGAGCTGCTGTCTGGAAAGTTTCGGGATGATCAATCAAGCGGGGACTGAAATAAAGGGATGGTGAAATTTAGAGCATTTCCAATGTTAATTCCTATAGGAAAAATTGAACAGCCATAGCGCAAAAACCACTGGATGAAATTACACCAAATTTATCAGAAGGCAGCTCTTGCTCCAGAAACAGCTATTTTTGTTATTTGGTGTAAATCCGTTCTGTAGTTTTTGAGAAATTTAAAGAAATCCAAATGTGTATATTAAGCAACACGAAGGAGTCACAACCCCTCACGATCTCGTGCTGAGATCTGATTGGCTACCAAGGAAGTGTTGACAGCCATGTTGGGACTCAGAGTCAGCCAAGTACCAGACAAAAAAGGAATAAACAATACAAAATGGCCCAGAGTCTGAACACATTGACCCCTTAGCTCTGGCGCTGGGGTCCCAAAGGGCTAAAAATCTTTTTTTTTTAAACTTTCTACCAAAGAACCATGAAAGGGACATGACTGTGTCCCCCAGGACTTAGCTGTTTGCTGTGGCTTGGCTGTATCTTTGAAGCTGCAGCCACAGCAAACACTCCAGTTACTGACAGTGGGACCTGTCAAGAAGGTCCTGCTGTCAGAAAGAGGAGCTTTATCTCTGTTCCCTGAATGCAGGTATGCGTGCAGGGAACAGAGATGAAAGGTTTGTTTCAGCAACCACTGAGCTGCTAATTAAGGTACCTACTTAGTTGCTGAAGCAATGGTGCCTGGCGGAAGGCCTTAAGGACTCCTCCACGGTTCCAGATAACCCGTAAAGGGCTTTTTCTAAAATAAAAAAATACATACAAAGAAAACCTTGAGGGCTCCCTCGCAGTCCCGATAGCTCATAAAGGGCTAAAAAAACAGAAAAGAAGAAAACTCAGTGCGAAGGTCACAGACCTTATTTTTTATTAGACTCATACTGAAAGGTGATCTTTCTCTTTTTCAATGACAAACACAATGTTATTTCAATTTCTCCAGAAATATCTCATTCTAAGACTATCATATATCAAAGCATAAAAAACCTTCTATCTCTATCCCTCTCCCTCTTTCTCTCTCTCTCTTTCAATGTTTCTCTCACTCACAAACCCACTCACACATCCACCCACGGACCCTCTCAGACACTCATGCACTCACTCACAGCTCCAGTCAGACCCCCATGTAGCAACTCACAGACCCAATCAGACAGTTACTCACCCACTCATAGACCCACTCAGGCTCTCACACACCACCTAACAGACCAACTGACACCCTCATGCACCCACTCTGAAACCCTCACACACAACGACACACCGACACACTCTCACAGCCACTCTCACCCCCAGATACACCATCTCACAACCAGACAGACTCTCTCACCCCCAGATACATCCTCTCACACCTTTTCTGACACCCAGAAAGGCCACTGGCAACTTCCACTGTGCACAGCCAGTAATGAAAATTACTATATGTTAAAAAATCCTAGAAATTCACTGAAAAAAACAAAGATTACAGGGATGTTATTGTTAGGAAATAGGATTTTTTTTTAAAACACAGAAGTTCACTTTAAAAAACCAAAGGTTACAGGAAAGTTATGGTTAGGCTCACATTTTAATCGTACAAAACCATCGAAATTCACATGTTAGATTTACCTCAAGTAACTACTATAACCCGTGCCCTAGGGTAACTATTACTCGTGCCATTGTCATGCACTGCTAATTACCCCACAAATTATGTCTCTCATGACATCTTGATAACATCATTGATAATATTAATGCAGCATCTGCAGTAAAATGTTTGACGAAAAACTGTGCAAGGCGGTGACACGAGTTATAGTAACATAAGGGCACGAGTTATAGTTACTTGAGTTACATCTAACTATAACTGGTGAATGTCTATGGTTTCGTAGTTTAAAATGTGAGCCTCACTATAACGTTCCTTTAGCCTTTGGTTTGCTAAGTGAAGATATATATATATTTATTTGAAATGGATTGGTAGGTTGGAAGAACACTAAATTAATTATCTAATATTGATGTTCCATGAGTGCAGCGTTTCGAGTTTGGAGAAATATTAGGTCAGTCTCCCAACACTGGCACCACATGCAAGAATGCACCGCCACATCAGGACAAAATTAAGATGAGAGAAATCACTGAACTTCAGCAGCATGCAAGTTATCCGCAAAGCACTCTTCATACACTGTCTGGTCTACCTGAAGCTCTGAGACTGGGGGTCTCACTCGAACAGGAGTCTCCTTATGGTAAGAAAACAAGCGGTTAAGATTTTAAATGAATTAATGTTGCCAACGCAGCCCTGAAGGGTTAAACTGCTAAAATAGAGAAAGGAATTTGAATTTCAGCCACTCTTACAGAGAGGGCAAGGAACTACTTATATACAAGTACACAGGAGGAATATAAAACCAACAAATAGAGCAAGTCCTTACTTCCTGTTTACAAGTAAGACCTATATTATCAAAATGGAGGCAGGAGTGGAAAACATTCAACAAAGGCAAAAGTGATATTTTCATTAAAACAAAACAAGTGTAATTGTGGTACCCGAAATAAAGAGAATACAAAATGCATAATGAATAAATGTTTAATAAACTATAGTGACTATACAGAAAACTATTAGCTGAGAGGTTATTACACTGGAAAAATATATAGAATGCGTAAGAATTCTGACGGGCCTAAAAGTATTCACGATGTCCCACCTTCTAGACACATGGCCTGATCTACTTCAAGAATGGGGTGAGAACAATATGAAACGCTTGACAAATATGATTTTGATCCTTCTTACATATACCAAAGTCAATCTCAAGGATTTAAATGAAATTGTTAAAGAAATAGAAGGGGAAATTACATTGAAATTGAAGAATGAGGAACAATTACATTTAAGAAAGGATAAAGAAATTAGATTGGATAAATATGATGAAGAAGTAGAGGAAATTTATTAGAGATGAATCAGATATGTACTAGGCACAATCTACATCTTCGCCAAGCCTTTTGACATTCCCAAGAAAACCATATCCAAGACTAAATCCAGACAAAATTATCGTCATAAAATGAAATTAGTGAATCAGACACAGATTTTAGTGAAGGGGCACCTACTAAGCGGGTGACTACAAAGCTACCTTTTTTTAGACAAGATGAAGTTACTGTACATGGATCAGAGGGCAGATCAAAAGGAGAGGAATGGTCCACAGCTATGGAAGAGTCCAGCAAACAACACTGAAAGATCGGAAGAAGGGGGTCAAAAGAAGTCATACTCTCTTGGCAGCACAAAGAAACTAAAGAATTATTCATCAGTGGAGAAAAACCTGATATTTTATGTGTTGAAGAACAAACTATGTAATGCAGAAAAATGACTCTTAAATAAAGACCTGTCCTTCTGCCCAAAAAAACACTTTGACTATCTAGAAATGCAAATAGACAAGTATAAATTTATCAGAAAGATGAAGTTGGCAAAAGTCTTTGCCTCAAAACAAAAGGAGAGAACTGACCAAGGGAATGAGGTGGGGCAAACGGATACAAATCTCAACATTGAACTAATACCACATTTAAAAAATCTATTTGATCTAATGTACAATCTAAATGATGATGAAATGACGGATACACACATTTTGGAAGAACTCAACACTGACACAAAAAAACATCAATACTGCACTTTAAAAGAGAGATCAAATTTTTGCCCAACCCTATCACTGTGGGTATGGACAAGTTAAAAAAAGAAACAAAAACATCCAAATAAACATGAAAATTTAACTCTGCAAGAAAATAACGCTCTAAACAACCTCATGAACAATGAGCCATTAATAAGAAAACCAGCCAACAAAAGCAGAGATATATGGCATGATTTAGACCTTGGGGGAGGGTAATACTCTGGCTCAAGTGTGACGGATAGCCCGTCCACTGTATTATGAATCCATTGTATCTTATGGCGACCGTAATACGGCGGTCGGGATATCCATCACCTACGTCATGGAGTATTCCCCGCCACCTAGATCTAAATCATGTCCATAGTGATTCCTATATAGAAAATGATGTCAAAGAGGCTAATCGGAAAATGAAAGATTAGAAACATATGTGCCTGGATCAGAAATCAGAAGAATGGTATACTGAATCATGAATTAATGTGGTTGAGTGTATATATCTGATGACTGAAAATCCAATAATCCTCCAAATATATTTTCTCCCCAAAATTCACAAGACACTGCCAAATTCACCTGGGAAATCTATAGTCTCCAGTTGTGAGCCATTGTATGGAATGGTCTCAATATGCGTGGACCACTATCTGGCTCCAGTGGTGAGACTCCTCAGCTTCTATATAAGACATACAGATGATTTTCTAAGAATACTAATAAATACTTCAAGGCAAAGTTAATATCTATTGATAACCATTGGTGTGGTACCTCTCTATACATCCAGTAAACATGAAGTAGGACTTGAGGCATGTGAATACTTCCTTAAACAGAGAAATGTGAGAGAATATCAACAAATGGAAATGTTGTTAACTATGATCAAGAAATGCCTCACAAATAACATATTAATCTTAAGCCATGACATGTTTAAACTACACTGTGGAACAGCCATGGGGATTTTTTTCCCCAACCTATGCAGTCTCACCATGGTGTGTTGAGAAAAGGAAACAACATAGTGACACAAGAATGAAATGTAAATGGACACAATTGTGGTTAAGATACATTGACAACCTCTTTATTATCGGAATGGACCATAAGTTGAACTCATAAGATATTTCCATAGTCTTAATGGGAATGAGTGTGGGCTAAGTTTCACTTGCATAATGAGGAAAGAAAAAGTGGATCTCCTAGATGTCAGAATCTACATAGAGAAAACATGATTGAGACAACTCTCTTTAGAAAACCAACTGCAATAAACAACATGTTATGTGGCACTAGTTTCCATCGGAAGTCTCTCATCAAAAGTGTACCCGGTGGCCAATTTTTACATGAGAGACACAATTTTTCCAGTGACTGACACTTGTCTGATCAATTTGAAGAGGTGACTCAAAAAATAAAAAAAAAGAGGCTATCAGTGAAAAGGCATACAGACGTGTTTGGGAAAAACAAAATGAACACCTCACAAACAAATACTGATTCTTAAAAGGTAACAATTACTAGAAACATAAAGTAATGATGACATAATACTGATTTTACACATATAGTAAGGAAAGCCAAGAAATTCACAGTTTTTTTAAAACTAAATCAGTGGAACCTTATCAGTCAAGATCTGGATATTTGGGAAAGATTGTGGACTGACACTAAGATTACATTCAGAAATGTGGCCTCCTTAAAAGATAAATTGGTAAGAAGCTACTTGAGTAAGAAACTTAAAACACATGGCTAAAGAAGTAAATTAATGAATTTGTAAAGTGCAACAAATGCAAAGCTTGTAAAATTGGAAAGAACACAAAAAACTATTGTGGATCAAAACAATCAAATAATAACCATCAGAAAAAAAATTACCTGTGAATCACAGTACGTAATAGAATGTGAGTATGGTTTGAAATAATTGGGAAGTACAATGTGTCCATTAAAAAAAGAGAATTTGTAACACATTTGAACATTATAAAACAGAGATGTGATCAAAACACTATATGGAACTACACACTAGTGACTGGAAAACCATGAGGTTCCATGGGATAAACATGAATATCAAAAGTGAAAGAAGCAGTGATATGACATGCAAACTCTGCCAAGTGACGTCAATATACATTATTGGACTGAGAACAAATGTTCCCTTCAGTTTAAACAATGATGAGGAACTAAATGTACTTTTATGAAACAATGCACTATAGACTCTGGCAGTTAAAAGGTGTGGCACCAGGTTTATGAATTCCTTAATAGCCTAGTTGTGAGTGAGCACTAATTAAGAGTTGAATAATGGTGGTTCAAACTGATTCCAGGTTAGGCCATTGCTGTATGTATGTGGTTGGGTAGTGCTTTGACACACTACTTCCCTCTTGTGGTGAGTTTGATTTTCATCCATTTTCCCTGTACACAGACATAGGTTTAACCCGTTCTGTGCCTTGGATGAGGTGACCTCGTCCAAGGCTACGGGTCCCGTGTGCCTTGGACGAGGTCACCTCGTCCAAGGCACACGGGAACTTGGGGGAGCGCTAGCGCGCCCCCCCTGTGCACCCCCCACACCCCAAGGCGGAGATGGAAGGGGAAGACCTTCCCCTTCTACCCCCGACCACCCCCCAATCCCCTGTGACGTCAGGGCGCGAGCGCGCGCTGAGTTGTCACAGGGGCATCCCCATCGCGCTGGAAGCTCTGCTTACAGCGCAATTGAAAGAGAAATGCAAAGCATTTCGCTTTCAATCACGTGGGGGAGGCCCAGAGGGGCTTCAAAGGGAAGGAAATGTATTTCCTTCCCTTTGAAGTCTCTCCCAGGGTTTCAAAAGCCGGATTGCTTGCAATCCGGCTTTTGAAACCCCACTAGACACCAGGGATTTTTTTTTTTCAGTAAGTGACAAAAGGGAGCGACCCCTTGGGCAAGAGTCGCTCCCAGGGGAGGGCATTTTTCGTGAAGGCCTTTTCTGCCCCTGAAACCTCTAGGCACCAGGGATCTGTGTTTTTTATTTTTATTTTTATGTTTTTTATTTTTTACGTGGGGAGCGATCCCTTAGGCAAGGGTCGCTCCCCTAGAGGGCAAATTATATTTAGGCCATTTCTGCCCCCCTTGGGGGAAGATTGGCCTATTTTGATGAGGCCAATCTGCCCCCAAGGGGGGCAGAAACCACTAGACACCAGGGAGTTTTTTTTCTTTGCATGAATTTCACGCAAGGGGAGTGACCCCTTAGGCAAGGGTCGCTCCCTGGGGGGGGGGGATTATTTTAGGCCATTTCTGCCCCCCCTGGGGGCAGATCGGCCTAATATTAGGCCGATCTGCCCCCAGGGGGGTCAGAAACCTCTAGGCGCCAGGGCAACATTTTTTTGGTGTTTTTTTGTTTGTTTGTTTGTTTTTTTAGAGATGGGGAGCGACCCATCAGGCAAGGTTCGCTGCCCTGGGGGGCAAATTGTATTAAGACCATTTCTGCCCCCATTGGGGGAAGATTGGCCGATTTGAGGTCAATCTGCCCCCAAGGGGGCAGAAACCACTAGGCACCGGGGATTTGTTTTTTGGCGCCAATGTCACGCAGGGGGAGCGACCCCGTAGGCAAGGGTCGCTCCCGGGGGGGGTGGGGGGTCAAATTTATTTTAGGGCATTTCTGCCCCCCCTGGGGCCGGCTGAGCTAGAGGCCAAAATCCACAGGTAGGCACTTTGCAAAAAACACCTCTGTTTTCTGTGAAACAATATGTTGTGTCCACGTTGTGTTTTGGGCCATTTCCTTTTGTGGGCGCTAGGCCTACCCACAGAAGTGAGGTACCATTTTTATCAAGAGACTTAGGGGAAACCTGGGTGGAAGGAAATTTGTGGCTCCTCTCAGATTCCAGAATTTTCTGCCACCGAAATGAGAGGAAAAAGTATTTTTTTGGCCAAATTTTGATGTTTGCAAAGGATTCTGGGTAACATAACCTGGTCAGAGCCCCTCAAGTCACCCCATCTTGGATTCCCCTGGGTTTCTAGTTTTCAAAAATGCGCTGGTTTGGTAGGTTTCCTCAGGTCCCGGCTGAGCTACAGGCCAAAATCCACAGGTAGGCACTGTTTTCTATAAAAAAATGTGATGTGTCCACGTTGTGTTTTGGGCCATTTCCTTTCGTGTGCGCTAGTCCTACCCACACAAGTGAGGTATCATTTTTATCGGGAGACTTGGGGGAACGCTGGGTGGAAGGAAATTTGTGGCTCCTCTCTGATTCCAGAAATTTCTGTCACCAAAATGTGAGGAAAATGTGTTTTTTAAGCCAAATTTTGAGGTTTGCAAAGGATTCTGGGTAACAAAACCTGGTCAGAGCCCCACAAGTCACCCCATCTTGGATTCCCCTAGGTCTCTAGTTTTTAAACATGTGCTGGTTTGCTAGGTTTCCCTAGGTGCCGGCTGAGCTAGAGGCGAAAATCCACAGGTAGACACTTTGCAAAAAACACCTCTGTTTTCTTTCAAAAAATTTGATGTGTGCACGTTGCGTTTTGGGGCATTTCCTGTTGCCGGCGCTAGGCCAACCCACACAAGTGAGGTATCATTTTTATCGGGAGACTTGGGGAAACGCTGGGTGGAAGGAAATCTGTGGCTCCTCTCCGATTCCAGAACTTTCTGTCACCAAAATGTGAGGAAAATGTGTTTTTTAAGCCAAATTCTGAGGTTTGCAAAGAATTATGGGTAATAGAACCTGGTCAGAGCCCCACAAGTCACCCCATCTTGGATTCCCCTAGGTCTCTAGTTTTCAGAAATGCACAGGTTTGGTAGGTTTCCCTAGGTGCCGGCTGAGCTACAGGCCAAAATCTACAGGTAGGCACTTTGCAAAAAACAGCTCTGTTTTCTGTCAAAAAATGGGATGTGTCCACTTTGTGCTTTGGGGCATTTCCTGTCGCGGGCGCTAGGGTTACCCACACAAGTGAGGTATCATTTTTATCGGGAGACTTGGGGGAACGCTGGGTGGAAGGAAATTTGTGCCTCCTCTCAGATTCCAGAACTTTCTGCCACAGAAATGTGAGGAACATGTGTTTTTTTAGCCACATTTTGAGGTTTGCAAAGGATTCTGGGTAACAGAACCTGGTCAGAGCCCCACAAGTCACCCCATCTTGGATTCCCTGAGGTCTCTAGTTTTCAAAAATGCACAGGTTTGGTAGGTTTCCCTAGGTGCCGGCTGAGCTAGAGGCCAAAATCTACAGGTAAGCACTTTGCAAAAAACACCTCTGTTTTCTTTTAAAAAAATGGGATGTGTCCACGTTGCGTTGTGGGGCGTTTCCTGTCGCGGGCGCTAGGCCTACCCACACAAGTGAGGTATCATTTTTATCGGGAGACTTGGGGGAACATAGATTAGCATAACAAGTGTTATTGCCTCTTGTCTTTCTCTACATTTTTTCCTTCCAAATATAGGAGAGTGTGTAAAAAAGACATCTATTTGAGAAATGGCCTGTAATTCACATGCTAGTATGGTCACCCCGGAATTCAGAGATGTGCAAATAACCACTGCTCCTCAACACCTTATCTTGTGCCCTTTTTGGAAATACAAAGGTTTTCTTGATAGCTATTTTTTACTCTTTATAGTTCAGCAAATTATTTGCTGTATACCCGGTATAGAATGAAAACGCACTGCAGGGTGCAGCTTATTTATTGGCTCTGGGTACCTAGGATTCTTGATGAACCTACAAGCCCTATATAACCCCGCAACCAGAGGAGTCCAGCAGACGTAACGGTATATTGCTTTCGGTAATCTGACATTGCAGGAAAAAGTTACAGAGTAAAACGTAGAGAAAAAGTTATGTTTTTTTCACCTCAATTTCAATATTTTTCTTTTTCAGTTGTTATTTTCTGTAGGAAACCCTTGTAGGATCTACACAAATGACCCCTTGCTGAATTCAGAATTCCGTCTACTTTTCAGAAATGTTTAGGTTTCTGGGATCCAGCATTGGTTTCATGCCCATTTCTGTCACTGACTGGAAGGAGGCGGAAAGCACACATATTTTTTAAAATGGGGTATGTTCCAGTAAAATGCCAAATTTGTGTTGAAAAATTGGGTTTTCTGATTCACGTCTGCCTGTTCCTGAAAGCTGGGCAGCTGGTGAGTTTAGCACCGCAAACCCTTTGTTGATGCCATTTTCAGGGGGAAAACCACAATCCTTCTTCTGCAGCCACTTTTTCCCATTTTTTTAAAAAAAACGAAATTTTCACTGTATTTTGGCTAATTTCTTGGCCTCCTTCAGGGGAACCCACAAAGTCTGGGTACCTCTAGAATCCCTAGGATGTTGGAAAAAAAGGACGCAAATTTGGCTTGGTTAGCTTATGTGGACAAAAAGTTATGAGGGCCTAAGCGCAAACTGCCCCAAATAGGCAAAAAAAGGCCTGGCACAGGAGGGGGAAAAAGCCTGGCAACGAAGGGGTTAATTGTTTATTTTTGGTGTATGAACTATTGTGTTTGAAAATTTTGTTTTGTGATTCTCATTAGTGCTTGATTTTATGGTTTAGTGTGATGTTTGTTTGAAATTATAAGGGGTGCAAATCTGAGTAAATCTTAAAAGGAATCCTAGACAGAAGCACAAACTCCTCCACCAGTTGGAAGTACGACTCATGAGATGCTTCTCAGTTCTAGGATACATACTTTCTTATGGCCTAAAGAGTGACAAAAAGATACTGTGATTGACAAAAAGTTACAATTTCCTGACAATGGTACGTTTGTATTGAAGAAACTTACTTACTTACGACTTATATTGTTTGACACAAAATGGCAACCAAGACCTGTGCAGTTTGAAGCATTGAACAAGTAGAACATGGTAGCCAATACGAAGGTGCAACAAAAAATGTTGAGAGGATTGGTTGGTACGACTATACATAATTGGATGAATACAATGTTGCGTTTACAGAAAACAGTAAGGGTTAATAAAGACAAAAAGCCATATAGGATGCCACCTTGGTATAGTGCATCATTAATGGATATGGATAAATGTGATCATTTGAAGGGAAAGGATCCAGCTAAACAGGTTAATTAGTCAACAATCATTAGAGTATCACAAAATGTTGTCAATTCTTGTTATAATGAGAGTTTTATATACATTTACAGATAATACAGTGGAATTGACAATCCAAGGAAGGGATGTTCATCAGGTGTTGTTTCAGCTTTTGTGCTGGCTTTGCATCCAGAGTTGAATGCTCATATTCAGAGGAGTGTGATTTGTTGACATGTAAAGTCGCTTGATGAAATATTAGCCTATCCAAAATTTTGTAGTAATTATTGTGAATCAGAAAAAAAGAAATTGCAAAAGTGGAAATTGATAATGGAGCCGACTGAATTCCTTTAGCAAGGAGGGCAAGGATTGGCACCTCAGGGAGGTTGTGTGCAGTTTTAGGGTCTTTCAAGAGATAGAGATAGTTTTTAAGGTTGAGGTAAAGGTTTCAATAATAATTGTAATAATGATGTGGTGAGATCAGGAGTTTGTCACATTTGTGGTAAAAAAGGGCATTGTAGGACAAATTGCTGATTTTTTTGCAAAGTAATTTCAAATAAACGAACGGTTGACAAATTGGAAGTAAATGTTCCAGTCATAATAGGATCAGCCAAAAATGAACATTAATACGTGATTAGTGAATCCAGTTCAGTAAAACTGTGACCTAGTGTGTAAACTGAGTTGTGTTATTATACACAGGTGGTGTATTGATTCAAATAAAAGGTCCTGATTTTGACTTTAAAATCAGTTAATAGGAAATGAGAAAATTTTCACAGATGAAGGCCTACCTCCACATTTAAGACACAGTAAAAGTGAAGGTTGGAGATTTTACTGGAAAGGACATTGGGCTTATTAAAAGTGAAAAGACGGTATAGATCACTATGAACCTAGATGCAGCATATTCACATATTTCTCAATATGGACTGCACTCTGAATATGAATCCCACAATATGGATGGGGCATAGTATTCTGGGCAAAATATTGAAAAAATAATTATTTCTGATTTCCTATGCCTACCTCCAAGTATATGTATGTACATGATACATATATGTTCAAGGTATGTAGATATGGAGCTAGAAATAGTGAACCTATACTTCCCTAGATCCCTTTCGATATTTTGTCTCTTGATATTATGTCCTCAATATCCATGTACCACAATATTGCAGGCATCGATATTCAGTGGTACAACTCTCAATATAGGCTTTCTCGTGAAGCTGAAGTAGAAATTGCACCTGTGATTGAAAAGATGGCAGAAAAAGGCATTCTAATGATAGTTCACCTGCAATAGAATTGAAAAAGACCAATGGGAAATGAAGAATAGTTCAAAATGTGAAGAAAATTGATGAGAAAGTAGTCACGTATAGTCCCGAATCAGGCAGTGATTTCTTTTTAAATTCCAGCAGATGCTGAGTGGTTCACAGTGACTAATTTGTGTTTCACATTTTTCTTCATCAATATCTTTTCTGTTCAGGTTTAGAGATAAGATCTTCATTTGGTCTGGAATCCCACAAGGGTAGACAGAATCTCCTTTAATTTCTCAAATACTTAAAAGGGATTTGAAACCATTAAATTTACCTTGTGACTTTGTTTTGATGCAATATATTGATGATATTACAATGGCTGCAAATACAAAAAGGACTGTAAGTTGGACACACTGCATTATTGAATAATTTGGCTGGTATTTAGAACAAGTTACTCTCACAAAAGTTACATCGTTTTCAGACAGGAGGTACTTATCTGGGAAATCAAATTCAGAAAGTAGTGAGGAAGGTGTCCAAGCATCACATTCCTACAATTCTGAAAATAAATCCACCAACAACACAGAGGCGAGTTAGTGTGTTTCTAGAAATGGTTGGCTACTGTCGTAAGTCCTTTTCCAAGTTTTCTCTTTTTGCAAAACCATTACAGAGATTGATGTATACAGATATCATAGAGCTGGTACCTCGGAATGTTAAATGAGTGAAAATACCCCTGGAGTTTAGACACTCTTTGTTTATGGCACCAACTTAAGGACTGCCTGGCTATTAAAAAGAGTTTTATTGAGGGGTGCTCACTTTTTGTTTTTGCACAATAAGCACAGCTGTGCAAAAAAGATCTCTTGCTATTTTTCTGGAAAAAAATAGATTCAGCTCCTGCTGCATTGCCTGGATATATGAAATATGTAGCAGTGACAGCAATTGCTATTGTTCAGAGCAGATCAATTGTTATGTCATACTTTAATAGTGTTAATGCATTATTCAATGGATACTTTTAACCTGCACAAGAGTAGAGCCCAGCATGTGACAAACCGCAGAATGGCTAAATATGAGCAATTGATATTGGCAGCTGAAAATGCATCAATCAAAATATATGAAATACTGAATCCAGCTACTGATTCATCACTGCCAAGAATGAAGGTGATGATGGATGAATCATGTTGATCATGATTGCATGACTGTATCAAAATTGTGCACCAAGGCAAGAACTGATGTTCAAGCTGTACCTCTCAATTTGACTAATTTGGGTTTGTTTGGGGGGGCACACCTCTGAGACATGTCCAAAGAAGTCTGCAAGCAGTATATGCAGTTTGCACATTGAGACGTATTATGGAAGCATTATACATGTGCATTGTAAGTGTTTGACTAGATTTGTCATTACCAGAGCTTGTGGTAAAGCTGATAGTCACTACTGTTTTTGGAGTGGTGGACAATGTTTTATGAGTTGTAGTAATATCAGGGTGTAATGACTTCTCTTAGGACACCAATTTGAAATGCACCATGCATTCTTGATTTGTTCTATGCTTTGAAATTGACAAAGAAAATAGCAGGTGTAAAGTGTTCTACCCATGGTCATTGTGGTGACTTGATTACAACTGGTAACAACTTTGCTGACAAAGTTGTTAAATATTATGCTGCTGTGAGTTCTACACTGTTAAAGGAAACAACTGTGTTAGAACTTGGGTCTCTGATTGGCAAAGGTATGCATCCTGTCCAAGTAGAGACCACAATCCTAGTTAGGGTAAGTCATAACACAACCTACATTTTCCAGTGATTACCCTCCAGTAGCTTGGCGCAGAGCAGGCGGACTTAAATTATAAGGCAATGAGTAAAGTATTTGTGCAGCAGCTCATACAGTAACACAGTGAAAATACCACAAAAAGTACTCCACACCAGTTCAGAAAAATAGATATTTATCTGAATAAAGCAAGACCAAAATGGTAAAGTCAGGATATCACTTATTACAGATTTATGTAAGCCTTAATCCATAGAAATCAATGGCTGTATATCTTTAGCTGTGGGCCGCAGAGGAGGTGAGGTAAAGTGATGCGTCAAATTTTTCAGTTCAGCAGAGGTGATGCCTCGATTCCTTCCTCGCAGGCAAAGTGATGCAACGATTTCTGGGCACGCAGCCTTGGTTCCTTACTGAGGTGCAGGGTGTGTTTCAACAAATTGATGCCTAGGGACAATGCATGGAAAGTCCAAACATGCTGTGATGATGAAACAGACATTGTGTTGAATCTGCAGGCGCCGCATTATGTTTTCAGAAGCGAGACAGTTGCTGCGTCTATTCTGCAGGCATTGTGTCTATTTTTCCAGCGCTGTATTTTTTCTCTCTTAGGTGAAGTCTTTGATGGCCCTAAAACTCCTTAACAGGAGGCAGGATGACAACACTTGGAGATCAATTGTAGGGGGGAGGCAAAGTACTTCCAGCTGAGTCAGGGTGCAGCAGGCAGCAGGGCAATGAGCAGGAGGGCAGTCCTTCCAGAAAAGCAGTCCAGATGAGACCTTTGGACAGCACTAGAGTCCTTCTGACAGAGACTAATTGTAGGTCCAGAAGTGTCTGATTTGAGGGGTCACATACCCAGTATATACACCCAAATGTGCCTTTGAAGGGATTATACTTCAAAGAGTGGTTTTGAAGTGCACAAGTTCCCTTTTCAACCAGGTCCTGTCTGCCAGATCTGTGAAGGGTTATCAGTCCTATGTGTTAGGTAAGGCCAGTAGCCTTTGAATTGTAAGTGAGAGTCCCTTCTCCCTTCCTGCCCAGGAAGACCTATCAGTATGCAGATGAATGCAGATGCATCTGAGTGTCCTGTGTTTATTGCTGTCTGGATGGAAAGCGCAAAGGGAGCTATTAACCAGCACAGACCAGATGTGGACTGGAGGCAGCCTGTAAGGCACTGAGAGCAGTAAGTGCAGATAAATGCCTACTTTCTAAATGTGGTATTTCTAAACTAGTAATGTTAAAGCCAACTTTACCAATAAGCAGGATTTCTCACTACCATTACAACCATACCAAACATGACAATGCCATTCCTTTCAGATCCAAAATTACCACTTAAAAGCATATAAGGGAATTTGCAATGCTGGCCTGTCAGAGGAGCAGGATTCACAACAATGAATAACGACTTTGGGAGTTTCTCACCACCAGGACATGTAAAACTTACAAGTGCATGTCCTATCTTTTACTTAAATAGCTCCCTGCCCTATGGGCTACCTAGGGCCTACCTTAGGGTTGACATATGTAATAAAGGTGAGTTTAAGACTTGGCAAGTAGTTTTAAATGCCAAGTTGAAGTGGCAGTGAAACTGCACACACAGGCCTTACAATAGCAAGCCTGAGACATGGTTGAGGGGCTACTTCTGTGGGTGGCACAATCAGTGCTGCAGGCCCACTAGCAGCATTTAATTCACAGGCCCTGCCACATCTAGTGCACTTTACTAGGGACTTATAAGTAAATTTATTCTGCCAATTGGGTAGGTGCCAATGTTACCATGTTTAGGAGAGAGAGCACAAGGACCTTAGCACTGGTCAGCAGTGGTAAAGTGCGCAGAGTCCTAAAACCAGCAAAACCGGGATCAGGAAAATGAAGGAAAGCAAGCAAATATATGGGGAAGACCACCCTAAGGATGTCAGTTCTAACAAAATGAAAATTCAGAATTTGTAGAACGCTTTTACTTATGTATCACTGCAAATGTTTGATGAGTCGAAAGATGTACATAATGGGAAGTCATAAGACGAAAAGATTAACTGCTACTACATACAATAAGAGCAATGCATGTACCTACATATGTGGCATGTGATGGGAAGGTGAAGTATTTCAAAACTGTTAGAGCTGGATTAATTAACAAAACATGGCTGAAACGACAAACATCCAATGAGTAGAAGTCCAAATATGAATTTTCAACGAATATCTGCACAAATAGTGCATAAAGCACCAACCAGGGCTATCTGATCGCAGTAGACCTGGTGAAATCTGAAAAAGTCAGGCTTACTGCAAAGGAGCGCTGATCAGATACAGGGATCAACCTTGCCTCGAAGAAAAGGTACCTTGTTGCACCTTTGACAGGGTCTGATGCATGGAGCAGAGGAGGCAATACATTGTGTCAATCCCACTGAATATAGGCAATGTGTTGGTTCCACGCTGTGCAAGCCGAGATGGGTCAGTAGTGGTTTCCTAGAGATGTATGTGATGCGTCATCATCAAGCCACACAGCTGGCAATGCAATGTCGTTGTCCTTAGTGACAGCAGCGATGCGTCACCTCAAGTGGAATGGGTCAGGTCTGACCAGCGCATTGACTGCGATGTGTGGATTTTGCACTCGCAGAACTTTATAGCCACTTCTAAGTGACCAGGACTGGACTGGCACTACTTGGCAGGGCCAGACTTGCAGCAAGCACGTCCAGGTGCTGTTGCAGGATGAAGTGAAGTCTTTGATGTCCCTGAGACTTCAGTCTTGAGTCACTTTGGTTCTTGTGATGTAGGAATGCAGGTCCAGTCCTTCTCACTCCTGGGAAAGGACGGACACAGGCAGCAGGGCAGGCACAGCATAGCAGGAGTCCATCAACATCCAGTAGATTCCAGCAAAGTGACAGTCCCTTCTGCAGCACAATAATCCTTCTTCCTGACAGATTGTCATCAGGTCCAGAAGTGTACTGATTTGGTGGAGCCAGAAGTCCAGTTCTTATATGCAGTAGTGCCTTTGAAGTGGGGTAGACTTCAAACAGAGCCATTTGAAGTGTGCAGAGTCCCCACTCTTCATGTCCTAGCTCCTGAGTCACTACAGGGGGTCTGCAGCCTTTTGTGTGTCAGCTCCTCCATCCCATCCTGCCAAGAATGGGCCAACAGGATGTTGATAGTTCATCAGTCACACTTGAGCTCCCTTTGTGTATCGCTGTCAGGAGAAAATGCATAAGGGATCAGCTGTCACCTACCCAGGTGTCTTTTCAGAGATGGTCAAAAGGCACAAGTTGGTTAATGTAAGAAAATGCCAACTTTCTAAAAGCTGCACTTTCAGAATTACAATGTAAAATTAGACTTCTTCATTAGTTGTGATTTTAAATTGTGATCAAACTTGGGGGTCACTTCTCTTCCTGATTGGAAATTAAATATACAAAATATAGTAAGGCAATCACAATGTTAACTGATGGTAAACATAAGAGTTTTTCACCACCTGGACAGATAAAAAGTAAAAGTACATGTCCACCTTTTTAAATGCACTGTGCGCTGTCCTTGGGGCTGTCCACTGCCTTCCTTAAGGGTGACTTATATGTATTTATATGTATTGAAAAGGATGTTTTGGGTCTGGCAATAGGGTGAACTTGCCAGGTCTACCTAGCAGTTTAATAAACTGCATGCACAGGCTCTGCAGTGGCAGGCCTGAGTCATGTTTAAAGGGCACAATTGGCGCTGCTGGCTCACCAGTAGCATTAAATTTAGGGGCCGCAGGCACAGGTAATGCACTTTATCAGGTTTTTGAGTAAATGAAATATGCCAGTTGTCGATAAGTCAATGTCACCATATTTTCAGCAGAGGGCACATGCATGTTGGCACTGATTAGCAGTGGTAAAGTGCCCAAAGTCCTAAAGCCAGCAAACACAAAGGCGGTCATTACAACATTGGTGGTAAAAGCCGATTACCGCCGTGCCGAAGACCGCCAACACACCGCCACGGCCACGGAATTCTGCCACAGCTATTATGACCCACAGCTCGGAATCCGCCAAAATTCAAACACCCACACAACTCCGCCACACCAAAGGTCAGTGACACGTCACGCCAACAGAAATACGCCCAACTATCATGGCACACGAATCCACGCGGCGGTCTTTCGACCGTGGTATTCCATTGGCGGTACACACCGCTGCGCTCAAAATACACACACTCTTACAAAACACTACCACATTGGATAATTCGAAATACACACACCTGATACACATACACACACCACTCCCACACACCCATTACATTATAAAACACACACCCACATCACCCACAAACCCCCAAGACCACAAATTCTGAAAGAAGGCCAGAGAGAGACACCACCAGCAAGAACAACAGCATCCACAGGCACACAACAGCATCACCCACAGAACTTCCACGCACCTCACACAACACCCCACTACATATCAGCACACTTATCACCCCACACATCACCTACACGACCCCATGGCACGGCAAAGACACCCCAGGTTCTCGGAGGAGGAGCTCAGGGTCATGGTGGAGGAAATCGTCTGGGTTGAGCCACAGGTATTCGGAGCACAGGTGCAGCACACCTCAATTGCAAGGAAGATGGAGCTATGGCGAAAAATAGTGCACAGGATCAACTCAGTGGGACAGCACCCAAGAAATCGGAGGACATCAGGAAGAGGTGGAACGACCTACGGGGGAAGGTGCGTTCCGTGGTCTCAAGACACCACCTGGCGGTTCAGCGGACTGGCGGAGGACCACCACCTCCTCCCCCACAACTAACAACATGGGAGGAGCAGGTCTTGGCGATTCTGCATCCTGAGGGCCTCGCAGGAGTAGCTGGAGGAATGGACTCTGGTAAGACAAATCTTAATTATTACATCCCCCACCCTACCTGCATGCTATCACATACCCCCACCCTCACCCTCACCCCCAGCACCCCAACTCCTCACATATGTCCCAACATCACAAACCACACATCCCAACACCAAGCCCTGCATGCAACAACAAAGCATGGACACCCATCGCTAAAGCATGCACACTGCACATACCCCTACAACCCCCTAAACCATCATCACACAAGGTCCCACACAGGAATGCAAGTACTGGGGTACACGGTCACCCACCCATTGCACACCATGACACACACAGATGTAATACCCATCCTTTTATACCCCTGCAGGACCCTTACCCAACGTCACAGGACAGGAGGGTCCACACATGTCCACACCACCAACAGAAGAGGCCCACAGTGATGACAGCACCTCTGTCCAACTGGATCTAGATGACCAGCCCGGCCCATCGGGGACCTCGGGACAGTCGGTTCCCCTCACACTGGCACAGGCAACCACAGACCTTCGCCCCTCTGGAAACACCAGCACAGCACCCACCCAGCGGGCCCATACCTCCGTCCCCAGGACACGTCAATCAGCTGTGTGTCCACCACTACAGGGAACCCAGGATAACCCACCACCCCAACAACAACAGGGACCTGAGGGCAGTGGTAGTGGGCACACGGTCCAGGGGACGGAGGCCCAGGAACACAGGGGAACTGGGAGGGCTGCTGTGCGACAGGGGCGGACAGGCCAAGGGAACACACTCTCCACGAGGCCCTCTCCTCCATCATGGGAGCCTACCACCACTCCCAGGAAACGATGGCAACGGTACTGGCCAAGTTTCAGGAGACCCAGCGCCTGCAGGAGGAACAGTATTTGGGCTTCAGGGAGGAACTCAGAACCATCAGCTCTACCCTGGGCACCATCGTAGGGGTGCTAAAGGAAGTACTCAACACCAGGAGGGACACTGTGGCACTACAAGAGGCCCCTGTCCCTAGCATGGACGATGAACTGCCCACCACCTCTGCCGGCGCTAGTGGACAGGGCGCCCCACCACAGGACCACCACACCAGCACCCCACCCCTGCAGAGAGAGAACCACCCCGCAAATGGTCCCTGAGATCCAGGACAAAGACAGAGCACGATGCCAAGACCACCACCAAGAAATGAGACCACCCTGGTTGTCATCCTACTGTCCCACTTTGTCACCCTGTCCATCCTTAAACTGCCCCAGCTCCACTTCCTATGCCCATTTGGGCAATGCACCTGTGAGACTAATAGACTGGACTCTGCCATGGACATTCCTCCACCATCACCCCTCACCATTTCACTATCCCCTCCAATATTGAGCACTAAAATAAACACACTTAAAGCACAAAACAATCTGGAGTCTGTCTGTGATTTTTAAATAGTGTATTATCAATTGCAGTGACAAAATGCTCTTTCAATTATAATGTCAACATACCTATGTCACACAGCTCTAGTCCGTGAGGAATCTAAGCAGATGTCACACAGTGGGACCCACATCTGTGAAATCGTAAGGGAAAGTGACAACTCAGTGACCATACACTGGGTGAAAACGACAGACAGTAGAGAGGTAGTAGTGTTAAAGTACATGTAGTAGGCATGTCTGTACTCTTACCTGTGTCTCACTGGAAATATTGCTGGATCACTGAGTCCCTGTTCATGTCTTCTTCCTCTGCTTCCTCATCTTCACTGTCCACAGGCTCCACAGCTGCAACAACACTGCCATCTGGATCATCCTCCTGCAGAAAAGGCACCTGTCGTCGCAAAGCCAAGTTGTGAAGCATACAGCAGGCGACGATGATCTGGCACACCTTCTGTTGGTGAGTAGAATAGGGATCCACCTGTCATATGGAGGCACCTGAACCTGGCCTTCAGGAGGCCGAAGGTCCGCTCGATCACCCTCCTAATTCGCCCATGGGCCTTATTGTAGCGTTCCTCTGCCCTTGTCCTGGGATTCCTCACTGGGGTCAGTAGCCATGACAGGTTGGGGTCACCAGAGTCACCTGCAAATGGTGAGGGACAACTGTTAGACACGCACTAACCTGGAGGGATATCCCCAGACCCAGACAACCATTCCCACTGACTTGCCTCCAGGTGCTCACCTAATAGCCACACACGATGCCTTGGAGTTGACCCATCACATAAGGGATGCTGCTATTCCGCAGGATGTAGGCATCATGCACTGAGCCAGGGAACTTGGCATTCACATGGGAGATGTACTGGTCTGCCAAACATACCATCTGTACATTCATAGAATGATAACTCTTCCGGTTTCTGTACACCTGTTCACTCCTGTGGGGGGGGACCAAAGCCACATGGGTCCCATCAATGGCACCTATGATGTTGGGGATGTGTCCCAAGGCATAGAAATCACCTTTCACTGTAGGCAAATCCTCCACCTGAGGGAAAATGATGTAGCTCCGCATGTGTTTCAGAAGGGCAGGCAACACTCTGGACAATACGTTGGAAAACATAGGCTGGGACATCCCTGATGCTATGGCCACTGTTGTTTGAAATGACCCACTTGCAAGGAAATGGAGCACTGACAGCACCTGCACTTGAGGGGGGATTCCTGTGGGATGGCGGATTGCTGACAACAGGTCTGGCTCCAACTGGGTACACAGTTCCTGGATTGTGGCACGGTCAAGCCTGTATGTGATAATCACATGTCGCTCCTCCATTGTCGACAGGTCCACCAACGGTCGGTACACCGGAGGATGCCGCCATCTCCTCACATGTCCCAGCGGACGGTGCCTATGAAGGACAACAGCGAGCACAGAGTCAAACAACTCAGAGGTACGTACCCACAGTTTACCCAGAACACCAATCATACACAAAAGGTGGCCTGTATGTGTGTTGAGTCTAGGCCTAGCTATGTGTGACGCAGTTGGAAATGAAGCCATGTGGGCCCCTGAAATGGCGGCTGCCTGACCTGTAAAGTGGGACAATGGGATGTGAGGTAACTGCACTGGCGTTCTACACCGTCGCGGTAGGCGGTCGAAGACCGCAGCACAATGCTGCATTGGTTAACATTGTACCCTATGGATCCCAGGAGCCAATGATGATGTACGCCGGCGGTGACGGTACGCACCGCCGCAGACGTGACCGCCATTTTCTATCTGTTCAATCACTCGATACCTGATCTTCGACAGGAGAGGACCTACACTGCAAGTGGTGCTGTGACCTGGAAGAGACAATGGCTCGAGTGTCTGGGGAAAGGGCCCCTGCCTTCACATCGGAGGAGCTGGAGGAGCTGGAGAAGCTCGTGGATGGGGTCCTCCCCCAGTACACGCTACTCTACGGTCCTCCAGACACACAGGTAAGTACACAGGGAGCATGTTGTATGGGCTAGGGCTGGATGTAAGACGGAAGGGGGGAGAGTGCTGCGTGCATGAAAGACGGTGAATGCGTGTGCCACATGGCAAGGGTAGGGATGGGGGCCAATCACTTTGATGGTGCAGCTGGTAATAACTTCTCTTTTTCGCCTGTACATTTCATGTAGGTCAGCGCCAACCAGAAAAAAGATATTTGGCGTGCCACCGCAAAGGACGTCCGGACCCTGGGGGTCTACCACAGACGGAGCACCCACTGCCGGAAAAGATGGGAGGACATTCGCCCCTGGAGCAAGAAGACGGCGGAGGCTGAGCTGGGGATGGCCTCCCAACGTGGGAGGGGTGCCTGTCGCACCATGACCCCCCTGATGTTCAGGATCCTGGCGGTGGCCTACCCGGAGTTGGATGGGCGCTTGAGGGCATCACAGCAGCCACAAGGGGGTGAGTATACTCTCATTCTGGTGACTTTGCGTGCAGTGGAGGTGTCTGGGTGGGGGAGGTGGGCTGTGGGTTTCCCTAGGCCAGGGCGAGTTCCGTAGGCAAGGCCCCTCCGTAAGGCAGGCCATGTGGCACCCCACCCCACCTCTGTAAAGTGCCAAGTACACCTAGTCTTGCCCCTGTGTCATCTATGTGTGCAGATGTCGTCCATAGCCTTGTAGGCCATTTCCCAGGAATTGAACAGTGGAGCCCAAGAGCGCGGCGTAGTGCAGGGGGCTTCTGTGTCTGTCGTGTCCGCCAACGGTAGCGGTAATGCATGCACTCAACATGTCTTTCTTCTGTCTCCCCCCCACTTTTTGTGGTCTCCCTGTTCTTGTGTGCATTAGCATCATCAGGCGGAGGAGCAGTGGCACCGGAGCACGAGGGAGCTGCATCCCACATGGCCCTGGAGGGCGAGACTACGGACTCAGAGTTCACCAGTGGGACGGAGGGCGAGGGGAGCTCCACAGCGGGGACAGGAGCTAACACCAGCGACACGGACTCGTCCTTTGATGGAAGCTCCCTTGTGGTGGCGGCAACATCTGTGCCCCCGCATCTACAGGTACAGCCACCACCCCCCTACCAGCACCGCCCTCCCAGCAGCCCCTCAGCCTTTGCCCCGTGCCCGCTCACCCAGGAGGGTGGGCATCACCTTCGCCCCAGGCACCTCAGGCCCTGCCCCAGTCACCCCTGCTGCCCTCAGTGAGGAG
The DNA here is from genome assembly GCF_031143425.1 of Pleurodeles waltl. NCBI lineage: Eukaryota > Metazoa > Chordata > Amphibia > Caudata > Salamandridae > Pleurodeles > Pleurodeles waltl. The sequence continues at coordinate 726,918,123 of NC_090444.1, forward strand.
GCCATTGACCTCCTCAAGTTCCCTCACTGTTGGGCAGTCTACCATTTTGAATGCCATTCAGGGTGTAGAGAGGCAGTTGCAACAAACCAATGTATTCCTGGAGGGCATTCATTCTGGTCATGCGGCCCTTCAGCGAGCTTTTCAGACTCTTGCCTCAGCACTGATGGCAGCCATTGTCCCCGTCTCTAGCCTCCCCCCTCCAACTTCCTCCACCCGACCCAATCCCCTGTACCTCAGCCTATCCCAAGCACACCTACAGACCAACATGCACACACATCAACACACAAGGGAAGCTCAGGCAAACATAAGCACCACACATCCCACAGGCACTCACGCAAGCATCACACACATGCAGACACAACAACATCCACTGCCTCCACTGTGTCCCTCAGGAGGCCACCGCCAGCACCAGCCCACCTGCCCAGGAGGCCACCGCCAGCACCAGCCCTCCTGCCCAGAAGGCCACCGCCAGCACTAGCCCCGCTGGGCCTTGAAGTATCGCCAGCAAAAGCCCAGCTGGGCCATGAAGGACCGCCAGCAAAAGCCCCGCTGGGCCATGAAGGACCCCCAGCAGCTGAGACCCTGCAATGGAGACCACCATCTCAAGCACCGCTGCAATGGAGACCACCATCTCAAGCACCGCTGCACAGGGGACCGCCATCTCAAGCACCGCTGAACAGGGCACCGCCGTCTCAAGCACCGCTGAACAGGGCACCACCGTCTCAAGCACCACTGAACAGGGCACCGCCGTCTCAAGCACCGCTGCACAGGGCACTGCCGTCTCAAGCACCGCTGCACAGGGTACCACCGCCTCAAGCACCGCTGAACAGGGCACCGCCGTCTCAAGCACCGCTGGCCCATAAGCGGCAAGGGCACTGACGCAACTGAGTCCGTCACGGGGTGAATGATGCACTCTGGGTACCAAGCCCCCTCCAGAACCAGTGGAGAAAAGCATCCACTACCCCAATCCTTGGCAGGATGAAGCACTCTGGGCACCAAGCCCCCTCCAGAACCAGTGGAGAGAAGCAGCCACTACCCCAATCCTTGGCAGGATGAAGCACTCTGGGCACCATGCCCCCTCTAGACCCAGTGGAGACTGCCATCCACTTGTGAGACTGTGGCTTTGCACTCCCCAGGATATAGCAGTGGGCAACCCACCCACTGTAGAGACTTGAGAGACTGTGGCTTTGCACTCTCCAGGATATGGCAGTGGGCAACCCACCCACTGTAGAGACTTGAGAGACTGTGGCTTTGCACTCCCCAGGATATGGCAGTGGGCAAGCCACCCACTGTAGAGACTTGAGAGACTGTGGCTTTGCACTCCCCAGGATATGGCAGTGGGCAAGCCACCCACTGTAGAGACTTGAGAGACTGTGGCTTTGCACTCCCCAGGATATGACAGTGGGCAAGCCACCCACTGTAGAGACTTGAGAGACTGTGGCTTTGCACTCCCCAGGATTAAACAGTGGGCATGTGTCCCCCTCGTGGATTTGGCGTCGTGCACTCAAGCGGCTGGGGTGCCCCCATCTTTCCCTCCCCCTGAGGTGCCTGTTTAGTTGCTCTCTGATGCCCCTGCAGTGTTCTCTCCATCATGGTCGGGGATCTTGTGTGGGCCTTGCCCATACCGTGTGGTCCCAGTGTTCCACGGTCTTTCTTAGTGCACTACCTGGACTACTATGCTTGGTATATTATGTACATGGTGTATATATACATTTCTGCCTACTTGCTGTTAATATATTACAATGGTTACATTTTCTATTGTCTTTGCATTCTTCCGAGGGTTTGGGGGGTGTAACTGTGATTGATATGCATTAGTGTGTGTGTTGTAGTGGGTGAGGGTGTTGCGTGTGTGTCTCCCTGTTTTTTCCCTCCCCCCTCCCCTGTGTCATAGGTGCAGTACTCACCGTGGTCTTCGCCGCCCGCGTTCGTGCTCCTGGTAGCAGGAAGACTATTGCAGGGAGAATTTGGAGTTCCGGGTCCATGGCGTCCTCGTTCCTCGTGGGGTGTGTAGAGGGAAGCATTTTCCCTTCGGGATTCCTGTTTCCGCTGTGTTTTTATTCGCGGTGAATCCGCCCGGAAAAGGTGGCGGATTGGCCTGTCATAATAATGTGGGCGGAACATTGTCTCCCGCCTGTCTGTTGGCAGTGACCGCTGCGCTGTTTGTTTGTACCGCCATGGCGGTCGGAGTGTTAAAGTGGCTGTCTTTGTTGGCAGTTTCCGCCAGGGTCGTAATTGCAAAATTTTTACCGCCGGCCTGTTGGCGGTCTTACCCCCGCTTTAACACCGACCGCCAGGGTTGTAATGACCACCAAAGTCAGCAAAACTGGAGGTCGGAAGACAAAGATGTCAGAGGGAATTATTTAGTGGACATTTTACTATGTAATGGCCTAAAGAATATATTCTAGTGATTAATTTTCTGTTTTCATAGTAGATTGAGCCATACCCAACGATGAGGTGTGATATGGACCTTTGACTCTGTGTACTCGCCACCCAACTGACATGTAACACCATAGAGGCGCTTACAAAAGTTTACAAAATTATTTTTGCCATTGCCACTGGGCATAACTGTTGTAGATGCTGATTTTAAACCACATATGCACCCCATGACAGGTATTTGAGGAACAGCATACATGCATAGGATGTCGACCTTCAACAAATGGTCTCAGTCACTGGCCCTTTCAGATTAATGGAACCTATGACACCCTGTAACTAGAAACTTCACGTACCACTCACAACCCCACTGATCCTGATTCCATCTGGACTATTTATTCCTTCTCTCTACAGACCTAGGTAGCTGAGGCTCACATACTCCCACAAGCTCTGAAAGGCCACACCCCAGTACAGGTTAAACTTCATCAGCCCAGAGGTGGATGGGGTGGCTTGTGTAGACTTAATGCATGGTGGTTCCAGGACCTTGAGTTGAGGAGCCCCTACATCAACAGGTAGCAGACTATGTTACCCTAAACATGCTTTGTTCACATCACACTCAATGCTTTGGAAGGTGTTTAAGACAGTACTGAGGGATGAGTCATCTCCTACCAAACTGAGGCTAAGAGATGTATGACTAGAGAGATTTGAGACCTTGAACGTAATATTGATGCTGCACAAACAGGTTGACAGACTCCTGACACCTAGTCACAAAAATCACTAAACTCATAAGAATAACCCTTAGGCAAGTATTACTAGATGCTGCTGCCTTTGCACATCCAGTGATACCCCATTTTTATTTTTTTATTTTTTTACTTTGTCCTCATTGATTCACCCCATAGTCTGAATGTCCAACAAATGAACCTCCAGGATTCAAATCCTTCCAGTTCATTCGCCATTGAGGACTGTCGGATCAAATCAAATCAGGGGCAGTCCGCATCATTAAGCTGAATAACCTTTGTGATACTCCGACTTCAAGCTCCTTTGGACTTAACCGTGAGTAATCATTGGACAAAAACGTATTCCGTGCAAACCAATCTTTTAATGGACCCCAAAACTCCAAACTCTTCTCAGTGCAACCCTTCCCCCTAGTATCACACATTAAATTATACAATAAAGAATCTTTCCATTCTACAAACGTTGGGGGTGTTTGACTAGTCTATTTCCTCCGTACCTCTCTTCTGGCCAGCAGTATCATATAGAACACCATCTTGGCATTATCCTTTTTAATCCTCTGACCCTGTATACAATCAAAGATAATCAGAGAAGGGATTATTTTATAATTCAAAGATAATATTGTGTTTATAAAATCGCCAATCTCTCTCCAAAACCTACTTAGAAGAGAGCAGTCCACAAACATATGCAAATCGTCTGCAGAATTTAAAGAACATTCACAACAACTGATTTTGCTGCCGGACTTCACTCTAGTTAGCTTTCTGAGAGTCCAGAATACCCTGTGAATCATAAACTAGTGATTCCTATTTAGACCTACTGGTTTAACTATGGAATACAACATTGCAATGGATACTTGCCATAGTTCTATTATCTGAACTCCTGGAAGATGATTTTTCCAGATAAGCTCTGGCATAGAAACTTCTCGTCTTTGTGTCCAAAAGTGTCCAATACCAACTTGTTAGTTCTTTTTATTCATAACACCTTTCTGAAGAAGACTTTCAACTGCATTTGAGCTACCCACTACTCCTCGACACTCTTTGACCCAACCCTTTATTTGCAGATACTTACATTTGGAGAACCTTCCTCCTGTGCCTCTTACAAAATCTTCATAGGGAACCAAACCCTCCTCCGTACACAGTTGGCCCCACTGCAAAAACACAGCCTCTCTCAAGGGAACAGCCGAAACATCTTTAGACCATTCTGGCAAACCCAGAGAGTTCCATATATGGGCATATTTGCTGTAGAAAAGGTAGATTTATTGCCTTCCTTATCTCGTACCACACTTTTGCCACATCTACCAATACTCTGAGCCTTACTTTCTATAGCATTTTTTAACTCAGAGATAACGTGGCCGGAAAGTTCTTATACTGATTAGCAAATAGGGATCTGCAGATTTTTTTCACTGTGTATAGTACAGCCCATCGAGATTGAGGAAAATGAAGGAAATGTTGGACCCCCAATGCCTCAGATGTGGGTTATAAATAGGTTCTTTCTATCACACAGTCTTGGTATGCTCCATTTTACAGCGATATTGGGTGTCTATTTACTGCAGGCTGTCCCGGACTGTGGGCAAACACGCTACAGCTGATTTAAAGATGGCTCTTCTAGGTCTGATAGATGAATGGTGGAAGACCATGATCCACTAGAACATTATGGGCAATGGGCTTACTTTTTTCCAAATGATTCTTTGCATGCCTTTGGCATTCAAAGCAAGTTCCTTCCATACATGAAGGAAGGACCCCTAGAATTAATTGGTTCTCAAAGGACGAAGAATATGTACACAAAGCATTTACCCCGGAAAGTACCAGAAAATATGGAGAATGGTGGGAGTATTCTCAGGGGAGGCCTTAACTATTGAAGTGATTAAGGCCCTCATTATGACATTGGCTGTAAATCCCGCTTACCACCATGCTGATGGCCGCCAACTTACCCCTGTAGCGGCGGATATCTGTTCACCACATTATGACACACACACACCACGTCGACAAAATTCAGCCACAGACACAAATCCGCCAGTCCAAAGGTCAGTGATAAAGTGGCGGTATCAAAATCCACACCGTTACGCCAACAGAACAACACCCATCACATTATGACCCACAAATCACCACGGCGGACATTCAACGGCGGTAAACCATTAGTGGTACATACCGCCGCGCTCACAATGGACACCCACAGACAAAACAGCACCACATTGGACAATTCAAAAAACACACACCTGACACCCACACACACACCACACCCACACCACAATAAAACACACACACACATTACCTCAACCCTTTATGATTACAAAGCATTGGCAACAGAGAGACACCAAGACCACTGAGACAACTAGAGGCAAACACTACTCACACCTATAAACCACTAACGCACTCCACATCCACACCCCAACACATTACCCAACACACCCTTACCAACACACCTCACATAACACCCATGGCACCACAAAGACACCCCCGTTTCACAGAGGAGGAGCAGAGGGTCATGTGGAGGAAATTGTCAGGGTAGAGCCACAGCTATTTAGAGCACAGGTGCAGCAGAGATCAATAGCCCAGGGTGATGGACCTCTGGCAGAGAATCGTGGACAGGGTCAACACTGTGGGACAATACCCCAGAACTAGGGATGCCACAGGAAGAGGTGAAATGACCTATGGGGGAAGGTACATTCGACAGCAGCAAGATACCAGCTCACTATCCAGAGGACTGGTGGTGGAACACCACCGCCTCCCCCACAACTCACAGCATTGGAGGAGGAAGTCTTGGCAATACTGCATCCTGAGGGCCTGGCTGGAGTCGGAGGGGGACTGGACTCTGGTAGGTCAACTCTCTACTATTATCACACCACTACCTGCATGCAACACATACCCTCATCCTCACTCCCATCACTCCACTACATCCCACATACTTCACCATCCCATCTCACTTATCCCAATGCCAAGCCCTGCATGCTATGCCAATGCATGGACACCGCTCACAGCCCTGCATGGACACTCATCACTAAAGCATGCACAGCATAGAGAACTAGCAATCCCACCATACACTAACATACACAAGTGAAACCTGGCAGGGCAAATCCAACCATAGAGGGGAAGCCAGAGTTGTACAATATGTCATACACATAAACCATAACACATCATTTACATCCCCACAGGAACCCTAGTCAATGTCACCAGAGAGGAGGTGCCAGCAGTATCCAGTCCCCCAACAGAAGAGGCCCACAGTCATGACAGTAACTCTGGTCTTCAGGATCTGGACGATCTACCTGGCCCATCAGAGACCACTGGACAGCTGGCTACCCAAGCGCAGTCACAAACCACACAGTGCCTCCCCATCTGGAAACATCACCACAGCACCTACCCAGCGTTCCCACACCTCTGTTCCCAGGACACTTCAATCAGCAGTGTGTCCACCTCTACAGGGACCCCAAGTCACACCTCGCCCACAAGACAATCAGGGACCTGGGGTCAGTGGCAATGGACATACGGTTCAGAGGACAGAGGCACAGGCCAACAGGGAAACTGGGAGGAGTGCTGTGCACCAGAGGGAGGACAGGCCCAGGGGACCGACTCTCCAGGAGGCACTCTCCAAGACCCTGGGACCCTACCAACATTCCCAGGACACAATGGGCCAGATTCTGGACAACGGGCAGGAGAACAGGTGGCTGCAGGAGGGACAGTACCAGGGGATCAGGGAGGACTTGCAGGCCATCAACAACACCCTGATCTCCATAGCAGGGGTGCTGGCAGACATGGCCAACATTATGAGGGACGCAGTCTCACACCAGCGGGCCCCTGCCACTAGCCAGACATCTGAACAGTCTTCCACTTCCGCTGCTGCTGGTAGCCAGGAGGCCCCGCCAGATGACTCACCGGCCACCAGCACCCCTCCCCCTGCAGAAAGTGAACCACCCCGCAAATGTTCCCTGTGATCCAGACAGAAGCCAGAGACACTTGCCAATACCCCTGCCAAGAAATGAGACTCTCCTGATTGTCCTCCTTGTGTCCCACTCAGTCACCCTGTCCACCTTGAACTGCCATTGCTCCTCTTCCTATGTCCCCTTGGACAATGCACCTGTGCTACAAACAGACTGGAACATGGACTTTCCTCCATCATCACCCCATCCCATTGCACTTTCCCCCTATAGGTTAGCACTTCAATAAACACCATTTGAAAAAAAATCCATTTAGAGTATGTCATGTATATCAAATATGTATTCTTTGAAGCAGGTACAAAATTGCAAATGAACTGTACATAGAATGAACATAGATTAATGACCCGTAGTTGGCTGTATTGATCACACTAGGAGTATAAGTCAATTCGCCAACTTCTGCAAAATGAATTGCCAGAGGGAACAGTAAGTGGGCATAGAAGTGGGAAATATCAGCATGCATTGCCACACAGATTACAACAAAAGACGTTGAAATGTAAAGTTACACTGTCCTACCTGTGTGTCATTGGAAGTATTGACGGATCCTCATCCTCATCCTCTGCCTCCTCATCCTCACTGTCCACAGGTTCTACTGCTGCCACAGGGGTATCTCCAGTCTCCTTCTCCTGCAGAAAAGGGACATGGCGTCTGAGGGCCAGGTTGTGCAACATGTAGCATGCCACTACTATCTGGCAGACCTTCTTGGGTGAGTAACACAGGGATCCACCTGTTAGCTGGAGGCGCCGGAACCTGGCCTTCAGGAGGCCAAAGGTCTTTCAATGATCCTTCTGGTTTTCCCATGTGCCTCATTGTAACATTCTTCTGCCCTTGTCCTGGCATTCCTCACAGGGGTCTGCAGCCATAATAGGTTTGGGTACCCAGAGTCATCTGCAAATATTGAGGCACAACATATAGCCACACACTATCCTATATGGCCAACACCACAGGCACACACCAACAACTACTGGGTGGGAACCTGGGCTCACCTATTAGCCACACCCTGTGCCTCTGTAAATGGCCTATCACATTTGGGTTGTTGTTATTCCTCAGGACAAAAGCATCATGCACTGACCCAGGATACTTAGCATTGATGTGGGACATGTGCTGGTTCACCAAACACACCATATGAACATTCATGGAGTGGAAACTCTTACGATTCCTGAACACCTGTTCATTCTGGCGGGGGGCAACAAATGCAATATGTATACCATCTATCGCACCAATTATGTTGGGGATATGTCCCATTGCATAAAACTCTGCCTTCATTGTGGCCAAATCCTCAACCTGGGGGAAAACAATGTAGCGGAACATGTGTTTTATCAGGGCAGCCAACACTCTTGTCAGCACTATTGAGAACATTGGCTGTGACATTCCTGCTGCCAAGCCCACTGTCACTTGGAAAGAACCAGGTGACAGGAAATTGAGTACAGGTAGCACTTGCAGAAGAGGGGGGATCCCAGTGGGGTGATGGGGAGCAGATATCAGGTCAGGGTCCAATTGGGCACACAGCTCTGTGATTGTGGCCCTGTCCAGTCTATAGGTGAGGATAATGTGCCTGTCCTCCAGTCTAGCCAAGTCCACCAGGCGTCTGTACACGGGGGTATGTCTCCATCTCCTCTTCATCCACAGCAGTAGGTATCTAAGGGACACAAGAGTGAGGAGGCCGTCACAAACTGTACATTGGAGCCACAACAGGAGTTTGCATTCTGTAAACATGTAATGGGTCAGTGTGATTTGTCCAGTATGCGCCTATTTCTCCTGTAACACAGCATGATTCCATAAGGCTTCCCACCCATGAAATGGCATCCACTTCTCCTGTGTGAAGGGACAGGTGGAAGTGAGGTAATTCCACTGACATTGTGGGCCGTGGAAGGAGGCGGCCGTGAACCGCCGTGCAATTCCTCATTCGTTAAAATTGGGCCCTATGGGGTACAGTGGCCTATGGTGATCTACGCCATAGGTGACGGTGTTAGAAATGGGGTATTTGGTTGGCAGTCAGGTTACCCCCTGTCCAAGCAAGGACCCTCACTCTAGTCAGGGTAAAAAGAATCACCCTCAGCTAACCCCCACTCACCCCTTTGGAAGCTTGGCACGAGCAGGCAGGCTTAACTTCAGAGTGCTAGGTGTAAAGTATTTGTACCAACACCCACAGTAACTTAATGAAGACACTACAAAATGACACAACGCAGGTTTAGAAAAATAGAGAATATTTGTCTAAACAAAACAAGACCAAAACCACAAAAATCCACATACACCTGTCTAGTTATTAATTAAAATGCAAAAAGAGCCTTCATGTTCTTTTAAACACAACGTTAATGCTGTTAGTGTGAAAATGTACCTGGTTCATGCCAAAATAACCTGCACGGGCGAGTGTGCATCGAAAAAAGTAAGCGGCTCGTCGATTTCTCACATGCAAGCGAGGTCGTGCGTCGTTTCTCATTCTCAGGTCTGATCAGCATGCGTCATTTCTTTCCTTGCAGGAGAGAGAGGCATCGATCCGGACAAAACACCTCAGGTCTGGGCAGGCTTTACGTTGTTTTTCCACGCCCAGTGAAGTTGCATTGTTGTAGCCTCCGTCAGCGATGCCGAGCGTCATTTCTCCAGCCCAGTGCGTCAATTTGAGCTGCGGAGCCGGCCGCGTGTCGTTTCTCCAGCCGCTCTCGGAGGTTGCGTCGGAAATTTCCATGCACGGCAATCTGTGCATGGATTTCCAACCTTGGTCCACCAGCTTCCCCTGAAAAGGCCCCAGGAACTAGATAGGGCATCACTAGGCAGGGCAGGAGTCTCAGCAGGCGGAGCACCCACTGTCGCAAACAGTGGGAGGACTTGAGACGCTGGGCACGGAAGACAGCGGAGGCCCAGCTGGGGATGGCCTCCCAATGATGAAGGGGTGCCCGTCCAACCCTGAACCCCCCTGATGGCCCGCATACTGGCAGTGGCCTATCCAGAGCTGGATGGGTGCTTGAGAGCATCACAGCAGCCACAAGGGGGTGAGTACAATGGGTATCATTACAACTTACGGCTTGTGGGGTGGTATCCGGGTGGTGGATGTGTGTTAGTGGGTGCCCCTATGTCAGGCCTGACATAGCAGCTTAGGTCCTCTGGTGGCTAGGGTTCTGAAGGGTTAATCCTGCCTACCTAGCTTGTAAGCAGCCACTACTGGGCAGGACTGTGTGGGTCCCAGGTGTACTGCAGTGGGCAGTGTGTGCCCCTCCTCATGCCTTGGTGGCTAGCAATATCAGTGGTGGTATGATGCATAGTGCATAGGCCTGTTCCATGTGTGTGAGGGTGCCGTGTACGTCAACTGTGGTGTTGGTGCAGCCATTGACCCAGTGTATCCTTTGTCTCTCTCTCTCCCCCTTTTTATGGTGAGAGCAAGCGCTCCGTCCCATGCTGTAATCTCTCTTTGGGCCTCTAACCATGCCCATGTCACGTCAGTCACTTTAATTGTTTTTTCCGTTTTCAGTTTCAGTACAATCGCGCTGCATTTTACATAGCACGATCGTTTGTTCTTACACCTAATGATATAGTGAATTCATGTTTTACTTGTTTTGGCCAGCAGAGAGCTGAATTACCATGCGTGGTTTCACCTTAGTTGCTCTCTGGCCTCTGAAAACCCTTACGCCATTTATATGCACGGCACGCCTAACAAAAAGTCACTTCCCGTAGTTAAGGGGATTTCTTGTTTAGGGTATGAATTAATGCAACCCGGACAACGTTGATAACTTGCACTGAACCCCTCTGCATCTGTCATTTCCAAGTCATTCCCTGGTCCCGTGGCTCTTTAACAGTGTGTGTGCAGCTTTCTTAGGCATAAAACACCCAACAGCCATCCACCTCACAACAGCATACAGCCCATGCACCTGCACCCAAATCCAGCAGACAGATACCTCCAACAACCACTCACTCATCCTCCACTTCCATTCCTTCTCTCTCTTCCCGTCCCAATGTCCCAAAAAAGCTTTTCCTTTCCACCATTGACCTCTTCCCTACCCCCGTCCTGCACGTGTGGCCAGGGAATCACAAACCCAGCCAAGCACCTCAGCCACACAGTTCAAGGGCCCAGTTCCATCCGCACCTACTCATGGTGTAAAGGATTCCAGGCCATATATACTGAAGGAGAAGGTGCCTGCACCAGCCAGCCGAAAGGGGAAGGAGCCTCCACCAGCAGGCAAGAAGGGCAAGGACCCTGCAAAAGCAAGAAAGAAGAGGAAGGAGCCTGCACCTGCCACCCAAAAGGGGAAGGAGCCTGCACCAGCAGGCAAGAAGGGCAAGGAGCCTGCACCAGCAGCTGTCACGGAGCCCCCAACACCAACCGTGGTTGTGCAGCGTTCGCTGGGTGCCAGGGCTGTGCAGGAGCTTCCCACAACCACCACCACCACAATGCAGCCATTCGAGGGTGCAGGGGCTTCAAGAGTTATTTGTCACTGTGATTTCACAAACATGGAATAGCAGGGCTTTATTTTTGGATGAGGTTGCCTGCCTAAACAATATGAGAGTAAGAAAAGTGTCATCTTTAAGGAGCAAAATACTTAGCCAAACAGACTAGTAGTAGCAAGCTATTTCGAAGAGCACCGACTGGTCTGAGCCCCCAAAGAACTGTTCATCCATTTATTTACTTTATTGATCACATTTCTGACACTCTGAATCTGAGCAGTTTACATCAGCGTAATGCAGAATGATACACATCTTCAGGAATTTCCAATCAGTGTTGATATTAAATAAAGTTCTGCCGCATTTTTTTATTTATTCACTTTCAGTATTTGTTTGAATGCTTTGCAATATAAAAAATACATGTATTCTGTCAGCTAGATAAGGTAAAGTGATGACTCACATAGCTTGTTGGGTGAGGTGCGCTAACTTGCTGTGACTTATCAGGATAACATTAATTTCATTTTGGTTATAGATACATCGTGGTTTGTTGTGGAGTGGAAATAACTTTCTCAAGATTAATAGTAAAATGCAAGAGTTCCAGCAATTGACTTATAGTAACATTTTAATATCCCCTATTGATAAAACAGCTCTAGGGACCTTAGAAATGTGATTGCATTAGTCCTTTTTATGGGTGAACACAAAGCGCTCCGTCCCATGCTCTAATCTCTCTTTGGGCTTCTACCCACACCCATGTCACGACAGTCACTTTCATTTGTTCGAGGGCTTGACTTTTAAAATCTGCTTGCTTTCATTTTTGAAATGCATGCATACGTCATGCCTTTTCCGGTGTTTAGCCCACCTACACAGCACCGGTAAACTACTGAAACCATTCGAGAGTCGATGTTTTCAGCATGGTTTCCAGACTGCTTTATCTGTTTATTTTCCATGCAGAGTGATCGCGCTGGGTTTACACAGCACGATCCCGCTTGGTTTTTCCAATTTCAATTTTAGCCAAATCACGCTGCATTTATCATAGCGAGATCGTGCTGTGTTTTTTTCTTGTAATTTGTGTGGCAAGAAAAGTCAGGTTAGGAGTTTACAACGCTAATGGCTCTAACTTGAGCAAATGCGAGACTCGTTGCATTGCAACTGCTTGTTTGTTTTGTCATCCTGTCCTTATGTGCATTAGCATCATCTGGCGGAGGAGCAGAGGCACCGGCGACAGAGGGAGCTGCATCCCACAGGACCCAGGAGGTAGAGTCCACCGACGCTGAGGGCACCAGTGGAACGGAGGGCGAGGGGAGCACAACGGTAGAGAATGTAGGGGACAATTCAGACACAGAAACCTCCTCCGCTGGAAGCCCCCTGGTGGTGGTAGACAATTCTGTGACCACCCCATCTACACATACAGCCGCCACCCCCGTACCAGCACCACCCTCCCAGCAGACACTCAGCGAGTTGCCCGTGCCCGCTCACCCAGGAGGGTGGACATCTCCTTCGTCCCAGGCACCTCAGGACCTGCCCCAGTGAGCCCTGCTGCTCTGAGTGAGGAGGCTATTGACAACCTGAGATCCATCTCTGTAGGGCAGTCAACTATTATGAATGCCATCCAGGGGCTGGCAGCCCAGATGCAACAATCTAATGCATTCCTGGAGGGCATTCACACTGGAATGGCAGCCCAACAGAGATCGATCCAGGCTCTGGCCTCCTCTCTGATGGCAGCCTTTGTCCCTGTTTCTACTGTCCCCCCTCCAACTACCACTTCCCAGTCCCATTCCCCTCAACCTCAACCCATCCCAAGCACACAGCCAGACGAGCATGCACACAGGACAACGCCCAAGAGTGTCACAAGCAAACACAAGCACCTCACTTCATCCCACAGGCACAAACACTATCAAGTTGCAGACACAACAACATCCACTATTTCCACTGTCTCCCCCACTTCCTGCTCCTCCACCTCCCACCTAGTTACGTCCACACTCACACCTGCATGCACTACATCATCATCCACTACCTGCATCATCACAACACCAAGCAGAACATACACCTCACTGGCAGACACCTCCACAACAGCCATGCACACATCCCCTGTGTCCACTCCCACTGTGTCTGTCCCCCCAAAAGTACACAAATGCAAGCACTCAAACACCCAACAGCCATCCACCTCACAACAGCATACAGCCCATGCCCCTGCACCCAAATCCAGCAGACAGATACCTCCAACAACCACTCCCTCATCCTCCACTCCCATTCCTTCTCCCTCTTCCCGTCCCAATGTCCCTAAAAAGCTTTTCCTTTCCGCCATTGACCTCTTCCCCACCCCTCCCCCCCCATCCTGCACGTATGGCCCGGGAATCACAAACCCAGCCAAGCACCTCAGCCACAAAGTCCATGGGCCCAGTTCCATCCACACCTACTTGTGGTGGAAAGGATTCCAGGCCACATATACTGAATGGGAAGGAGCCTGCAACAACCAGCCGAAAGGGGAAGGAGCCTCAACCTGCCATCCGAAAGGAGAAGAAGCCTGCACCAGCAGGCAAAAAGGGCAAGGAGCCTGCACCAGCAGGCAAGAAGGGCAAGGAGCCTGTACCAGCAAGTCATTCCCTGGTCCCGTGGCTCTTTAACAGTGTGTGTGCAGCTTTCTTAGGCATAAAACACCCAACAGCCATCCACCTCACAACAGCATACAGCCCATGCACCTGCACCCAAATCCAGCAGACAGATACCTCCAACAACCACTCACTCATCCTCCACTTCCATTCCTTCTCTCTCTTCCCGTCCCAATGTCCCAAAAAAGCTTTTCCTTTCCACCATTGACCTCTTCCCTACCCCTACCCCCGTCCTGCACGTGTGGCCAGGGAATCACAAACCCAGCCAAGCACCTCAGCCACACAGTTCAAGGGCCCAGTTCCATCCGCACCTACTCATGGTGTAAAGGATTCCAGGCCATATATACTGAAGGAGAAGGTGCCTGCACCAGCCAGCCGAAAGGGGAAGGAGCCTCCACCAGCAGGCAAGAAGGGCAAGGACCCTGCAAAAGCAAGAAAGAAGGGGAAGGAGCCTGCACCTGCCACCCAAAAGGGGAAGGAGCCTGCACCAGCAGGCAAGAAGGGCAAGGAGCCTGCACCAGCAGCTGTCACGGAGCCCCCAACACCAACCGTGGTTGTGCAGCGTTCGCTGGGTGCCAGGGCTGTGCAGGAGCTTCCCACAACCACCACCACCACAATGCAGCCATTCGAGGGTGCAGGGGCTTCAAGAGTTATTTGTCACTGTGATTTCACAAACATGGAATAGCAGGGCTTTATTTTTGGATGAGGTTGCCTGCCTAAACAATATGAGAGTAAGAAAAGTGTCATCTTTAAGGAGCAAAATACTTAGCCAAACAGACTAGTAGTAGCAAGCTATTTTGAAGAGCACCGACTGGTCTGAGCCCCCAAAGAACTGTTCATCCATTTATTTACTTTATTGATCACATTTCTGACACTCTGAATCTGAGCAGTTTACATCAGCGTAATGCAGAATGATACACATCTTCAGGAATTTCCAATCAGTGTTGATATTAAATAAAGTTCTGCCGCATTATTTTATTTATTCACTTTCAGTATTTGTTTGAATGCTTTGCAATATAAAAAGTACATGTATTCTGTCAGCTAGATAAGGTAAAGTGATGACTCACATAGCTTGTTGGGTGAGGTGCGCTAACTTGCTGTGACTTATCAGGATAACATTAATTTCATTTTGGTTATAGATACATCGTGGTTTGTTGTGGAGTGGAAATAACTTTCTCAAGATTAATAGTAAAATGCAAGAGTTCCAGCAATTGACTTATAGTAACATTTTAATATCCCCTATTGATAAAACAGCTCTAGGGACCTTAGAAATGTGATTGCATTAGTCCTTTTTATGGGTGAACACAAAGCGCTCCGTCCCATGCTCTAATCTCTCTTTGGGCTTCTACCCACACCCATGTCACGACAGTCACTTTCATTTGTTCGAGGGCTTGACTTTTAAAATCTGCTTGCTTTCATTTTTGAAAGGCATGCATACGTCATGCCTTTTCCGGTGTTTAGCCCACCTACACAGCACCGGTAAACTACTGAAACCATTCGAGGGTCGATGTTTTCAGCATGGTTTCCTGACTTCTTTATCTGTTTATTTTCCATGCAGAGTGATCGCGCTGGGTTTACACAGCATGATCCCGCTTGGTTTTTCCAATTTCAATTTTAGCCAAATCACGCTGCATTTATCATAGCGAGATCGTGCTGTGTTTTTTTCTTGTAATTTGTGTGGCAAGAAAAGTCAGGTTAGGAGTTTACAACGCTAATGGCTCTAACTTGAGCAAATGCGAGACTCATTGCATTGCAACTGCTTGTTTGTTTTGTCATCCTGTCCTTATGTGCATTAGCATCATCTGGCGGAGGAGCAGAGGCACCGGCGACAGAGGGAGCTGCATCCCACAGGACCCAGGAGGTAGAGTCCACCGACGCTGAGGGCACCAGTGGAACGGAGGGCGAGGGGAGCACAACGGTAGAGAATGTAGGGGACAATTCAGACACAGAAACCTCCTCCGCTGGAAGCCCCCTGGTGGTGGTAGACAATTCTGTGACCACCCCATCTACACATACAGCCGCCACCCCCGTACCAGCACCACCCTCCCAGCAGACACTCAGCGAGTTGCCCGTGCCCGCTCACCCAGGAGGGTGGACATCTCCTTCGTCCCAGGCACCTCAGGACCTGCCCCAGTGAGCCCTGCTGCTCTGAGTGAGGAGGCTATTGACAACCTGAGATCCATCTCTGTAGGGCAGTCAACCATTATGAATGCCATCCAGGGGCTGGCAGCCCAGATGCAACAATCTAATGCATTCCTGGAGGGCATTCACACTGGAATGGCAGCCCAACAGAGATCGATCCAGGCTCTGGCCTCCTCTCTGATGGCAGCCTTTGTCCCTGTTTCTACTGTCCCCCCTCCAACTACCACTTCCCAGTCCCATTCCCCTCAACCTCAACCCATCCCAAGCACACAGCCAGACGAGCATGCACACAGGACAACGCCCAAGAGTGTCACAAGCAAACACAAGCACCTCACTTCATCCCACAGGCACAAACACTATCAAGTTGCAGACACAACAACATCCACTATTTCCACTGTCTCCCCCACTTCCTGCTCCTCCACCTCCCACCTAGTTACGTCCACACTCACACCTGCATGCACTACATCATCATCCACTACCTGCATCATCACAACACCAAGCAGAACATACACCTCACTGGCAGACACCTCCACAACAGCCATGCACACATCCCCTGTGTCCTCTCCCACTGTGTCTGTCCTCCCAAAAGTACACAAATGCAAGCACTCAAACACCCAACAGCCATCCACCTCACAACAGCATACAGCCCATGCCCCTGCACCCAAATCCAGCAGACAGATACCTCCAACAACCACTCCCTCATCCTCCACTCCCATTCCTTCTCCCTCTTCCCGTCCCAATGTCCCTAAAAAGCTTTTCCTTTCCACCATTGACCTCTTCCCCACCCCTCCCCCCCCATCCTGAACGTATGGCCCGGGAATCACAAACCCAGCCAAGCACCTCAGCCACAAAGTCCATGGGCCCAGATCCATCCACACCTACTTGTGGTGGAAAGGATTCCAGGCCACATATACTGAATGGGAAGGAGCCTGCAACAACCAGCCGAAAGGGGAAGGAGCCTCAACCTGCCATCCGAAAGGAGAAGAAGCCTGCACCAGCAAGCAAAAAGGGCAAGGAGCCTGCACCAGCAGGCAAGAAGGGCAAGGAGCCTGTACCAGCAGCTGTCATGGAACCCCCAACACCAACCGTGGTTTTGCAGCCTTCGAAGGGTGCAGGGGCTGTGCAGGAGCCTCCCACCACCACCACCAGCACCACAACAGTGCAGCTATCCGAGGGTGCAGGGGCTGTGCAGGAGCCTCCCACCACCAGCACCACCACAGTGCAGCCGTCACCGCAGGCTGACGCAATGTGATCCTGCCTCCATGGGCTGCTGTGCGGCCTATCCACTCCAGGACCAGTGGGGAAGACACACACTCGGGAGACTGTGGCCTATCACTCCCCAGGACCAAGCACAGGCTTGTTGCCCCTTCTGAAACCTGTGGGGAAGACACCCACTCAAGAGACTACGGCCTAGCACTCCCCAGGACAAAACAACAGGTTTGTTGCCCCCTCCAGAACCAGTGGGGAAGACACCCACTCAAGAGACTGTGGCCTATCACTCCCCAGGACCAAACACAGGGCATGTTGCCCCCTCCAGAACCAGTGGGGTATTCACCCACTCGAGAAACTGTGGCCTATCAATCCCCAGGACCAAGCACAGTGCTTGTTGCCCCCTCCAGAACCATTGAGGAATACACCCACTCAAGAGACTGTGGCCTATCACTCTCCAGGACAAAGCACAGGGCATGTTGCCCCCTCCAGAACCAGTGGGGTATTCACCCACTTGAGAGAATGTGGCCTATCACTCCCCAGGACAAAGCCTGGGGCATTTTGCCCCCTCCAGAACCAGTGGGGGTATTCACCCACATTTGAGAGACTGTGGCCTATCACACCCCAGGACCAAGCACAGGGCTTGTTGCCCCCTCAAGAACCAGTGGGGAAGACACCCACTCCAGAGACTGTTGCCTTGCACTCCCCAGGACTAAGCACAGGGCATGTTGCCCCCTCCAGAACCAGTGGTCTTTTTTCCACTTCAGGCTGAGGTGCCGTCACTCCCCCTGAGGTGCCTGCCTATTTGCCAACTGATGCCCCTACAGTGTTCTCTCCGTATTGATGAAGGTGACAAGTGGGGCCTTGGACTTAGCGTTTTGGCCATGCGGCCCACAAGAACTAAGGACTGGGCAGTGTCCCTTTATGTGTACATTTGTAAATATCTGTAGCATTGGCTAAATTATTTTTACACTCTGTTGATCTTATTACAATCACTTAGGTACTTTCCTTTTGTCCTTGCATTATTCAGCCGATTTAGGGGGATTAACTTTTTTTCTTGTGCTTCTGGTTGTGTGTGTGGTGTGTGTGTATGGGGT
The DNA here is from genome assembly GCF_031143425.1 of Pleurodeles waltl. Classification (NCBI taxonomy): domain Eukaryota; kingdom Metazoa; phylum Chordata; class Amphibia; order Caudata; family Salamandridae; genus Pleurodeles; species Pleurodeles waltl. Next base: position 726,936,584 of record NC_090444.1, read on the forward strand.
GTGTGTTTTGCGTGTGTGTGTCACAGTCGTTTTCCTCCCATCCTCCCTTGTGTGCTAGACGGCTGTACTCACCGTTGTTGTCTTCTCTGGCGTTGGTGTTCGTGGTGGAGCAGAACATAGAATATCATCAGAAATACATGCAGTTCTGGTTCCATGGCGGCGTGGTCCTTTCCTGTGCCTCCAATGGTGAGTCCTTTCACTTCTGAGCTCTGTTTCCACCAGGCTTTTGATATTGTTGGTATCGCCCCGGAAAAGGTGGTGGATTGTCCGGTCATAATATGGTGGGTAGAACTTTGACTTCCGCCTGGCTGTAGGTGGCTACCGCCATGGTACCTGTTGTTTCCGCCCTGACGGTTGGTGGGGTAAATTGGATGCCTTTCGGAGATTTTTCTGCCATGGTCATAATTTGGCGATAGTTACCGCTGGCCTGTGGCAGTATTACTGCCACTTTATTACCGACCACCAGGATTGTAATGAGGGCCTAAATGTTTTCTACTATCTTCTCCATTCATGATACAATGACCTTTAGCTCTATGTTGCTGTTGTGTTTTGTGATGCTGCAACTTGGTTTAAACAGTCTTAAATGAAAAAAAGAAATGATGCACTAAAATTAAAAACTAATTTTAAGTTAATTAATACCTAGGTTTGGAATGCCTACTTAGACTGGGACAGATGAGTGAACACATTTAAAGAATATTATCACAAAGTCTTGAGTGCTGCATTAATCATTGATCACACGTTTCATTCTAATTGTTGTCTGAAAGCAACAGGCATGGCCAAAATGTATAATAATATTTTGAAAGGCAAGGTGGCAAAAGTGTGTGGTTTGACTTCGATGAAATGGTCAGATGTACTTCTATTGGGGTTACAAGGCATGAGATGTACTCCAAATAAAAGTACAGGTTTGAGGTCCTACAAAGTGATGATGGGAAGGAGTGTAAGGATTCCTGAAATACCATCAGCAGCACTTGTGAATATTACTTTTGATTTGATCATGGACCTTAATGATACAGTATGCTCTCTCTCTATCCCTCTCTCCCTCTCTCTTGCTCATGAGGTGCAACTTGCAGCACCTTCTGAAAGTAAAGAATTGTATCATGATGATCTGCAGCCAGACTAATGGATCTGCATCAAAAAGCATTTGAGAAAATCCCTCCTTGAGTCAAGGTAGAATGGACTCTATCAGGTGATTTTAATGATGAACAAGACAACTGTGGATTTATGTTGAATTGAATCTGCACATTCCACACCTGGAGGGTACGCCCTGTTGTGAAGAAACAGTAAGACAAACTTCTGACTTATAAAGTCAAAATCAAGTTTGATACATGGATTCAGAAAGTGACAAATTTAGGCTCAAGCAACTGAAAATGCAAATGGAAACTCAATTAAATCAAACAATTGAGACCCATGCAAATTAAAAAGCAAATCAAGCTTGAGCAAAGTGTAACTCATGACATTCAAACAGATCAGAGAAATGGAGAAGATTGAAGCTTGATTCAAGCTAATCTGCCTAAAAATGTGAGAGAGAGAAGCAGGGTGGTGCAACTCAGATCTGAGCAAAGTGGTGCAAAATCAGCTAAAGCAGAAAAAGAAAGTGCTTTCAAGGAATCTAAGCTGAGCAATGGAGAATCATCATATGAGAAGTTTGCAACAGGTAGAGCAACAAACAGAACAATGAGAGAGAGTGCCAAACAAGAAGTAAATATCTCCTTAATTTGGTGTATCGGACGGATATCGAACTGGAAGAAAGAAACATTGACTTGGATTTTTTGTTTGAAGATACCCGAAAGCCCTGTAATGCGAAATTACAAATGGACTATGAAATGATCAATGCTATGTCAGTTTCCTGATGAAATAGTAATCTGTTGCTCTGAATTTTTCCAATACTAAATTTTTCATCTTTAGAACTTTTGCTTGATTTTTTAAAAGAACTGACTAGTTTTGATTTTTTTTTTGCAACTTTGCTTAGAGGATTGAATTTATTTTGAGCGGCTATTTCAAAAAGGCCTGGAGAAAAATAAAGATTTTGAATGGCTTTAGAGTGATTTTCAAAACCATTTTGCTGCACTTATTGGTGTGCTACTGTATACATATTCACCTGATGGGTATTCTCCAAACAGCTCGTGACTAAATATTTCTGAATATTACTGGGCATCATAATTTAGAAATTAGAGTTAACTGTGACCAAGCACTTGCCTTACTTTAATTAAATGTATTGAGTGATGTTATCAGTGATGTCATATGAGATGTCATCAGTGAGGTCATCAGTGATGTCACTGACCATGTCATGAGTGATCTAAAATGTGATGTCATAAGCAGTGCATTACTGGAGCACAAGTTATAGATAGCTCAGGTCACTATAACTGCAGAATTTCTACTGTTTTGTACGAGCAAATTCAGAACCTAACTATAACGCCCATGTAACCTTTATTTTTTTCAGTGAATATCTAAAAAAAAATTATTCTATTTCCTAACTATAACGTTCGACCATGTAACGTTTGATTTTGTCAGTGAATTTCAAAGTTTTTTTTTATTGCATTTGCTAACTATAACATCCCTGTAACCTTTGTTTTTTTCAGTGAATTTCTATATTTTTTTAACCTATAGTAATTTGAATTACTATATGTTAATCCAACCACCTCCGCATGCAGCAGTTGGCCACAGGGCCTGGCCTCCAGCCAAGCCTGAGGCCAACCCCCTATAAGTACCCAACCTTGCACCATGCACTGCCTTCTTCCATGTTTAAGATCCCCTATTGCCATCTACCAGCATATCAGCTTTATTTTTTTTAACTGTTTCGTTAGATGGCCAAAGTCCCACGCCATATTTACAGAGTGGTGCAATGCATGAACAAAAAAAGCACATAAAAAAGAAAAGCTCTGGGAAGGTGGTGGTCCCTGGATCTGGTGGAAGGGCCGGGAGACACCCGACACTAAACTTTTAATGTCCCCGGGACCTGGCCCACCAAGGGGCCTATAAAAAAAACAAGCGCGGAGCCTGCACTTTTTTTTTGCCGCAAATCTCTCAAACTTGCTGCAAAAAAATAATTACATTTTTTTTCCTCTGGGACCCCCCTACCACTGCTAAAGAGTCAGGGTGTCCATACCCTGGGCCCCTTCTTTTTATTTTTACTGTTTTGCTGGGACTCAGCTCAAGCGAAGCCCAAGATGGCTGCCAGCACTTCCTGGTTTGAAGGGTGGGCAGCCAATCAGAGCTGTGCATTTCCCTGCATGAGCTTGTCTTTATTTGCAAATACTTCACACCCAGAGATATCCAAATTTAAATTTACCTACATTTCTCAAAAGCTACAGAACGGATTTACTCCAAATAACCAAAAGCGTGATTTGCGTACGGACAGCTAGCTTTCTGCCACATTTGGTGTAATTTCGTTCAGTAGTTCAGCCTGTAGTCATGTCTAAAAAATCTTAGCGAAATTAACATTGCAAACACAACCTTTTTTCAGCTCCCTTTTTCTCTGCCCCCGCTTCAGAAGCGGCTCCTCCGCTATGGCAGAGGAGCATCGCCCTATCGCCAGCAGCAGCAGCTGCAAACCTTTTATAGAAGAAACATAATAAACTTTGTTTATTATGTTTCTACTAGGGCGGGGCCTCAGGTGTGACTGGGAAACCCCTCAGAGCGCAAGTGTGTTTGGCCAGCCATCTTGGGCCGGCCAAACACACATGTGCAGTAGGCTCTCTCTAGCCCAGCAACACAGTTGCCGGGCTGGAGGTAGCAAGCACAGGCTCCCAGTCTTCCTGGGAGCACCCTAGGTGGGCGATCCCAGCCAATCCTAATGCTGCTCTGAGCAGTGCCACGATTGGCCGCAGGGCAGCTGGGAGACTGTGCCTGGAGCCTGCGATGGAGGAGCGGATGGGGCAGTGCAGCGGCAGAGCGGCAAAAAGGTAATTTTTTTTTTATTATTATTAGATTTTTTTTGGTTCCCCCAAGCCACGTGCTGCCCTGTCCCTTTTCCCTCCCGTGAGCTGCGTCTGCGCCGCTTGACGGATACCCCCGAAAAATTCAATGCAAACAAGAATCACAGTCACACTTTTAGGGGAATTTTTTTTTAAGATTGTGCAAATGGTGCCACAGATATAGGGAAGTCTAAAAACTATTTTCCTATGGAAACTAGGTCTTAACTATAATTAGGGCCAGATGTATGAAGGAGGCCTTTTGCGAATCGGAAATAGCAATTTTTAAGAAATCGCTATTTCTGATTCACAAAATGCAATGTATCACATTTGCGAATCGGTAATAGCGATTTCTTCAAAATCGCAACTGCTATTACCGAATCGCATATTGCGATCCCGGCCCCATTCGCATCTATGGGCCTGTCGGCCCATATTTGCGAATATTTTGCATGTCCCAAATTGCGAATTCCTAACTGGAATTCGCAATTTTGGGAAATGCAAAGTCCAGGGTGCTGGGAGCCTTAGGCCCCCTTTGCTGCACCTCCAAATAAGTTTTTACAACATGTAAGGTGCACACATGCCAAAAGGGCATGTGTGCTTTACATGTAAATTTTAAAAATGCATTTTAAATGCATTTTTTTAATTTGCACATGGTTACCACCAAGTTCAACTTGGTGGTAAATAGCGATTATTTAATGCCCAATTCGCATTAAGGAATTGCTTCTTACATGTGCTTTAGAAATTGCAAATAAGGATTCCTTATTTGCGATTTCCTATTTAGAGAGTCGCAATTTGCGACTCTCTAAACTGGGTCGCAATTTTAAGGAATAGCTATTTTAGCGATTCCTTAAAATTGCTTTCAGAATGCCTTTGATACATTCTGAAATGGCTTTTTGCATACGCAAACGGGCATTCACACCGTTTGCGAATGCAAAAAGCCTTGATACATGTGGCCCTTATTTATTTTTTGTGCATTGGCATTAATAAAAAGTAGTGCAACAAATCATGTATTTAACAGCCAATGAAAATGATGTGCATGATGTATTGTTTTAAAGTTTCCACTGTGTGTGTGCGAGTGTGCGAGTACTGCTTAGAAAGGGCTAGATTCTCAGGACCGTTTGTAAATATAGGCCTATTTACTATTTATTTGATTAATCACCAAGGGCCAGATGTAGGTACAAATAAATTAGCGACTCGCAATTTGCGAGCATGTGCGACTCGCAATTTGCGTGTCGCTAACTGATGTGCAGGTACAATTTGCGGGGACAAATTGCGACTCGCACCCGGAGTCGCACCGCAGATAGCGAGTCCGCTGTCTGCGAGGTCGCTTTTTGCGACCGCGCAAAAAACGGACTCGCAATTTGCGAGTGGGTGTCGCAAATTGCGATTTTCATGAAAATTGATTGCAGGTGCTGCAGAACACTACAGAAACCACTCCAGAACACTCTGGAAACACTTCCTGGCACATGATGATGACATCACAGCCAGGAAGGTTACAAATACACCTGGGAGGAGGGAGGACCACACCCTTTTTAACTGCTGCACAGCTAACAGAGCAACAGCAACCATGGCTGACACTCCCAGAAAGAGGAAACTGAAATTTGCTGAGAAGGAGCTGGAGGTGTCAGCACCATGATGAGCTATTTGGGAAGGCAGCCCTCAATGTGCCAGACTCTGCCAAAAAAAGAATTTGGCAGGAAATTCAGGAGAAGGTGAACTCCCTGGGGGTCAGCCACAGGAGTGTCGATGAGATAAAGAAGAGGTGGTATGACCTCCGCTCCCGGACCAAGGAGAGGGTGGCAGAAAGGCTCCGGGAGATGAGAGGCATAGGAGGGGGACCATCTTCCATACCACCACCCACACCCCTGGAGGAAAGGGTGGAGGAGACCCTGGAGCCGGAGTCTGTAACAGGATTCGGAGAACTGGACACCTCTGAGCCCAGAACAACAACCGGTGAGTACCATGTGATATGCCTGTACCCCCATCAATGCCATACCCCCACCCACCATGTACACAGGGGCATGCACAACCAAGATAGCTCCATTTCAGAGTTGCAGATACCAGCATGATGTATTATGGGCAATGTAGTCAAGTAGGCAGTTAATAGGCAAATGTTTATTAGGAAGTGTGCAACAGATAGTAGACACTGACAGTGTTTTCCCCATGTCCCACAGGTCTCCCACAAGACCCCACCACCAGCCACAGTAGCCAGGTGCCACTGGTCAGCCAGCCCCATGAGGAGACAACAGGAGCAGCCACCACTCCCACCTGCACCACCAACACCATCCCCTCTATGACAACACCCGCTGCAACAGTGGTTTCAGAGCCTACACCAGCAACAACCAGGAGTGCCACAGCACATATCACAGGGCATCCACCGCTGCGCAGGCGACGCAGGATGAGAAGAGCAGGGCTGCAGGCAGAGTCAGGGCGTCCGTCCACCACACTGACAGAGGCACAACTGCTACGTGGTCAGCGCCTGCAGAATCAAAGGTTAGGGCGGATTAGTGGGGTTCTGCACCGCTTCGTAAGGAACAATGAAAACAGCATGCAGCAGCTTAATGCACAACTGGACATAATAGGCAACAACACTGGTGACCTAGCCCTGTCCATGCGTGAACTGGTGGCTGGACTGCTTACACAGAGCGAGGGTGCGCGGCGCAGGGACCGCCAGCTGCTCCAAAGGCTGGACAGGATGGCCTCCTCTATTTGCAGACTGGCAGTGAACACTACTGGGCTGTCAAGGAGAACAGTCGGCCTCCAGGTGGAAATGGGCCACTTTGCGGGTGATGTGGCAAGGGGGCGGGGCCGGATCACCCATGTGATAGACCTCATGGAGGCACAGCAGGTGTCCAGGGGTACAGGGGACACCCCACAAGACAGCGAGGAGGGCTCCACTGTCAGCAGTGTCTCTGCTGGTGACACCAGGGTGCTCCGGAGTGGGAGTACGAGGCAGAGCACTGCTGAGCAACCTCATACCAGCCAGGCTGGCAGAGGCCGCCGTAGGCAATAAACTAAACACTGTCCCTGATGTTGGGGCACATGATGGCAATGTGCCCCATGCCAGGTGGGCTTCTTAAAGTCCCTGAACAGTTTTTCATTGTAAATAGTTCGGTTTTTGCACATATTAAATAATTTTTTTGTTCCACTTAACAAATGGAGTGTTTGTTCAATTGGTGAGTATGGTAGAAGTTGGCACGTACCTTCCAAAGTATTGTGTTGCGATGTGTTCCTGTGTCTGTCTGCCTTGATTTGCGGTGCTCCTATCCCCATGATGGCGATGTGGTTGCTCTTGCTCTTCATCCTCAGAATACGGGTCTGCAGGGGTGAGAGGTAGCCCACGTCGGGTGGCAATGTTGTGCAGGATAGCGCATGCAACAACTATTTTGAATGCCGTTATGGGGGTATACTGGAGGGCACCTCCACTTCGGTGGAGGCATCTGAACCGTGCTTTCAGCAATCCAAAGGTTCGTTCAGTCAGGTTCCTGGTCCTCTTATGTGCACTGTTGTATCGCCTCTCACATTCATTGCTGGGTGTTAAGTATGGAGTCATTATCCATGGCCGTAGTGCATATGCACTGTCACCTGTTGGGCACAAAAAGTACACTGTTAGAAAGTTCTGGTTGGTGTGCAAATTTATCTGTGTGCATGTCTACAAGGTGTATGCAGCTCTACCTAGGAGGTATCCGTCTCCAAACTCCCCACGTTCCAGGCATTGGTGTATCCCACTGTGCCTAAAAATGTAGGAGTCATGAGTACTGCCTGGAAATGTAGCTACAATGTCAGTGATGACATAATGGGTGTCACAAACAACCTGAATATTGAGTGAGTGGGTACACTTTCTATTGCGGAACAGATATTCCAGGTTTGCAGGAGGGCATATTTGAATATGTGTCCCATCTACACACCCTATGACATGGGGAAAGTTGGCAATCCGGTAAAAGTCCAGCTTGGTGCTGTTGATTTCTGCCTCATTCCTGGGTAGGTATATGTATTGGGACATGTGTGTGAGTAAGGCATCTAGGAATGCCCTGAGGAACCTTGATAGTGCACTTTGGGATACCCCACCTGCCACAGCAATGACCCCCTGATAGCTCCCGAGGCCAAGAGGTGCAGTGAGCATAGCACTTGCAAATGCGTAGGGATGGCGCAGCCGCGCAGAGTCTGGCGTTCTAGCTGTGGTTTTAGTAATTCAATTAAATCTAGTATAGCTGCGCTGCTAAGTCTGTATTTATCATAGATTTCTTCCTCAGTTTGCTGGAAAAGAGTCTGCCTTGTTCTGTAAATCTTCTCCTGTCTCTGGCTCCTCTCCTCCTCACTGCTATCAGGTATATCTCCGCCATCTTGAGTAACCCAGATGCCTTCTGGGTCTCCTTTTATACTTTGGTAATGATTACCAGCTGCTCTGAGTTAGTGGTAAATGGGACATGCAAACTGGGCTTTTTGCGACTAGTCGCAATTTGCGAGTTGCTATTGCATATGGTTTGCGACTCGCAAATTGCGACTTCCTATTTGCGGGTCGCAAAATGGGGTCGCAAATTTTGCGAGTCGGTAACGGGTCGCATCGCTTTTTGCGAGTCGGAAATGGGATTTTTGCATCCCATTTCCGATTTTGCGGAGTCGCAAATAGCGATTCGGGCCATTTGCGACTCGCAAACGTTTGCTACATCTGGCCCCAAATGTACTGTGGCTACTTACTTTTGTAAAGGCAAGTGGCATTTTGCATTATTATGATTTTGTTTTATGCTAATTCGCTTGACGCTAATGACTTTTAATTTCTGTAATGTTACTATTATTTGATAAAATCATAAACATACTGGAACTGGAAAAGCCTTGCTGTGCAGATTTTTTAAAGGTCTTGATTAAGCATTAAAATTCACAATTCTTCCTTTCCTGGCTATTTCCCCTCTCTTACTTAACTAGGGGTGGAGAGTCGCTGCAGTGCATTACAGTAATAAAATAACCACTGAATGTATTTTACTAGCATTGAAGCATATACCTGTTGAGTACACACAAATCTCTGCCATAACCATCTAGCACTCAATTCTGTTTAATCAGCTGATACACTTGGCCTTTGGATGTAATCATGTAGATAGCTCTGATGTGGCAATATGTAGGTAACTTTTCAAGGTTTTCTATTCATATCTCGCTGTGACAAAGACAGACCCTTTCATTTTTTTATGACTAATCAAACGAATAGCTCAGAATTAAGAAACAATGCCCCCTATTCCCACTTATGTGAGCCAGGCCCAAGATTGAGCCTCTTTGTACGGGATGGAAGGAATGGTGTTTTGGACCTTGATGTAGCAATTTTAGAGCGGTGGAGAAAAGGCCACTGTCAACCTACCAAGTTGTTCACATTTCTTCTGACTGAACCAGCTCACATCCAGTTGGAAACAGTGTGAAAGTGCCACACAGTCAGTTATTGAGTCTAGAAGGTGAAGGTGTGGTGGCCTTTGTTAAAAAATAGAAATGCAAAATTCAGAACATTATTGAAGAGTTTGACCTGCATGTGACTCTCTTTTTTACATGGCTATAATTTGACAGGTCCAGCAAACAGTTTGAGTCATTAAAACTCAGTGGATGTACAAGGGAATTATTCAGATAGATGGAGCTGCTTTTTAATTCTGCTTTCTACGGAATAAAATCATATTTAAGTTCCACAATTGCTGAAGAGATGCTATCAACTCTGGTTGACATGTCTTAAGAGCAAAGTGTTGCAAAAAAAGAATGCACTGCAACAACAAATATATTTTTGTGCAGTGAGTCAGTGAGAGGGCACTCTGCATAGATTGTGATGCACTGACAAACAACATCAATTATTTTTACTTTTGTTGATGGAGTTTTTTGTTGTTGGACGTGGCCCTCTATGGAGAGTCATTCCCAGACTTTTGGCCTTACTCCGCCATTTTTGCTGAATTTGTTTTCTTTGGTCTTAGACTCTGTGCTCTTTACTACTGCTGACCATTGATAAAGTACGTGTGTTCACTCCCTAAAACATGGTAACATTGACTTATACCCAATTGTTACTCATAAGTCCCTAGTGAAGTGGTATTCCCGGTATATAAAATACTGCTGGGGGCATGGAGCACTAATTGTGCCAACCCCTAATGTAGCCTGTCAAATGTGTCTCGGGCCTGCCATTGCAGCCTGTGTGTGCATTTTTAAACTGCCATTTCAACCTGGCAAAATTAATCCTTTGCCAAGCTTAAACCTTTCTTTTTAATACATATTTTACCACTAGGGTAGTCCCTAACAAACCCAGTGAGCAGGGTGCAGTGTATTCAAAAGCTTGGACATGTAATTGTAAGCTTTAAATCTCCTTTTGAGTAAAACACTCTTAAATTTGTTTTTAGTACTGCAAGGACTGCCTCTCCCTTAGGATAACATTGGGTTACCTTATTACATTTAATGAGTAATAACTTTCAATTGAGAGCAGGTAGGAAGTTTGAATTTGGTGTCGAAAGAATTATAATTTTAAACCCTCTTTAACAGTATAGTTGGATTTTAAGTCCAGATTCTGAAAATGCCACTTTTAGAAAGTTGGCATTTTCAGTCCCAACCCTTTGGTGCCTGCAGGTTTATCCTGTTTCACATCACTAGTTTGAGCTGACAGTTTTCCTTTGTGTATTGCTCTCAGACAGTGAAACAAAAGGTATTTAGGTGTTGTCAGGATAGGCCTTCTCTGACATGATAAGGTGGAGGAGCTGTCACCTACCACACTTACACATCAAAAAAGCTCTGTCTCAGCACACTCACAAATAGTTTCACACTAGGCTTTTGCGCCTCCAGGCAAGCTGTGGCCAGGGCAGGAGGGCAAGACATTCCAAACACATCTGAGTGTGGAAAACTCGATTGTACCGAATTAGTGTCATTTTTTTAAACTCTAATTTGGTGCAAAACTAACTCCATATTTATACTTTGGTGCTAGACCCCTCTAGCGCCAAATTTATGGAGTTAAAGTCATTTTTTGAAAGTGGAGACCTACCTTGCCTTAATGACATGCAAGGTAGGCGTTCCCGTGCAAAAAATGACTCTATGGCCTTAACACCATATTTAGGGGCATATTTATACTCTGCAGCATATTTATACTCTGTTTGCATCAAATTAGCATCATTCTTTTTACTCTAATTCGGTGCAAATCTATATTTATACTTTGGTGCTAAACCTATCTAGCACCAAGGTCCTGATCTATACTTTTTTTGGGCCGCATTAACGTCATTTTTTGACGCAAAAGTGGCGCAAACTTACAAAATATTGCCTCTTATTTATACTTTTTGCTGCAAAACTGCACTAACTCAGTTTTGCACCAAAAAGTTTAGCACCGGCTTGCACCATTTCTGTGCACCAGCTGGGCACCATATTTATGGAATGGTGCAAGCCGGTGCAAAGGGTAGGCTAGAGTAAATAAAATTACTTTAGTCGGGTGGGGCTGGCAGTATAGAAGAAGAGGGTTTAGCACCAAAAAATGACTTTAGGCAGGTTAGAGTAAAACAAATTACTCTAAGCAGATTAGCGTCATTTTTTGGTGCTAAACCTACCATGCCACATGACTCCTGCCTTAAAAAAGGCAGGAGTCATGCCCACCACCCCAGTGGCCAGCACAGAGGACAAGGGTCCACTGGGCATGGCCATTGCACCCTGTGCCATGTATGGGGGTCCATTTCAGGGCCCCCTGTGGCACTTTAAAAAATAAAATGCAATCTTACCTGTACTTACCTGAGATGGGGCCCCCCATCCTCCACAGTCCCACTGGTGTGGGTGGGGGTGCCCCGGGGGCCTGGTGAGGGCACCTAAGGGCTTATTCCATTGTGTTCCACCATGGAAATAGGCCGCCAGGGCTCCTAACACCTGCCCTGACCCAGGCTTTAAAAAATGGGGCAAAGCAAGCTTTGCCTCATTTTTTGACCCCTCCTCCCTCCATTGCACCATGTTTGCATGGGAGTATAAATATGGCGTTAAGGCCATAGAGTCATATTTTGCACGGGAACGCCTACCTTGCATCTCATTAAGGCAAGGTAGGTTTCCACTTCCAAAAAATGACTTTAACTCCATAGATTTGGCGCTAGATGGGTCTAGTACCAAAGTATAAATGTGGAGTTAGTTTTGCACTGAATTAGATTTTTTTAAAAAATGCCACTAATTCAGTACAAACAGAATATAAGTATGCCCCTAAGCATCAAAAAATAAAGCTAATCTGGTTAGAGTCATTTATTTTGACTCTAACCTGCCTAACGTCATTTTTTTTTTTACGCTAGCCTACCCTTTGCACCGGCTTGCCCCATTCCATAAATATGGTGCCCAGCTGGTGCTAAAAAATGGTGCAAGCCGGTGCAAAACTTTTTGGTGCAAAACTGCGTTAGTGCAGTTTTGCACCAAAAAGTATAAATAAGGCCCTTAATTCATAATTTCTCGGAGTTAGTGCATGAGCTACAGACAGCACAGACCCGAAACAGGTGTGGCTGTTGCTTCCCATTTGGAGCAGTACACTATGCTGGACATGCACGAAGATAAAGAATTCCTTAGTTAAGTGTTTACAATTTAGACAGAGAGAAGTCCTAAAAAGAAGTGCAGAGTACTGCGCCATTATGCATGTTCACCATACAGCACAGGGCCTCAAAAAAGGCCTTGTGGCTACTGGAAAGTGAGCGCTCTAAATACAAAACTTGATTTTGTGAGGGGTTGCGGATATCTTTACAGTAGAGCTGGGTGACACCTGGACATTCATCACTGCTAGCAAATAATATTATTAACCCCAAATAACCACAACTGCTCACGTCATCTTCTTGGCAGCATTTGAACTTTTGTGGATTGCCACGGCTGGGATAGACATTCTGCCATTCTGGCAATTCACCGTAGAATGCAGGATAGGGGCTGCTTTTGGACCAAGCGGAACTGCTATGATCCAGATAGGCCCATGTTGCACCACTATGGGTGCGCCCAGTGCCTAATTTGTGCTTGATGTTCCCGGTTCGGAGCACCGGCGCTTAATTTTCTGCCTCAAGCATTTATTGCGATCAAAAGACATATTTGGGAAACGTGGAGAAAAACAAAAAATCGTCACAAAGAGATAGAGCCGAAAGCTGCAGGAGTGAGCTGTAGTGGCAGGGACGGGGTGTAAATGGATTAAGAAGGCCCGTGATGTCTTCAGGATTACGCCGTTTGATTGAGTATTCCGTGTTCGCACATTTAATTGCAGCAACCGCCTATTGAAGAGGAGGGCTTTGAGCACCGGCACGTTTTTATTTACAAATTAAGCACAGCACGGGGTTCCTGTTAATTTTTTTGTCAGGGAACTATTTCGTTTACAGTTGAACCCATGTAAATGCCCACTATAGAAAAGTAATTCAACGAGAACACTGCATACAGGCACAAGCCCCTTGGAGTATTTTGCGCTGACTGAGATAATCACTACTGCACTGGGTACCCATCCGCTCGCGTTTTACGCAATAAGATCGGTTTACTTTTTAGAAAAGGCCATCTTTCATCTGCTTAGAAACTTTTAAGTAAACGTGGGATCAAATCTCCTCAATCTGCAAGTGAAAATAGCCACTGGGGTTTTGAGAGCACTGTTTCTGCTTCCACTACAAAGCTTGTATATACTGAACTGGTTTTCAGAAGAGTGCACGAGATCAAAATCTCATTGGTTGTGCATAAAGACCACTGGGGAATTCTATCCAGCTCGTGACTTCCTGCCTTGTGTTAGTTTGCATGTAATATGGATCCGATTTTTGTCATGCTTCGTTAATGTCTGCATGCCCGACTTCAGGAAGGCGCCCAGCATAGGTGTTCTATCTTAGATTGCTTAATATATTTATACTGGGCCGTTGAGCTGGGAAATACTTAAAACAACATTACAGCAAATATTAATGAAAAGCAGACGTCAGGCTAAAACGTGGAAGTAATGATGGAGCAGATGCAACTTAATTTAAGGCGCCTATATGTTAAGTCCCTACACAACAGCAGGTATAGACACTTTACAAAAGATTGGATTTTTGTTACTGTGCTTCCAACCGAGGTTTTAAATACGGCAAGCAAGCATGGATGAATAAAACTTCAAGAATAGCATAAGCGAAAAGAAGATTCTAAATAGTGCATTTTGTCCAGAATAATACATGTACACTTTATAATTCTCATGTTGTACATATTATGGAAGGCTGATTTAAGGTCCAAGACAAAGCATGAAAATTTATCTGAATTTAACAAGAAGCTCGATATTTTTTCTACGTGTAATACCTATTAAAACATATGTTCATGCTTTTTTCGTACTGTTCGTATACTGTCGGAAAGCCTGATCTAGTGTTCGGTTGAGAGGGTATTTTATTCCAACTCCAGCAAATCCTCGGTCTGCCTGTCTGATTTACAGGCGGGTGGACCTTAAGTGTGTCAGTGAAAGACGGCTCTGCTGGACACACATACACCTTCAGAGGCCCAACGGAGTTTCACATATAACACTGCCTTCCAGATTTAGAGTGGATGGTGTTTTTTTTTCTGTTCGTCACTGCTTGGTGAAACCTGATGGTGAAGGACAGTAAACAAAAATAATGCCCCTTACACCTTAGAGGTCATCTCCTATGTTTTTTTGGTCATTAGATTTGTTTTTTTAAACACAAAATTCCGCTGAGGGATTTTGTTTTATAAAAAGCAAAAACTTGCTAAAAGTGTGATAGGTGGTGATTATGCTTGACAGAGCCGTCCATCAAACTTTTAACACTTTGACAGGAACCGCCAAAGACGAGAGATGTCCAAGAGGCTCACTGTAGGAAAGTACCATCTTGCCTGGCATGTTACCCCCATTTTTTACCTGTATGTATGCTGATTGTGCCTGTGTCACTGGGATCCTGCTAGCCAGGACCCCAGTGCTCATAAAGTGTGCCATGTATGTGTTCCCTGTGTGGTGCCTACTGTATCACTGAAGCTCTGCTAACCAGAACCTCAGTGTTTATGCTCTCTCTGCTTTTACAATTGTCACTGCAGGCTAGTGACTAATTTTACTAATTCTGATTGGCACACTGGAACACCCTTATAATTCCCTAGTATATGGTACCTAGGTACCCAGGGTATTAAGGTTCCAGGAGATCCCTATGGACTGCAGCATTTCTTTTGCCACCCGTAGGGAGCTCTGACAATTCTTACACAGGACTGCCACTGCAGGCTGAGTGAAATAACGTCCACGCTATTTCATAGCCATTTTACACTGCACTTAAGTAACTTATAAGTCATCTATGGGGGTTATTACAACCCTGGCGGTACAAGACCCCCAGGGCTGTAATGATGGAAGCACCGCCAACAGGCTGGCGGTGCTTCCCAGGTCATTACAGTCGCATCGCCGGGGCTGGCGGTTTCCTGACACAATGGCCCGGCGGTAATAATCCGCCAGGGCAGCGCTGCCCAGGGGTTTACGAGTCCCCCTACCACCAGCCTTTTCCTGGCGGATTTGAACCAGCAGGAAAAGGCTGGCGGTACGGGTAGTCGCGGAGCCCCTGGGGGCCCCTGCACTGTCCATGCCACTGGCATGGGCAGTGCAGGGGCCCCTGACAGGGCCTCGTGCAGACAGTGAAAAGCGTGACGGGTGCAACTGCACCCGTCGCACGGCCACAACACCACCGGCTCCATTTGGAGCCGGCTCTTGTATTGCGGCCGAGATCCCCGCTGGGCCGGCAGGCGGAAACTAGGTTTCTGCCTGCCGGCCCCGCGGGGATCTCCAAATGGCCGCGGAAGGGGTGCGATCGCATTGGCGGCGGTCCGATCTTGGTCGTAATGAGGGCCTATATGTCTAACCCTCACTTAGTGAAGGTTAGGTGCAAAGTTACTAAGTGTGAGGGCACCCTGGCACCAGCCAAGGTGCCCCCACATTGTTCAGGGCAAATTCCCAAGACTTTGTGAGTGCGGGGACACCATTACACGCATTAACTACATATAGGTCAATACCTATATGTAGCGTTACAATGGCAACTCCGAACATGGCCGTGTAACATGTCTAGGATCATGGAATTGGAAAATTCCATGCATCCCCAGGGCTCCAGTATAGAGCCCAGGTACTGCCAAACTAGCTCTCCGGGGTTTTCTCTGCAGCTACCGCTGCTGCCAACCCTCAGACAGGTTTCTGCCCCCCTGGGGCCTGGGCAGCCCAGTCCCAGGAAGGCAGAACAAAGGATTTCCTCTGAGAGAGGGTGTTACACCCTCTCTCTTTGGAAATAGGTGTTAAGGGCCTGAGAGGAGTAGCCTCTTCTGGAAATGCTTTGAAGGGCACAAATGGTGCCCTCCTTGCATAAGCCAGTCTCATGGATCCCCCCAGCCCTGTTCCGGCACGAAACTGGACAAAGGAAAGGGGAGTGACCACTCCCCTGATCAGCACCTCCCCAGGGGAGGTGCCCAGAGCTCCTCCAGTGTGTCCCAGACCTCTGCCATCTTGAATGCAGAGGTGTGAGGGCACAATGGAGACCTCTGAGTGGCGAGTGCCAACAGGTGACATCAGAGACCCCTCCTGATAGGTGCTTACCTCTCTCTGTAGCCAATCCTCCTCTGAGGGCTATTTAGGGTCTCTCACCAGATAACGAATGCAAGAGCTCACCAGAGTTCCTCTGCACTTCTCTCGCCGACCTCTGCCAAGGATCGACCGCTGACTGCTCCAGGATGCCTGCAAAACCGCAACAAAGTATCAAGAAGACTACCAGCAACATTGTAGCACCTCATCCTGCCTACTTTCTCGACTGTTCCCTGGTGGTGCATGCTCTGAGGGCTGTCTGCCTTCACCCTGCAATGGAAGCCAAGAAGAAATCTCCTGTGGGTCGAAGGAATCTTCCCCCTGCTAACACAGTGACCAAACTTCTGCATCACTGGTCCTCTGGGTCCCATCTCATCTTGACGAGTGTGGTCCCTGGAACACAGGAGCTGGATCCAAGTGTCCCCGACAGTCCAGTGGCCCTTCTGTCCAAATTTGGTGGAGGTCAAAAATTTTGACGCACATTCAGTGCAAACCTTGCCCCATATTTAAACTTTGACGCCCGAGCAAGCTGACGACAAAATTCCACAGTGTGTGTCATTTTTTGGATGCGGCAACCCGCCTTGCGTTAATTATATGCAAGGTAGGCGTTCCCGTCCAAAAAATGACTTAAACGGCCGTGCGTCGTATTTATGCTTTCGGCAAAAACGACACACGGCCGGGAGGCGGGGCTGGAAAATGCCGCACAGCCCAATTTGCGTCACAAATTAACGCCTGGGTCAGGGCAGGCGTTAAAATGGGGCAAACACACCTATATTTAATCAGAACACACAGAAGCAACAGCAGGGCAGCAGAGCAGCAAAAGGGAGACATGGAGGTGCTTCTCATCCAGCGTGTACGCAGACGCAGAGCCCAGCAGCAACAACAGCGGCTACCACAACACCAGCAGGGACCCCAAACGCAGCGCAGAAGGCAGGAGAGGATATTCCGCCCCAGAACAACCCTTCATGGCCTAAGGGAACATGACATCATCCAGAGGTACAGGTTGAACTGGCAGGCCATTCAGCAGCTGCTGCACAACATTGAGCCACAGTTGGCACCCACCTTGCTGACACCCCGCACCATCCCAACAGAAACCAAGCTGCTTGCCGTACTTCACATGCTGGCAAGTGTCTCTTTTCAAACAACTGGTGCCCTGGTTGCCGGAATATCACAGCCGTCATTCTCTGCCTTTTTGCCCAAAGTACTGGATGCCATCATTGGACTCACACCCGCCACATTTGCATCCCTAAGACACTGCAGAAGCAGCAGAAAACAAAACAGGGGTTCTACCTCATTAGTGGCTTCCCACACGTCCTTGTGCACTCGACTGCACACATGTACGCCTTGTGCCACCTGCTGCAACTGAACACCTCTACCGCAACAGGAAGCACACACATTCCAATAATGTGCAGGCCATTGTCGATCACCAAGGATTGATCACCAACATCGTGGCCAAATATCCTGGGAGTGTCCATGACTCATTCATCTTCCGTCACAGCACCATCAATCAACACCTACAGGATGGACGGTATGGCAATGGACTACTTGTTGGTAAGTACAAAAACATACTTATATCCACACTGCACAGCAACCCTCTAGGACACACAACACATACACCACAACAGCAACATGTCGACAGGAACACACTGAGGTTGTGACACTGCTAGCCATGTTTCCTAGGTCACCATTCAATCTGTCACACATCTGAAATTACTGTACAGCCTAATATTAAGACGTCAGTGATCAGAACGTTTGGAGTGGGTTGCATCAATGTCACCTTGCAAATTGTAAGTGTCTCAATTATGTTTACATTAATCCATTGCATAAGTCTAAAGGTATGGGATGTCCAGGTTAAATTGATATGAACGTGTTACCACCTCTGTCAATTTTAACCTGTGTATGGAACTATCATCTCACCCCCAGTGAAGACACAGGGACACCTGTATCACAAGTCACAATGCTAGGGAGCGCACACTGTATTGCAAACCCCAAAACATACTGCTGACAACTGGTTAGCAGCCAAATACTCGTTCAGCCAAGGAAACCACACAATGTAGATGGTACATCCTACAAGCCTTGGTTGTAACATAATAACACAAAAGAGTCACAGACAACACAAGACAACTACTGCCATGCAAGGTGATTTCAATGGGGCTAGCTACATCAACATGATCCCATTCATTTTCTCTTGCAGCTGATCAGGGGTATGGCATCCAGCCATGGATAATGACACCTATTGGCAACCCGAGTACTGCAGCAGATCTTGCCTACAATGATACACATAGGAGGACACGCATTATAGTCAAACAGGACCTTCGGCATCCTCAAGTCGAGGTTCCGGTGCCTCAACATCACTGGTGGTAGCCTCCTATGTTCCCCGGAAATGGTCTGTAAGATCATTCTAACATGTGCTATTCTGCACAACATTTGCATAAAAAGGAACATTCCCCTCCTGGAACCAGAGCCACACATGCCTGAAGAGGAGGAAGAGGAGGATGGTGTCCTGCAATATGAGGTGGAACAACAAAACACGGCCGCTGGTTTACGTAGGCGGCAACATATTGTGAATTTTCTTTTTTAAATATAATCACCATCACCACTTTAGGAACTAATTTAAATAAACACTTATAATAATCACCATATCATAGTTTGGCTATTCATTTTTGCACAGCTTTATCTCTAACTATCAGATTAAGGGCCAGATGTAGGTAGGTAAAAAATAGCGACTCGCATATTGCGAGTATTTGAGACTCGCAATTTGCGAGTCGCTCACTGCAATGCAGGTAGAAAGTGCGAGGACAATTTGCGACTCGCACGCGGAGTCGCACCGCAGATAGCGAGTCCGCTGTTTGCGAGGTCGCTTTTTGTGACCGGGCAAAAAATGGACTCGCAATTTGCGAGTGGGTGTTGCAAATTGCGACTGTACTGAAAATTGAAAGCAGGTGCTGCAGAACACTCTGGAAATCACTTCAGAACTCTCAGGAAAACCCTTCCTGGCACATGATGATGACATCACAGCCAGGAAGTTTACAAATACACCTGGGAGGAGGGAGGACCACACCCTTTTTAACTGCAGCACAGCTAACAAACAGAGCTCCAGCAACCATGGCTGACACTCCCAGGAAAAGGATGCTAAAGTTTGCTGAGAAGGAGTTGGAGTTGCTAACAGATGAGTGCTGTCAGCACCATGACGAGCTGTTTGGCAGGGCAGCCCTCACTGTGCCAGACACAGAAAAAAAAAGAATTTGGCAGGATATCCAGGACAAGGTCAACTCCCTGGGGGTCAGCCACCGGAGTGTGGAAGAACTTAGGAAAAGGTGGTATGACCTGCGCTCCCGGACCAAGGAGAGGGTGGCAGAGCGGCTCCGGGAGATGAGAGGCACAGGAGGGGGACCATCGACGGTACCACCACCCACACCCCTGGAGGAAAGGGTAGAGGAGACCCTTGAGCCTGAGGCTGTCAGTGGAATGGGAGATCTGGACACCTCTGAGCCAGGACCATCAACCGGTGAGTACCATGTGACATGCATGTACCCCCATCAATGCCATACCCCCACCCACCTTGTACACAGGGGCATGTACAACCAAGATAGCTCCATTTCAGAGTAGCAAATACCAGAATGATGCCTTATGGGCAATGTAGTCAAGTAGTCAGTTCATAGGCATTTGTTTATTAGGAAGTTGATAACAGATAGTAGACACTGACAGTGTGTTCCCTATGTCCCACAGGTCTCCCACAAGACACCCCCACCAGCCCAAGCAGCCAGGGGCCAATGGTCAGCCAGCACAGAGAGGAGACAACAGGACCAACCACCACTGCTACCTGCACCACCAACACCATGCCCTCTCTGGAAACACCTGTTGCAACAGTGGTGTGCGAGCCTGCACCAGGTACAAGCCAGAGTGCCATGTCAGACAATACAGGGCCTCCACCGCTGCGCAGGCGACGTAGGATAACAACAGCAGAGCAGCTGGCAGAGTCAGGGCATGCCTCCACAACACCAACAGAGGCCCAACTGCTACGGGGTCAGCGCCTGCAAAACCAACAATTAAGGAGGATTAGTGGGGTATTGAAGCGCTTTGAAAGAAATCATGCCATCAGTATGCAGCAGGTGCATTCGGAATTGCAGGTTATTGGTAACAACACGGGTGACCTTGCACTGTCTATGCGCGAACTGGTGGCAGGACTGCTAATGCAGAGTGACAGTGCACGGCGCAGGGACCGCCAGCTGCTGCAACGCCTGGACAGGATGGCCTCCTCTATAGTTAGGATGGCTGTTAACACAACAGGGCTGTCTAGGCGAACAGTCAGCCTCCAGGTGGACATGGGCTACTTTGCGGGTGATGTGGCATGGGGACTGGGCCGGATCAACCATGCAATAGACCTAATGGAGGCACGGCAGGTGGCCAGGGGCACAGGCGACACCCCACAGGACAGTGAGGAGGGCTCCACTGTCAGCAGTGTCTCTGCCAGTGACACCAGGGTGCTACGTAGTGGAAGCACAAGGCAGAGCACTGCTGACCCACCCAGTACCAGCAAGGCTGGCCGAGCCCGCCGTATGGTGTGAGCTCCACACTGTCCCTGGGGTTGGGGCACATGATGTCAATGTGTCCCATGCCAGGTGGACAATTGAAGCCCCTGAACTGTTTTTCATGTACATAGTTTGGTTATTTGCACTTATTAAATCATTTGTTATTTCCACTTAACACATGGACTCTTTGTTATATTGGTGAGTATGGTAGAAGTTGGCACGTACCTTCCAAAGTATTGGTTTGCAATGTGTTCCTGTCTCAGTCTGCCTTGATTTGCGATGCTCCTATCCCCATGATGGCGATGTGGTTGCTCTTGCTCTTCATCCTCAGAATCAGGGTCTTCAGGGGTGAGAGGTAGCCCACGTCGGGTGGCAATGTTGTGCAGGATATCGCATGCAACAACTATTTTGAATGCCGTTATTGGGGTATACTGGAGGGCACCTCCACTTCGGTGGAAGCATCTGAACCTTGCTTTCAGCAGTCCGAAGATTCGTTCTATGATGTTCCTGGTCCTCTTATGTGCACTGTTGTATCGCCTCTCACAATCATTGCTGGGTGTTAAGTACGGAGTCAGTATCCACGGACGTAGTGCATATGCACTGTCACCTGTTGGGCACAAAACGTACACTGTTAGCAAGGCATGGGTGGTTTGCACATTGACCTGTGTGCTTGTCTTCAAGGTGTATTCTGCTCTACCTAGGAGGTATCCGTCTCCAAACTCCCCACGTTCCAGGCGTTGGTGTATCCCACTGTGCCTAAAAATGTAGGAGTCATGGGTACTGCCTGGAAATTTGGCAACCATGTCAGTGATGATATAATGAGCGTCACATACCACCTGTATGTTGAGTGAGTGGGTACACTTCCTATTGCGGAACAGATATTCCAGGTTTGCAGGAGGGCATATTTGAATATGTGTCCCATCTACACACCCTATGACATGGGTGAAGTTGGCAATCCGGTAAAATTCCAACTTGGTACTGTTGATTTCTGCCTCATTCCTGGGTAGGTATATGTATCGGGACATGTGTGTGAGTAAGGCGTCTAGGAATGCCCTTAAGAACCGTGATAGTGCACTTTGGGATACCCCACCTGCCACAGCAATGACCCCCTGATAGCTACCCGAGGCCAAGAGGTGCAGTGAGCATAGCACTTGCACATGCGTAGGGATGGCGCAGCCGTGCAGAGTCTGGCGTTCTAGCTGTGGTTTGAGTAAATCTATTAAATCTAGTATAGCTGCGCTGCTAAGTCTATATTTGTCATAAATTTCCTCCTCAGTTTGCTGGAAGAGGCTCTGCCTTGTTCTGTAAATCTTCTCCTGTCTCTGGCTCCTCCTCCTCCTCTGCTGTGCGGCGTGGGCTCTCCTCCTCACTGCTATCAGGTATATCTCTGCCATCTTGAGTAACCCCGGTGCCTTCTGGGTCTCCTTTTATACTTTGGTAATGGTTACCACCTGCTCTGAGTTAGTGGTAAATTGGAAGTGCAAACTGGGCTTTTTGCGACTAGTCGCAATTTGCGAGTTGCTATTGCATATGGTTAGCGACTCGCAAATTGCGACTTCCTATTTGCGGGTCGCAAAATGGGGTCGCTAATTTTGCGAGTCGGTAACGGCTCGCATCGCATTTTGCGAGTCGGAAATAGGATTTTTGCATCCCATTTCCGATTCACTGGAAATATGTGGACACGTGCTGCCTCGTATGCTGGTCCACCACAGCCAATGGACAGTTGTGGCTCAGTTATATGACCTCAACTGTGGCGTCATGATACATTTGTGGTTCACCTTTGGCTGTCTGGGCCAACTACATGGTACCCACTTCCTCAATGCATGTGTCTGACTCACTTTGGGATTCACCAACAAGTGCCTAGGAAGCTGTTATCAAAAATCTAGGACATAGGATGGTGAAATTGTGGACCATTGACATGAACAAGCGTCTGCCATCTATCTGGTGCATGCTTTGTTATTTGTGGTGTCTACGTTACCCAAAATCTTGGAAGTGCACATAATGGATGTTGCTACATGTATGACTAACACATGTCCTCTCTCATATTCCACAATGACTTGCATCTAAGGTTTGGACATTGACTTCACATGGCCATCTAGTGCGTCAGCTAACCGTCAAAATCCTGTTAAGGAAGTAGCGGGTCATGGTCCGCTGCAGTATGATGTCTTACATGTGAACATACACCATCAACACCATAGTGGGTGCAATCAGCCTATCTCTGATGTGTCCCAAATGTAACATAACATAAAAACAGAAAAAATGCCCAAAACCAGTTCATGCACTGAAATTTTGACGTTGCTAGCGTTATGTGTAATTTTTTTCCACCAATACAGATTATGCATCATATTTTTTGATGTACAGGAGTGAAAATTAGGCCGTATCCAAATAATTGTAGACTATTTACTATTATTTGGATGCGGGCTAATTTTCACTCCTGTGCATCGAAAAATATGACGCACAAACTATGCGTGAAAAATATGAAGCATAATGCGAAAAATGGTGGACATTTTATGCAGGAAGTGATGTAATAGGATATCCTGTTTACAGATTATGTACAGTGGGTGTACTTTCACTTGCATTTTGCAGTCTGTGAATCTTCTAGACTGTGTTGCTGTTTTCTGAGTGGTGTCCTGTGATTTTGTGCTTTTGTGTCCTGTGTGCTATCTCAATTGTCATTTTGTGAAATAAATGTTGTTGTTGTATAGTTGCCTACTGTGTTTTGTTTACATTTGTCCAGTATTCTAGTGTTTTAGTTGTTTGTGGGAGTCTGTTGTGGGTAGTGCTAGTTTGGGGATAGTTGGGCTCTTTTAGTGGTTAAGTTTACTTTTCATCTTTTTTTGTACCCCTACTTTCCCCCTTTTCCCCTTTCTACTTCTTTAACCCCTATTCCCCTTTTCATTGCCAAGATGTCTGGTAGGCCACGTCTTGGCAGGATGGTGAGGAGAAGTTGGGGGGCTTTATATGGCTTGCGTGCCATTTCCTACCACTGATGATCGAGGCATGGGGCAGGGTGATACAGGGGTATCACACTGAGGCACGCAGAATCCAGTGGGGAAAGGTGCTGCATCACCTGCAGCGTGTGTATGCCAGCCAGAAGAGTGACCACCAGCTGAAGCACCGGTGGGCTGACCTCATCACCAGGGAGCAAGATCTCTTGGACCACCTGGGAATCATGATTGGTGGCACTGTTGGTGAGTACTAATCATGTAAAGGTGAATGATTAAATGCTCTGTAGTGACATCAGATGATTTGTACAATATCTGCCAGCTAACTTGCTGAATATGTGTAATGCTACGGAAACATACAGGGTACTTGATGCACTATGTGAAGGATCACAATTGCTAGCTGTCAGGAAACACGTGCTCTGCAAACTTACAGGAAACGTTTCCGTTACGTAAATTGGTGCTGCCTTTGTGTTAGACAATCAAACAAAATAGGAGCCAATCATGTCTATATAGGTCACATTTTCCAGAGAAGTAAAGATGTACTAAAAGATTGGCTAACATTGTTGACGCAATAGCTAGACTGACTTTAGAAACACTACATGATGCAGAAAATGAGTGCTGGCTTCACGTCAATTGATGATAGCAAAGTGGCCCAGATATATTTCTCATGTGAGTCTGGTGAGTGTGGAAGGAAAGCGTTCACGGAAGTTCTATGAATGTTAGGGATTATTGTGGTCCTTTATCTTTTTGGGTACATGTCAGATCATGATTTGAAAACATCGTGAAAAGGTGTAAGGTGCCCTCAGCTAACATCTGAGACTGGTATTTGGAGTTAGTTGTGCCACATTCCAATTAGGGATGGCAGTCCAAAGGTATGCACATGGGTTCACATCTCCATGGTTGGTGCAAATCACCATAGCTGGGCCACATCAAATGAAGAAACAGTAACAACAGGAGAGCTTACAAAAGTCCCTGCCCCTCTGTACATTGTACCTATGTGTAAGAAATGTGTCATTTCCACATAGGCTTTTTTACTGGTAATGCAGACCTCAAGTAACCAGGCTTTGGATGTCTCTCTTGGATGCACATGATGAGACGATTACACTCCATTATTATTTCTGATCACTAATGATGGGGCATGTTTGCCACCACATGATAGTTAGGGCCAATGCATGTGTGCAGATATGTGTTTAACTGTCACAGGAGACCCATGCAAGTTACATGTTGTCCGTGATATATCAGATGCAGTATCATCATGTCTGAATGGCTGTCATTTCGTTATTCAGCTTACACATTGGTATGTCTTTGAAATTGTTGGTCAGTGCACATATTTTGAGCACATTTCTTCCTTCCATGCCTTACAGGTGGACCGGCACCCGATACTGTGGGAGAGGTGGCTACATTTGAGGACCCCGACCACTCCAGCAAGTGTTGATATGTCTGTTATGTGTTGTGTTTGCTGGTGATTTGTGATGGACTCGTGTGTGTTGAACACATAGCAAGGTGTGATGCGCTGGCCAATCATTTGTCTTGTTCCATGAGTTGGATTTCAGTTTCTCAAAAGGTTTGAGTTGGCCAATGCTTATCCTATTGTATTAACTAGGGATTGTAGGTCATTCCTGTAGGCCCCACAATGAGTACTGGGGTGAGTCATGTGGATAACACTTGTATCAACAGGAGTCGCACTGGAAGTCAGCTCAGATTTAGTCAGCCTGTCAGACCCACATTCTCCCAGATTGGTACTGCAAATCGCTTTCCAACAGACTTCTGCTTCCCTAATCACCAAAGTACTTATTAAACTGTAGGTAGAACTTCCTAGCAGCATGTACTTCCACATGTAGTGCTACAGGTATGTGGAACTTGAGTGCAATGGCCTAGGTGTGCATGCTAATCATGATCATGGGTGTTCTTGCAACTCTGTGTCTGGTGTAAGTCATGCCTTACTGGAAGTATATGTTGTGTACCAAGCTGTGCATTTCCTGACATGTGTGGCGCTATGATTGGTCAAGGGTTTGCAGACTCCTAATTGTTGATAGACCTTACCTGTGGTGTGTGTGTAGAGCCAAACATGTGTGGAGTTTTCTATACACTCCTGGGTGTCCATGTTGTTTGGAAGTGTTCTTTGTTTCTCCGCCCCCCCCCCTAACACAGGCATGGGTTTGTGAATAAGGTACCTAGGACTGATGCTACCAGTATGCTACACATACATGTGAATAAGTGACTGTTTGGTTGGAACCTAGTATACACACTCAGGTATGGCACATGGGTACTATACTGGCAAGTCCAGTTACAACTTGCAGACCATGTGGCTTTAGTTTTGCATTCCGTACACTGACATCTGTAGCCCAGGTATTGGTGGAGGATATGCAGCATGATTGTTAGCTGATAACTGGCAGAACTCAGATGCCAAGTCAATGGCAGTTGTTACCCATCTTGTAGGTTTTGGATGTGCCATGTGTGATGTACCCTTTGTAGGCTGGCCTGCCATGTACTTCCTCAGGTGATCTGAGCTGTTACAAGTACAGTAGATGTATTGTCTGATTTACTTGTTGTGCCATTTCAGACAATGCAGTTCCTAATGTCAATTATTTGCCTTTGTCTTGACAGCTGCAAACATGACACCCAACCAGGTCCGTGAGTTCCAGCGGCGGGCCATGAGATACCAGCATATCCTGCTGGTAGAGTTGGGGTTCAGGAGGATGGCCCATCGATACCGCCATGAACGGGCCTCAGGAGCATGGAGGGCTTTCCCACAGGGTGGCCCTACTTTGCCCACCACAGCCACCACCAGCACAACCACCAGTTCAACCCAGGTGGCACCACCCACAGCTGGGACTGTTGTCCCAAAGTCTGCTGTAGTTCCAGGCCCCAGCATTGCAACAGCTTCAGGACAGCCCACTGGCCTTGGCTCTACACGCCCACAAACCTCCTCCGCCAGTACCCATACTGCCCCAGCTCCAACAGTTGACCCTGCAGCATTCCACGAAATAGAATGTAAGATGGACCGTATGTTGCGGAAGATCAGTAATCTGAGCCGGGATGTTCGCCATATTAACAGGCGTGTAAAGTCCATAAAGCGGACCCTCCGGGCCAACCTCTAGACATTGTAGACAATGGACATGATTACCTCCCCTCCCTCCTCTTTCCTTGTTCTCATACTTAGTGGGCTTAGGAGGCTTAGTGTTAGGTTAGTATAGTCTGATAGTTTAGTTAGTGTTAGTGGGTGGGGGGCGGGGGGTCCTGATTCTTTCTATTTTTACTTATTAAGTGTGTGGGTGGGTGGGTTGGTAGTGCTATGTTGGGGTTCTTGTGTGTTTAATAAAAATAAAAAAAATACAAAAATAAAACAAAATATATATTTGTTTAGGATAATATGTGTTTAGTTTAGTGTGTGTTGTCCTCCTTGTGTCCCGTCTCATAAGGGGGGTGGTGGGGGTTGATGTTTAGAACGTTTCGTTACATATGAAAAGTAAGTTTAGCTTAGGTTACTTAGGGACAGTTGTGGGTAATGAGTAGTCAGGGTAGATTAGGGCAGGTAAGACTTTTCCCTCAGTTTCCTCTTCTGTGATAACCATTTAATAAATATATAGTTAACCCTTTACAGTATGTGTTAATTGCTACTTGATCATGGCCTTGGCATTGGTGTACATGATTTTTTTTCGATTACATTTGTGTCCTATGCTACGAACAAATTCCATCTGAGATGTAAGATTGGCAGCTACCCCAGAGCTACCTTGCAAAGATTCCACCATTCGTTGCAACCACCAATCACAGTTAATATGGATCCCAACGTGTTTTTGTCGATGAGTATGTTTTCTACGTCACAAACAGTGCTTCCATACTTGGGATTGGGGGAACAGTTTGAGGTCTGACTGCAGTGTGATGTTCAAGGACACCCTTATGAGATGAGTTGTCGTAAGCACTCTTGTAGTCTTGTCTTCATGACTCACATAGATCATTTGTGACACTGTTCAGCATGATTACCTATTTGGATGTAAACTCAGACAACTTCATTCATGCAGTTTTTGTAGTGTTAGCTTAGATTTGTGTGCACTGTTATATGTGTTAGTATTGCATGGTGACCACATTTTGCTGCCACTATTTGATGACTTAGATATCCCTTGAGGCAGCATTATTCTGTCCAACACAGCATGATGGTGTATGGTTTCCCACTTCATCAGATATTACCCTCAGGAAGGTCAGAGTTAGATGCAATCCTGGCCACTGTGCAGAGTTATCTGACTACATAATTTCAGGACAGTTGTATTGACAACCTACGTTATTTGACAGTAGGCACATTTCAGTTATCTACTGCACAGTTGATGTGTCACATTACCCTGAGACAGATTTGTTGTGTAAGTGCTATTTATTGAAAAGTGCTGCAGTGCTATATGTACATTGTCCATGATTGTGAGTCCATTATGGTGACATCTTCGATTGTGATCCTACACAAGGGGTTGAGGAAATGCTTTTGACATGCTGGGGTGATGTTTCAGACAGTGCAGAGGGCCAGGATTTGCCAATGAGTAAGAGAGAGACAATCACTGGGAAGGCTGACAAGATATACAGTGGTTAGCAGAACAGTAATTGAGTAGAGTTGTTGTAAGACTGGCATGTTACAAAACGCAGGACCTTGATAATAGTTGGCCGTGTGGCAAGGACTAGTGCTTCCGGGTACTTTTCCGTGTGAATGTTATCTGTTCCATGTCTTCTTCTTCTGATGTGTGTGTTTCCTTCTCTGTCCTTGTTGGTGGTGTTTGTGAAGGGGCAATACACACCTCAGTGTTAGAAGACGTGGAGTCAGACATCCTGGTCGCTGCTACCTGTGAATGTCTTAAGGGCAGTCTGCAGAAAGGAGGATCTGCTGATTCTTAAGAATAGCAGTCACATCACGATGGTAGGCAGCCAGCTCAGCCCTGAGGGGTTCAATGCTGCATTCGTGCTCGCGTTGACAGGATTGATGTTGTAGGTGTTGGGTCAACTGCATTACAGCTGCGCTGATTTCCTTCAGGCTTTTTTGCTGTTCCTGCAGGATGGATGTTAGCGCCTGCATGACTGCTGCCTGATCTGCAGATGACATCATGCACGAACGTACCCCCTCTAGTCTGGCTGCCATAGTTTGCATCCCTACGCACCTCATTGGCCAGCTCCTGCTGTACCCTGTAGGCACTGGATTTAGTCTCCAGTCTCTCTGGAGGCGTGGGTTCGGATCCCACCGCTGCCACCAATGTAGGAGGCTGGCCTGGTTTGTAGTGGTACCAAGGGGTACTTACACTCTGCACCAGGTCCAGTTATCCCTTATTAGTGTAGAAGAGGTTTCTAGCAGCTTAGGCTGATAGAAAAGGTAGCTTAGCAGAGCAGCTTAGGCTGAACTAGGAGACATGCAAAGCTCCTACTATACCACTAGTGTCATATGCACAATATCATAAGAAAACACAATACACAGATATACTAAAAATAAAGGTACTTTATTTTTATGACAATATGCCAAAAGTATCTCAGTGAGTACCCTCAGTATGAAGATAGCAAATATACACAAGATATATGTACAGAATACCAAAATTATGCAGTAATAGCAATAGAAAGCAATGCAAGCAATGTACAGTCACAATAGATTGCAATGAGAGCACATAGAGATAGGGGCAACACAAACCATATACTCTAGAAGTGGAATGCGAACCACGAATGGACCCCAAACCTATGTGACCTTGTAGAGGGTCGCTGGGACTGTAAGAAAACAGTGAGGGTTAGAAAAATAGCCCACCCCAAGACCCTGAAAAGTAGGTGTAAAGTGCACCTAAGTTCCCCAGAGAGCACAGAAGTCGTGATAGGGGAATTCTGCAAGGAAGACCAACACCAGCAATGCAACAATGATGGATTTCCGGACGAGAGTACCTGTGGAACAAGGGGAACAAGTCCAAGAGTCACGATCAAGTCGGGAGTGGGCAAATGCCCAGGAAATGGCAGCTGTGGGTGCAAAGAAGCTGCCACCGGATGGTAGAAGCTGTGGATTCTGAAGATTAAAGAGGGCTAGGAACTTCCCCTTTGGAGGATGGATGTCCCACGTCGTGAAGAAGCTTGCAGAGGTGTTTCCGTACAGAAAGACCACAAACAAGCCTTGCTAGCTGCAAGGGTTGCGGTTAGGGTTTTTGGATGCTGCTGTGGCCCAGGAGGGACCAGGATGTCGCCAATTGCGTGAGGAGACAGAGGGGGCATCCAGCAAGACAAAGAGCCCACTCAGAAGCAAGCAGCACCCGCAGAAGTGCCAGAACAGGCACTACAAAGAAGAGTGAACCAGAGCTCACTCAAAGTCACAAAAGAAGGTCCCACGAAGCCGGAGGACAACTCAGGAAGTCGTGCACTGCAGGTTAGAGTGTTGGGAACCCAGGCTTGGCTGTGCACAAATGAAATCCTGGAAGAGTGCACAGGAGCCGGAGCAGCTGCAAATCACGCGGTACCCAGCAATGCAGTCTAGCGTGGGGAGGCAAGGACTTACCTCCACCAAACTTGGACTGAAGAGTCACTGGACTGTGGGAGTCACTTGGACAGAGTTGCTGAGTTCCAGGGACCACGCTCATTGTGCTGAGAGGGGACCCAGAGGACCGGTGATGCAGTCTTTTGGTGCCTGCGGTTGCAGGGGGAGTATTCCGTCCTCCCACGGGAGATTTCTTCAGAGCTTCTAGTGCAGAGAGGAGGCAGACTACCCCCACAGCATGCACCACCAGGAAAACAGTCGAGAAGGCGGCCGGATCAGCGTTACAAGGTCGCAGTAGTCGTCTTTGCTACTTTGTTGCAGTTTTGCAGGCTTCCAGAGCAGTTAGCGGTCGATTCCTTGGCAGAAGGTGAAGAGAGAGATGCAGAGGAACTCTGATGAGCTCTTGCATCGTTATCTAACGAATTCCCCAAAGCAGAGACCCTAAATAGCCAGAAAGGAGGTTTGGGTACCTAGGAAGGAGGATAGGCTAGCAACACAGGTAAGAGCCTATCAGAAGGAGTCTCTGACGTCACCCACTGGCCCTGGCCACTCAGAGCAGTCCAGTGTGCCAGCAGCACCTCTGTTTCCAAGATGGCAGAGGTCTGGAGCACACTGGAGGAGCTCTGGGCACCTCCCAGGTGAGGTGCAGGTCAGGGGAGTGGTCACTCCCCTTTCCTTTGTCCAGTTTCACTCCAGAGCAGGGCTGGGGGATCCCTGAACCGGTGTAGACTGGCTTATGCAGAGATGGGCACCAATTGTGCCCATCAAAGCATTTCCAGAGGCTGGGGGAGGCTACTCCTCCCCAGCCCTGACACCTTTTTCCAAAGGGAGAGGGTGTA
This sequence comes from Pleurodeles waltl, assembly GCF_031143425.1. NCBI lineage: Eukaryota > Metazoa > Chordata > Amphibia > Caudata > Salamandridae > Pleurodeles > Pleurodeles waltl. The sequence goes on from NC_090444.1 coordinate 726,967,773, forward strand.
ACACCCTCTCTCTGAGGAAGTCCTTTGTTCTGCCTTCCTGGGCCAAGCCTGGCTGGACCCCAGGAGGGCAGAAACCTGTCTGAGGGGTTGGCAGCAGCAGCAGCTGCAGTGAAACCCCGGGAAAGGTAGTTTGGCAGTTCCCAGGTCTGTGTTAGAGACTCGGGGGATCATGGAATTTTCTCCCCAATGCCAGAATGGCATTGGGGTGACAATTCCATGATCTTAGACATGTTACATGGCCATGTTCGGAGTTACCATAGTGACGCTATACATATGTAGTGACATATGTATAGTGCACACGTGTAATGGTGTCCCCGCACTCACAAAGTCCGGGGAATTTGCCCTGAACAATGTGGGGGCACCTTGGCTAGTGCCAGGGTGCCCACACACTAAGTAACTTAGCACCCAACCTTTACCAGGTAAAGGTTTGACATATAGGTGACTTACAAGCTACTTAAGTGCAGTGGTAAATGGCTGTGAAATAACGTGGACATTATTTCCCTCAGGCTGTAATGGCAGGCCTGTGTAAGAATTGTCAGAGCTCCCTATGGGTGGCAAAAGAAATGCTGCAGCCCATAGGGATCTCCTGAAACCCCAATACCCTGGGTACCTCAGTACCATATACTAGGGAATTATAAGGGTGTTCCAGTATGCCAATGTAAATTGGTGAAATTGGTCACTAGCCTGTTAGTGACAATTTGGAAAGAAATGAGAGAGCATAACCACTGAGGTTCTGGTTAGCAGAGCCTCAGTGAGACAGTTAGTCATCACACAGGTAACACATACAGGGCACACTTATGAGCACTGGGGCCCTGGCTGGCAGGGTCCCAGTGACACATACAACTGAAACAACATATACAGTGAAATATGGGGGTAACATGCCAGGCAAGATGGTACTTTCCTACATACCCCAACTATAGTTCTCTCAAAGCTGGTGCCTGTGTTGTCTGAGTCCTCAGCTGTATTGGAGCTGGCAGGTCTTACAATTGGGGTGGTGGGTGGGTCCTCTGTGATGGCTGCTTGTTCTGTACTCCTCCTTGTGACTGAAGATGGGGTCTGGAGGATTCCAAGGACCTCTTGGATGGTCTGCTGGGGAATGTTTGTCAGCTCTTCATCCATGTCATCAGGGTATTCTGGGGCAGGCATATCCGCAGGAGATCCATCTTCCTCTGCAATGAAACGGGGTACAATTAGTGGGTCTGTGTTGTGGCATTAGTGATGTGACATGCCTGCCTTGTGATGATTTCACATTGTGATCTTGTTTCGTGTCCTTTGCTCCAGTCTTTCAGATGGGCCTTCTCCCAGGCCTATGGCCCACCTGCATGTCACATGTATAGTATTAAGTTATTGGACTTCTCAGCATCATCTCCTCTAGTGTAGTTTTAGGCCAAATAGTGAATTGCCACCTTCTTGTCCTACTCAACCCTCCGTCTACATACATTCTCATGGTGAGGCCTTTCACTGGCTGTGGGTGCTCTGATGGCACTGGCAGCACACTTGACAATCTGGACCTGCCCCAGTCTCTGATCTTTCACATCCACCTAAATGTAGTTGACATGTAGCGTATCCTATGCATAGCATTGTTATGGCACGATATGGATGTTGGCATTGGTAATGTGTACAGCTGATGTTGGGAATGTGTGGTACATTGGATTGCCCTGATAATCGTATCAGTGTCCTATTTCCTCCACTGACTGTGCAGGTGTATTTCAGTGACCAATTACATGTGTCCTCCCCCTCAATGCTGTTGTCTGAGCAGTATGACATTTGGGATGTTACATTGTGACCCAGGCACAGGATGGACCCTGACATATGCAGCATGGGTATGTCCTCAGTGCTGTGTAGCTCCTATTGTTGATGACATTGGCTGATGTTTGCGACAACTATGGGCATTGACATTTGACAGTACTGGGGCCTTTGTCTTGTTTCAGGGGATTACTGTAGTTGTCATCATCACCCCACTAATTTAGGTGTGTATGATCCATGGGGAAGTTACTGCCATTGGCTACTTGAGCTACACACAGAGCGGAGGTGGTAGTGGCAACTGTTGTCACAGTTACATTCCAGTTGTCGGTATGGCTAGAGGTTGTTAATAGGGCCCTAGGGGCCCTAGTTAATGTAGGGGGTATGGTGGCTGACGTGTGCCAGGATGTCAGTTTGACGCTGTGCCCTTCCCTCCTGGCGTGGCTTCACCTTTGCTCCATCGTTGGCAAGGCAGCATGCCCCCATGGGACTGTTGTTGGTGTAGTGTAATGATGTGCCCCAGCTTCTGTCTGTGCAGGCCATGCCCCCATGCCACCCCCTCTACCCATGCCACTCCATGTATATGATGACTTCCATGCATTTTGTGGTCAGTATCCCCCCCTGCTTACGGTTGACATTAGTGCATTATAATTCCCCATGCGACTTACCCTGCATGTGCGTTGTCTCCTGGTAGTCTGCGCTGTCCTGTTCTTGAATCCCTACGACGATCTCCTCAGGGATGACGGCTGCGACCATCTCCTCCATGTGGTCCAGGGCCTCCTGGTGTGCTGGACTCCCACCTCCAGTCTGCAGTGCTGCCTTCCTGTTCCTGGCCAACTTTTCCTTGGTCCTGCGCTTGCAGTCATGCCAGCGTTTCTTGCACTCGATGACTGTTCTGCGTACCTCTGCCACACTGTTAATCTTGTCGACAATTTGTTGCCATATAGCCTCTCTCCCACTGATTGGCAACTTTGAGGTGACAAACAGTTGGTGCTGGTGTTCCGTCACCTCTTTAACCAGAATTTCCTGTTCCTCTGCACTAAAGCAACACTTTCTTTTCTTCTTAAAAGTGTCCTGGTTCTTGTGTGGGTCCTCCTGACTGGTTCCTGGTCTGTTGTCATCTTCTTGGGGTCTGTAGAGGCATCTGGGATCCATTTTGGCTCTCATCTGCTGAAATGGCTGTGTTTGCGGGGAATTTTGACGCTATTTCGTATATCGACCCACAGTCATTTCCGCCACGTTAACGTTGTTTTGCTTTATGACTTGACGCTGCGGTGTGCGTAAAAAATAATGACCCACACCTGTGGTTTGCGCCGCCGTGCGTCAAAGTATAAATTTGACGCCCGCACGACGCACAAATGGGGTTAACCGGCGGTATTCTTTTTGACGCAAAACTGTGCCGGCGTAGTTTTGCGTAAAAAAGTATAAATATCGCCCATAGTGTTTTCTTACACTCCCAGCAACCCTCTACACACTACACTAGGCCTGGGGTCCATTCGTGGTTCGCATTCCACTTTTGGAGTATATGGTTTGTGTTGCCCCTAGGCCTATTGTCTCCTACTGCATTCTATATTGTTCTACAGTATTTGCCCTACTTTTCTAAGTGTTTTACTTACCTGATTTTGATTTTTTTTTTTTTTTGTGTATATTACTTACCTCCTAAGGGAGTATATCCTCTGAGATACTTTTGGCATATTGTCACTAAAATAAAGTACCTTTATTTTCAGTAACTCTGGGTATTGTGTTTCTTGTGATATAGTGCTAAGTGATATAAGTGGTATAGTAGGAGCTTTGCATGTCTCCTAGTTCAGCCTCAGCTGCTCTGCTATAGCTACTTCTATCAGCCTAAGCTGCTAGAACACTACTAAGCTAGTGATAAGGGATAACTAGACCTGGCACAAGGTGTAAGTACAAAAAGGTACCCACTATAAGCCAGGCCAGCCTCCTACACTCACACACACACAAAAAAAGAGAAAATAGAGAGAGAAAGAACTCTGGGTAGTTTCCAAGTTTAGGTGAAGAGCAGCTCCAGTAAGGAGCACCCTGCAACACCAGTGGCACACTAGAGTTGCTCACCTCAAATGTCTGTTTATCTTGCAAAGTTTTTAAGCATAGGTTCAGCACAGTGCCATCCACACCGAGCTAGATAAACAGACCTAAAAGCACTGTGCTGATCCTATGCTTCGAAGAGGGGTCAAGGATCCATCAAGCGGGGGCAAGGTAAAAGGAGGTGAATCTATAAAAGTGTGTTTCCCATGTTAATTTCCAAAGAGATTTTAGACAAGACTGCAGCCTGATCCACTGAGCCGAGTTACAACAAATGTGTAAGGAAGGTAGCTCTTAGTCCAGAAAGTGCACTTTTTGTTATTTGGTGTACATCCCTTCTGTAGTTTTTGAGATGTTAAAGGAAAAATAAATTTGTATCTCTGGGTGGAGCCTAAGCACAGGTCTCATGGTGAGATCTGAATGGCTATCAGCACTTTAACCAACAAGTGATGACATCCACCTTGGGACCAATATAGTTTAAAGCACCCCATTGAAATGTGTTGCACTGAATGGCACCCTGTGAAAAAGCCTTCTGCTGGGATTTCATGAATCATGCCTGAGAGAAAACTGTTTCCTCAGGATTTTCCCACAGAGGTTATGGAAGGTGCTGCAGAAGTTTAAATGAGAGTAGTATTTCTGTAAATTCACATTATTTGTCTGAGCCAAATGAGAATGAAGTCTGGCATTCTCAGTAAAACATTTAGGGCCAGATGTAGGAAGGAAGCAATTTGCGAGTTGCAAATTGAGAGTCCTTCCGACTCGCAATTTGCAACTTGCAAATTGCTATGCAGTACGGTGTCTCAGACACCGACTGCAACTCGCTATGGGGTCGCAATGACCCACCTCATGAATATTAATGAGGTGGGTCGCAAATTGCGGCCCCATAGCGAGTATAGGCACTCGCTAACATGGAGGCCTGCTGTAGTCAGCAGGCCTCCATGTTAGCGACCTGCTTTTAAATAAAGCATTTTTTTTTTTTTTAAATGTAGCCCGTTTTCCCTAAGGGAAAACGAGCTGCATTTCAAAAAAATCCGAAACCTTTTGTTTCGGTTTTTTCAGGGCAGGGAGTGGTCCCTTGGACCACTCCCTGCCCTGAAAAAATATTTTGGGGTCCAGTCTCAAACTGGAAGGGGTCCCATGGGGACCCCTTCCAATTTGCGAGTGGGTTACCATCCACTTGAAGTGGATGGTAACTGCGACTCCATTTGCGACCGCGTACGCGGTCGCAAATGGAGTTGCATACCACTGCGACTCGCAAATAGGAAGGGAACACCCCTTCCTATTTGCGATTCGGAAATGCATTTTGCGAGTCGGTAACGACTCGCAAAATGCATTTCTGCATAGGAAACACGCATTTACGAGTCGCAAACGGCAGATTTTGCCGTTTGCAACTCGCAAAGTGTTTCCTACATCTGGCCCCTACTTCCAACAGGAGCAGTCTGTCAGTTGATTGGATTGTGTTCTACTGCAGTCTCCCAGGGTGTTTTAAAGAACAACTAGAGCACTAACAGTCTTGCGTATGACAAAAGTGCAGGACATCCGAATCCATCTTGATTGAATAAAACTGATGAATCTTAAAACATTTAGGGCCAGATTTGAGAGCCCCTAGCACCAAGGAGCGTCACGTTTAGTGACACTCCGGTGGCACTAACCACTGCTTCATGTTTGTAAGGAGGTATAATGGCACTGTTTGTGGAATTACGCCTCCTTGTAAATATGGGTCCCTCTGTGTTAGAGGGGTGTGCAATGGGTGTTGCAGTGGGCGTTCCACCCCAACACCCTTTGCTTCTGACGCGCACCCAGATTTACAAGTAATCGAGAACCTGAGCAGCGCCAAAAACTAATGCCACCCCAGGGGTGGCATTAGCATGGCAAAATGAGGAGGAATGCTTTTATTCCTCCTCCTTTTTTGCCTTTACCATGTGTGCTGCATTCTGCAGCACACATAGAAAGAGCAAAATGCATGGTTGATTGTTTATGTGCAGAAAGGTGTCCCTTTCTGTACATAAACAATCATTCCAAAATGACGCTTTGGTACTTCCATGTGTGCTGCATTTGGCAGGGCACATAGGAGTGCCAAATCAATATTATAGATTGTTTCTGAAGAAGGAGACAGATATGTTGCATGTGGCAAATAAAAAATTCATAGCTGAGATGCTATCACATGCTAAGAAGATACACTCATGGTTACAGTGACATAGGTTGTGGAATGCAGATGTGAGTGCATGCTCATGTACACCAAAGGATGTGGAAGAACAGCTGAGTGACTCCCTTAGACACTTAGAGATACAACAGGATGAGGTCATTTGGTCCCTGTACAAGTGCTGTGGCTAATGTACTATCATGTGTGTGGAAAACGTGATCTTGCAAAGCCTGGAAATGGGAGGAAAACTATCATGTAGCAAGTAGAAGATGTGTACAAATTAATTCATGCGTAGCACCCTGTCTTTGCATAACCGGACAATGTTGCAGTAGAAGATGTGTATAAAGTGTAAGCAGCCTAAATAATTCCAGCAATGTAGGACCAAATCAGTTCCAAAGGAGATATTCCAGCAATGTTGGAGAACGTACACACATAGACCAACACTGACTGTGCAACACAACGTTACCATGTGATCACCAGACACATGTTAACAGAGGATCTCTAGTCCAGTACATAATCCATTCATGTTTGCAACAACAACAATAATGTAGTTGCCCATCGCATACTATTCTGACAGAAGGCAGTGACAATGACATCATCTGTCCCCTGGGTCGGAAAACATAAAAAATTTGCACTGGAGATACATGTCCTAACCAAACTGTATATGGAAAATACTAACAATGTATAACCATTTGTGTCAGACCATGCCAAATGATAAGACATGACCTACACGTACGAGCAGCCAGTCACTTGTACATGATAGGACAAGCCTGATATTATTTAGGCACTTATAATGCCTGCTCAGAGGGCCCCTATTTACTCTGCAGGAATAGTGCCAAATTTTTAGCACTACTCCTACAGAGTACATCAATAGTATCAAAAAAGAATGACGGTATTGTCCCCTACCCTGCACCATGGTGCACTGTATTTTAAATACGTCCCACACATGGTGGCAGTAGCGTGGGACTAAGGGATCCACGGAAAGTGGTGCAGCACTAGGTGCAGCACCATTTTTAAATAAATCTTCCCCTTTGTGTCTTAAGCAAACTGCATTTAAGTGGGCTTAGCTATGCACCAGGGTCAGACTTCTTGCACATTCCTGTTTGTGCACATTGTGTATCACATACGCCCCATGACAGAATTGTAATATTTGGAAGTTGTTCAGTCCTGCCACAAAGTTGACTTGCTTACTCAGCTTAACAAGTTGAATGTGTAACAGTTGTCCATGCACATAAATATTAAATATCACTAAGCTAAGTGTTCCTGTCACGTCTTGCAGGTGGGCCTCCACCCTACACTGTTGGAGAAGTGTCCCAATTTGAAGACCCTGATGCAGCTAGTAAGTGTCACCTTGCGTGTCACATGTGTCATTCCAGGGTTTGTGTGAGAGGGTATGATGTGTGCAATACATTGTTGAAATGTATTATGTGACCAATGAGATGAGATCATCTGAGTTGGGATGTGGACATCATGTCTGATGCAATATGGAGGATGGAGAATATGTTGATTGTTGCACAAGTGCAAACATGTTCTGCTATGGAATTGTGGGTGAAAAGCATGCCCACATACACAGGGAGGTCAGACAAGGTATGTGTCAGAGGTTCTGTTTATCTGAAGAGCATTCCTATTGCTAACATATTTGTCACAGCCCTTTTTACAGCAATGTGTGCCACATGTTGCTTTCAGTTACTCAGGAACTGGTACAGATGATGTACATGTGTTGAAAGTCTCTATGAGGCTTATGTAGGAGACACGTGTACCACCGGTGCCTCACTACTCTTCAGAATTTAAGTGAGGCAGTGGCCGTGCAAGGAGCCTTATATGTGGGCAACAGTCAGCTGAGTAGCAAACTAGATGTGTTCAGTATACCAATATGATCTACCCATCATGACAATTGTGAGTGAGCTCGGTCACATTGCGTGTCCATAGAATGTGAATGCTGAGTGTATACCTGGTACTTAAGAGATGTTAGACATGCATGTGCACAAGCTGTGTAGTGCCACTCTTCCTGTGCCCCTTAGGGCACTCATAGAGCCAGCATGTGTGCGTCTCATTAGGCATGCTGCACACCATACCACAGGGTAGGGGGCAGTAGGTATATAATCTGTAGACAATATAGATGTACTGTTTAGGCTTGGGGCAAATTATATGGGCTCTAATCCTGAACTGTACATTGGGGCCCAATGTAAGCAATGGTGTGTCCCCTTGTAACGTGTGCTCTGAGCAAGTGTTAACCCAAGGACACAAGAATGATGCATTGTCATTCCTTAGAATTCCCAGTGCCAATTTTCCTGTCCCCTACCAGATGAACCCCACTTTGCATCCATGATACCTGACCAAGGCTTGATGTAATGCTAGAGGTGTCAAACTGGTGGATTGCATACATTGTGCTGCCTTTTGGCTATGGCACAGGGAATTGGGACTTGTTGGGCCACTTGATCCTCACTAGTACGATGACACAAATGTTGCACAAAGACGCAGTAGTCCACTTACTTCTGGGCCCTACTGGTCAACAATGGATAGCCATTGACCCAGTGACATGCACATGATGCCATAGATGGCTGGTAGGAAGTTAAGTCTTGAATTGGAGATTGACATTGTTGTGGAATGTCTGGTGGACAGCATGTGTCACCTGAGGATGCTGTGTACATTGCATGTTTACTCAACCTCTACCCAATGCTGTATTTGATGCCATGCTCTCCTCATGTTTTTGCTTTCACTATGACCACAGTACAGAAGTGTGATTTTGAAAAAAAGGCAGAATGTTTCTGCCACATAACAGAGGTACAGGCTGGGTACCATAAGATGAGCAGGAAGTATTGCCGTGAGAAATCTTCAGGGGCATGGCTCACCTTCCAACATGGGAGACCTCCGTTACAGGCTACAACTGTGCACGCCACATCGAGCACAACATCTGGAGTCAGGGGGCCTCCGCAGGTCCAATCCCCTCCACTTCATAAGCACTTATCTGTACTCAAGCACCGCAACAGCCACATCATCAACCTTTGAGGCGGACATGAGGAGGGACATGCAGCCATAATGTCAAGGTTGGACCAAACTGAGCAGGAGAAAGCCAGAAACTACAAGTTGAAGTTTTGCAAGAAAAAACTAAAGAAGATGTAAACATGTTGCTGCCCAGCCTCCTAGTTCCCTCCCGTCTCCTGTTTTAAATTGTTATAATTTTTAGTGGGTCTTAGGTGGGTAGTTGTAGGTTAGTTATGTAGATTAGGCTAGTTGTAGGATAGAGTAAGTATAGTTGGGGAATATAGGTTAAATTAGTATATGTGTAGCGTTAGTTTATGTTGTCCTACTTGTATCTTGTCTTCTAAGAGGGTGATGGGGCAATGTTTAGTGTGTGGCAGTAAATGTTTAAGATAAGTTTAGAGGAGGATACATAGCTGTAGGGGTAAGTTAAGATAAGTTAGTATAGGTTGGTTTAGTGAAGGGTAGTGTCTAGGTTAGGTTTTTAATAAGGTGTTCTTTTAATGTTTAAATAAATCTCTAGGTTAGGTTTTTAATAAGGTGTTCTTTTAATGTTTAAATAAATCCAGCTAGTTTGAGACAATTATGTCTCCATGTTGATTGAGTGTTCTCATGTGTGCACTGGCCACGTTAGTAGAATACCTTAGGGTATGCTTTCTGTATTGATTTACATGTATGACAGACAATGAGTATCCCCTATGACCAAGGAGCTGTCAGAGTGGCTGCAATATGACATCAGCTACTCAAAACATTTGTCATTCCCAGTTCCAGACATTCACATTGTGTATGGATATGGAACCTTTAACAGGTAAGTATGGAACTTCAACTGTCATCACTGAGGTCTGTCAGAAATAATGCTGGAAAGTGTGGCACATATTATATCAACTAATTTAGGGTGTGTATCCTGGCACACTGACAGCTGCCCGTCACTGATGAAATTTACCTCTTCTGTTCCACACATATAAGTTGTACTGGTGCTCTCATCTGGGAAAATTCGAGGCACTTGGGGGCAGATTTATGAAAAGGTGGAGATGCACCTAGTGCAGCACCACTTCTCTTGCGCCCCTTAGTGACCCCCTAACGCCACCATATGTGGGCCGTATTTGAAATACAGTGCACCATGGTGGTAGTAAGGGGTACTAGCATCATCATTTTTGCCACTAGTCTGGCGCTTTGCAGGACAAGCGTAAAAAATGTTGAAGCTAATCCTGCAAAGCACCAGAGGCCCATTGAAAACAATGGGAGCCTCCATTTAACCCCTGCTCTTAGCAGATGTAAAAAATGCAGATAAACATTACACAAAGAAAACTCTTTGATTTCTTTGTGCACTTTTTTCACCTCCCCCTTGTGCCGGAATGCCCCCCTTGCATACATTATGCCTGGTGCAGGCATAATGTGGAGCAAGGGCATTCGAAGTGGCGCAATGCAAGCATTGCACCACTTTGTAAAGATGGTGCTGCGTTTTTGGCCTTCCAACGCCACAATAACATGAAAAAAATGATGCTAATGTGGCGTCGGAATGGTGCTAGCCCTCTTTAATCTGGGCCTTGGTTCTGACCCATACATGCCATATGTCAACTTGCATGGATATATGTTCAATACTTGTTTTGAGGCTCTGTAAGTTGGTTGTAGCCCACAACACCATCAGTCACCTTTTTCATGTCAGAGTCCTAGTTTGTGGCTTTCTGTCTGACAGTAAGCCACACATGTAATTACGTTCTGTTCTCATTGATACAGCTTCACAAAATGCATACATTTAGATGAGTTGATTCATCACAGTAAAATTTAACATGGTTCATGTGAATATGGAGATTTATTTACATGTGCAAGTGTACTTTCCAATGCAATACAATGTCCAATTCACAGACCCCATGAGAGATCCTGAGCCATTTGTTGTTCAGGGTCAGCTTTAAGAAAAGGGGCTCTGCACTCAGTGCAGCGCCACTTTCCTTGCACCTCTTAGCGCCCCCTTTACTGCCACCATATCTGCGCCATATTTAAAATATGGTGCACATGGCTCAGGGTAGGGGGCAATAGTGTCATTATTTTGATGCTATTGATGTACTTTGCAGGAGTACTACCAAAATGTTGGTACTAGTCCTGCAGAGTATATAGGGGCCCATTGTAGATAATGGTATGCCCCCTTTTAATGCCTGCTCTGAGCAGACGTTAAAAGTGCCAAACAATGGAAAAAGGAAATCTCTTAGATTTCCTTGCACCATTTTCTCAGCCCTCCTAATGGGGAACGCCCCACTTGCACACATTATGCCTGGTGCAGGCATAATGTGGCTCAATAGTAGATAAGTCAACAGTGGTTGACTGAAGAGGGCACATAGCCAGCTGTCAAAACTCTGGCATGATGTTTGGCCCAGAACTAAGCAGATACTGTCTATGTGGCACAGACTGGTGCTACCGGTGGTTTTCCATGTAAATGATGTTCCTTTCACATCTTCATCCTCTGATGTGTGTGGTGCCTCCTGTACCAAGGGTGGTGCTGTTGTTGAGGTTGAGAGGGTCACACATACATCAGGGGATAAAGATGTGGAGTCAAAGATCCCGGCAGCTGCTATTTGTGGGAACAAATAAGGCATCACTGCAGCAAGGAGAAACTGCTGATTTCACAATACCGCAGCAACATCATGTTGTAGCCAGCCATGTTTTCCCTCAGGGAGGCCACTTCCCGCTGTATGGACTCCAAGGTATTTTGTATAGCCACCATCCTGTTGTCTATCATACTGCTGCAACCTTGGGAGGGAACTTGTTGAAGCCTCTGCCCCATGACAGTAGCTATGTCAGCCAGGGACTGCTGGAGTCCACGTAGTGGGAAGCTGAGTTGTCCTTATTTGGACTGAGGCACCTCTGCACGCCCTCTAGGTTGTCTCCATCCCCACACACACCTGCTTGGTCAGTTCCAGCTGGACTCCTACCACTATCCTCTGAAAGGTGAAATCTGGGTCCTCGAAGTTCAGGGTTGTGACAGGACCGGTTGGTGCTCTTTGTTGGTTGCTGGGTGGTTCATGTGGAGACCAAGCAACGCTGTAAGTACTCCCAGCGACTGGAGGTGGTACCTGGAAGGAATCTAGGACATCCTGGACAGTCTTTTCATTGATGGTCCTCAGCTGGTCATCCATGTCATCTGTAAAATCCAGGACAAGCAGGGCAGCAGGATGTAAGTCATCATCCTCTGCAATGAGCTAGCGCAATGTCAATTTTTGACTGTAGTGCCTGTTGACATGGCTCATCAGTAAAATTGCCACTGGAGGCTCAGTGACATGTTACAGACCCCAGGTTGTAGTTGTAAATAATGTGTTGCATTGTGCATCACACATGGGGCAACCTTTCAAGGTATTTAGTGCATTGCGCCCACACCACCATTTTCCACGCAGGCCCCTTGCCACTGACACCATGGTATGAGGTCATTACCTTCCTATTCACCATGTTGGACATTCCCACAGTAGTGTAATGTATGCTGTCATTCTTTTGGTGCTTTACTTCATTGTCAGGAAGGTCCATTGCTTAAAATGCTTGTGTTACTGTGCTATCTGCCTTTAGCAGGCCCCAAACATGTGCTAATTCCATGGGACAGTGCAACCATTATGGATTGTCTGATCCCCATTAGTTCATCCCTCCTTACATTTGGGACATTTCCTTGCATACAGCACATCTGACACAGGTATATGTTGGTGAAAGGACGTACTATGTGGATCAATGCATACATTTTGAGACTTTGCTGATGTGGCACAAGGGGAATGGACAGTTTGGATCCACATGGGCAACAATTTGTACGATGTTACAGTTGTATTCCGGGCTAAAGACATCGTGCCAGTAGTGCAACATCGATGCCACTTGTGCCAGTTCATACGCATGTAGATGTCCATTTATGCAGAACACCAACCATTCACACAACACAGACAACCTTGTTACTTGGTGACATTGAAGCCACTTGTACAGAGCACAAATGATGGTCACAGACATGCCCCTTGTGTTGTATGAGTTCACTTTTGTGCCAATTCCCAAATGGCGCATGGAGGTGTGTGAGAGTTGTTGTTGGGCCACCCTGTGTGGGTCCGTTCCACAGGTTGTACACTCAGGCCCTGACTTTTTCTCAAGTGGCACAGCTCGGTGCAGCAGCAATATCAGTTGCACGGCACTGCATCACCTTTGAAACGCAGGGATGCTCTATGTTTACTGGAATACGGCACACCCTTGTGCAGATTTGTTCTCCCTGCACCAACGCAGGCATCCTTGCACCATAGTGAAGAGGTGCCTGTGTTGAGGGACTAGATCCTTTAGATGCAGGAAGGTGTCTCTTCCTGCACATAAACTATCTATTATGTCAAGGTGGCATTTCTATGTGTGCTGCAGGATGTAGCACACATGAGAAAGGCATTGACACAAGGAGAATGGAAAGCATGTTGCCTTGTTGCACCATCCTGACACCACCCCTGGGGTGGTGTTGACTCAGTCACAGTCTCTGGTGAACACGTTGTCTTGGATCTGTTGCAACAACAATATGCAATGGGTGTTGTTGTGGCACAGCCACACTAAATGCACGTCCCTTCCAGGCAATGTGCTGCATATTTACAAGGTGGTGTAAAGCCACAGTAAGTGACTTAAGACCATGTTGTGTATATGTCAGAGTGCACTGCGTCACTAAAAGTGAGGTTTGGGTGGTGATGGGGCATTTTGATTCTGGCCCTATGTGTCCCGATGCGACCCTTTAGCATGCAGTGAGTGCGTCCTATGCGCCTCCCCCTTCTGCCATTTGTGAGATTCTAGATAGTCTCCCCACAAATTAGCCTGCATTTGTGGTAGTTTTTGGTATTCTGCGTTGCCCTGTCCTGCTATTCGAATGACCAGTGACTCCGGGATGACTGCTGTCACCATCTCCTCCAACTCATCAAGGTCCTCCTGGGTTGTGGGACTTCCACCTTCAGTTTGTAGTGCTGCCTTTTGGTTCCTGGCCAGTTTCCCTTTAGTTCTGTGCTTGCAATCGTGCCAGTGTTTCTTGCAATCAATGACAGTCCTCTTCACCTCTGCCACGCTGTTGAGTATATGTACTATTGCCTGCCATATAGTCTTTCACCTACCTAATGGCAATTTGGAGGTGACGAGGAGCTAGTGTTTGTGCTCCGTCACCTCTCTGACCAAGATGTCATACTCCTCCTCACTAAAGCGACACTTCCGCTACCTCTTCTCCTTCTCCTGTGACTTTTCTGGACCCTCCTGGCTCTTACTTGGCTGATTGGGATCGCCCTGGCGTCTCTCCTGGCCTGCAGTCTCCATCTTGTCTTCCCATCTGTATTTTCTTGAGCATGCTTTTTTTTTTAATGCAAATGCGGTTAAATATGGAAGTAACCCATTTTGTGTAAAAAACATGCTGCAAAACGTTCTAACGCCACTTTTGCAGCCTTAGCGTAGTTTTTTCTTACTGCATGTTGAAGGGATTAGCGTCATTTTCTTTTTTTTTTACGCTTGCCATTCCTTACTGCCATTGTTTGTCATTGTATAGATATGGTGCACAAATGGCGGTAGGGAATGGTGTTAGCCTGCGGTAATTTTTTGCATGTCATTTTTGTTAAATATGAACCTTAATTTACAAAGGAAAACAATGAGAGGGTTCATTCTGTCAAAGAAATTGCGGTCAGTGCTGTAGAAAGAACAATTAGGACACATTTTAAGTCACTTCTAAAATACCTTCCTCTTCTATTTCATTAAAACATTCTGACATGCAGACATGCAGACTGAAACATGCACTTTTAACACCAGCAGCAGACTTCCAGTTAACTCTCTGGTGATCAGCACTTTACTACAGTTTTCTAATAAATAACTAGAGTAACATTCTGAAGTTATGCCAAAAGTCTGGCACATTTGACCGCCATCTTGATGGAATCAAAGTGGAAAACTGAAAGCATTTTTTACTGTGGATACTGCAGTAAATGAGGAGATTAGGGAGCTTCATAACAAATAAGTCCCCCAAGATGTCCACCAGAGAAAAAAGACCCTAAGGGCCAAATGTATCAAGCTCCCGGTTTGCATTTCTTAAATAGTGAATTTTAAGAAATCGCTATTTTAGATATGCAAAATGGGATGTATCAAAATTGCCAGTCGGTAATTGCGATTTCTTAAAATTCGCAAAAGCAATTTGCGAGTAGCAAAGACCGAATCACAAATCAATAGCGATTCGGTAATTGAAAATCGCAAATTGCGCAAACGGACAACAGGAACAGGCTGATGACATCACAACCAGGAAGTGAGTCAGCCCATGCTGTTTCCAGGAGCCACACCCACAGGAGCAGCCAGGGACACACAGCCCAGCACCAGGGAGACAGCTTTGTGTACCTTCCAGGACCAAACTCCAACATGGCCAATGATAGGAAGGTGAAGGACAAGGGAAACAGGAAGCGCAAGCTCAAAGTCTGTGAGCAGGATTTGGAGGTGCTCACTGAGGAGGTGGTCAGGAACCATGACTAACTGTTTGGGAAGAACTCACTCCAGGTACCTGAAAGTGAGAAGAAACTGTGGTAAAAAATCCAGACCAAAATGTGCACAGTGGGTGTTGTGCAGCGCTCTGTGGAGGAAATACACAAGAAATGGTATGACCTGCATTCCCATACCAAAGAAAGGGTGGCCAGCAGGCTAGAGGAGGCAAGCAGCACTGAAGGAGGACTTCCCACCCAGACACCGTCCACACCAAAGGAAGACATGGTGGAGTCCACACTTCTTCCTGAAGCTGCCAGTGGTGGCACCGACATTGACACCTCAGGGACACCCAGCACCAGCAAAGGTAAGGCCACCAATGATGTGCATCCCGATATGTAAAAATGCCCCTAGGAAATAGCTATTACTTAGATGCATTGTGATAAGTAGCCCATGCCACATCTTACATACAACCCAACTATGGCTTATGGGAGTGGTAGTCCACAACCCTAAAGTCAAAATACCACATAAAAAGCAAGTTGGTCTGCAGCCACATAGAGAAACAACACACACAGCTCACATTGATATGTCAGAGTACAATTTTTACTATTGTGCAACTAATTGTGATATATACATAATTGACATGCTGCACATTGTCGTTGCAGGTGTGCCGGGCCCTGCTGCAGCAAAGGTGGAAATATGGGGGATGTTGAAACACAGCCACAGTTCAACTCCAACACAAGTGAGTCTTTCAGTATTGCACCAACTAGATGCAGGACAAGAGTATAACCAGGACTCAGATGAGATGCCAGATGAAGTCCCCACACCACTCACGGGGCTAGATTCACAGAAAGACAGCAGTTCCTGCCCCAGCGTCAGTCCACTCCCCTCAGGAGGCCTCACGATGCAGGCAGACAGTACACAGAGGAAGGAGAGGGCCCATCAATCTTGGGTGGCCTTGAAGCTTCCATGCTGAAAGTGCAGCGCCTGCAATTAACACATGAGGTCAATGCACAGGCAGCTGGTGTCAATTGATCAGAACATGGGCGCAATGTACAGGCAGTTTGAGTCTCACAATGACAATATGGGACTACTGCACATGCAGATGGATGCACTCAATGAAAACATTGGATCAATGAACAAGCTGTTAGAGTCTCTGAATGAGGGACAGCAACCAGCAGCCAAAAGCACAAAGGAGTTGACAAATGCCATTAGGGACATCTGCACAGAGATTCAGCAGGAGCACGTCAGCCACCGTTGGCGCCATCACCAATTTATGGGAAGGTTTGATGGGTTCTGAAGATCGGTCAATCGGCTTGCTAGCTCAACTGCCATGATTTTGCATCGTACTGTGGGCATACAGGTGGAGATGGCACACTACAGTCGGGATGTTGCACAGGAATTAGTGCAAATAACCAATGTCCTGGATGCAATGCAGACAGCATGCAGTGCTACAAACAGCGAACTCGTGGTGGGGATTATGGGAGTTCTCTAGTCTCAGCAGTCTTTTAGCCCCTGTGATGGATCCTAGGCATCGCAGTACCAGACACAGTACTGCCAGTGAACCCGCTACACGATGTGCCAGTGAGACCACTGAGCACTCAAGTGGAGTGTGTTGACGTAGGAATTAATGTTAAGGCTACAGGGGACTACTGTAACATGTAGCTGTACAGTTATACTATGATGCTAATAGTGTGACACTGTTGTTCTCACATGTTAGCCTATGGTTCATGGCTATGTCCTATTGACACATAAGTTTCCTGAAGTCAAGGTAATAAAGTTGCTAAATACAGAAATACATAATATTGCAGTGGTGTTGTCATTACTTATATCAGAAATGGTTGTGCGTGATGTCAGCATGTCTTTGCCTGCCCTCTGCTGCACTGGTCCTGTCTACTGGGTGAGGGGGTGATAAGGGATCACCATCTTCATCTGAGTCAGGCTCCATTGGTTCAACTGGTATGCCCCTTCTCGTTGCAATGTTGTGCAACATTGCACATGTAGCCACAATTGTACAGTTAGTCTCTGGGCTGTACTGTAGTGCACCTCCACTCTTATGGATGCACCTGAAGCGTCTTTTCAGCAGTCTGAAGGTCCGCTCCACCACACTGCAGGTTGCCCTGTGTGCAGCATTGTACCTCCTCTCTGCTGGCATTGCAGGGCTCAGGTAGGGCGTCAGTATATAGTTGCGCACTGTGTAGGCACTGTCTCCAGGAATGAACAGAGGGTCAAATGAGTACTGTTAAAATCTGCAGTCACTATAACATCAATGCAACATTGTCAACTATTACTTTACCCAGTAGGTATCCTTTGTCAAACTCCCCAGCTAGCAGTCTTGTGTGAATCCCGCTGCGGCAAAAGATGTAGGAGTCATTTTAGCTACCTGGGTATCTGGCCACGAGATTGTTAATGATGTTCGAGGCATTCCTAATCACCTGTATGATCAGTGAATGTTGGTTCTTACGGTTGCAATACACATACTCAGTGGCCGATGGTGGACAGATTTCATCGTCCCATCGATGGCTCCTATGACGTGGGAATTGTGCAATCTGATAGGAATTGATTTTCGTTTGTTGTAATTCCTGCGTGGTGTTGGGGAATCTAATGTGCTCTTGTATTTTGCTAAGCATGGCTTTGAAGAAGCGTGAGAGGGCAATCTGTGAGACTCCTCCAGCTGCTGCTATGACCCCTTGATAGCTCCCTGAGGCTTATAGGTGCAGGGAGCATAATACCTGCACATGGGTGGGAATACTATTGGTCCTGTGTGTGTTGCGCTGCAGTAGGGGTTGTAGATCAACTATCAGGTCAAGTATCACGGCTGAACTTAACCTGTACTTATCATAGATTTCCTCATCTGTCTGGTCAAATAGGGTTATGGGCACTCTGAAAATGTGCTCCTGTCTCCGCCCTCTCCTCAAACCTGCCAAGATCTTCATTCAACTCGCCATCACGTAGAGTGTAGCCCTTGTGGAAAAGAGGCTGAGTCATTCTGGGCCTCTTTATATAGGTTGCACTTGGTTACCACCTGATTTCAATTTGTGGTAAATTGCATGTGCAAAAGGCCATTCTGCAAATGTTCACAATTTGCGATTTTTTGATGCATCGCATTTCAACATGTTTTGCGCGTCGCAATCAGCGTATCGCAAATTGCGCCAGGATTTTGCAGATCGCTATCTGTGAATCACAAAACTTTGTTGCAGTTTGCGTCTAGCGAACAGTGATTTGGTAAATCATTTCACTACTTGCGATATGCTGTTTGCGAAACGCAAGACCATGTAATATTCGCAAAAATTCACAAATTTAGTGATTCCTTATTTTCACACTGCAAATGCCTTTCATACATCGAGGGAGGCACTTTTGCATTCGCAAATGGCCAATTTTTGTGATTCGCACCGTTTGCGAATGCAAAAAAGTTTGATACATCTGGCCCCATATGTAGCACAAATATCACCCAAATGTACCACAAGAACAGCCCAATGATAGAAGCGTGCAAAACATTAAGGGGCTGATTTTAGAGAAGTAGTGCTTCCCCCAGTGCAACATCACTTTCCTTACACCACTTAGAGCCACCCTCCCGCCACCATGTGTGTGCCATATTTAAATACGGCACACCATGGCGCAGTGTATGGTGCAAGACTTGATTAAAGCAGGACACTCCCAATGTGTTAAGCCTAAATGGGCTTTATTTTATTTGTCTTCTGAATAAAATGTTGTCTTTTTCAATGTAAGTCAGTCTGGAAAATCAATTCCCCAGATTTTTTTTTTTAAGTCTCCCTCTTAGCAAGTTCAAAATTTTGGCAAGTATGGTACATTGGATCATTGAGGGCAGGAGGAATGGGGTAGGGACATGGACTTGGAAATCAGGGGACAGAGGGGAGATGGGCAGGGGTACCAAACTGACCTTACAGAGCAGACGTCAGGTGTTGCAACAGCTCAATACACCACATAGGGCAAATGGGATGGCAGTGCAGAACAACAGACCATGGAAAACAATAGGGAGGGGACAGGGCCATGCTCATGGACAACAGAGAGCAGAGGGGAAAGAGGCAAGGGCAGCCACCTGACCACAATGGACAGACAGGAGGGACAGTTGCAGCATTTCATACCATGAAGGGCAGTAGGAAGGAGGGAAGGTGCACAACAATGGACCAGACAAGGCAGGAGGGAGGGGATAAGGGCCTGCACAGAGACAACAGAGGGCAGGGGTCAAAGGGAGCAGGGTTGGCACAGCAAACTGACCCTGGAGGGCAGGTGGGATGGGCAGTAGAAGCACAAAACACCATGGAGGGCAACAGTGAGACTATAATGGCATACACAAAGTCAATGGAGGGAAGGTGGAGTGTGTCAGGGCCAGTAAGCTGACCACACAGGGCAGGTGAGAGGGGCTGTGGCAGCACAGAACGACATGTGTGGCAAGCAGGAGGGTCAGTGGCAACACAGTGGTCATGGTAAGCAATAGAGAGGTTGCAGGGGAATGCACAAAGGACCATAGAGGTCAGAATGGATAGGTAAGGGCTGGACACAGACAAGAAAGGAAGAGAGAAGGAGTTTAGAGGCAACAAGCTAAACACAGAGGCTAAGCAGGAGAGCAATGATGGCACATAGAATTGGGCAACAGAGGGTGGGAGGAGTGGGCAGGAACATCAATCCAAATGGAGGATAGTGGCAGTACATTGGACCATGCAGGGCAGGAGGGAGAGGGCGTGGCATGGACTTGGACAACAGAAGGAAGGAAGAAGGTGGATGGGGCCACAAGATAACTCTTTAGAGCAGGTGGAAGGGGCAGTTGCAGAGCAACAGACACACAGGGCTGTAAAGAGGGAGCAGGGACATGGACTTGCACAATGGATGGCAAGGAGGAGGGAGGAGCAGGAGCAGCACGCTTGGGTGGGGGCAGCACAATGTCAAGCCAGGCCCTGCATCCAAACCCCCTCCCTTTGTGCATTGCGATGGGCATTTTACTTAAAGTTAAAGACCCTAGAAAATCACTGAAAAAAACAAAGGTTACAGGGACAATATAGTTAGGAAATAGAATGTTAAAAAACCTTAGAAATTCACAAAAAAACAAAGGTTACAAAGAAATTATAGTTAGGTTCAGAGTTTACACACAAAAAAACCCATATAAATTCAGCTGTTAAAGTGAAAGTTATTTCAAGTAACTACAACTCGACTCGTGCCCTAAGGTAACTATAACATGGGACCTTGACATGCATTACTAATGACCCCAGATATGACATCACTCATGACATCGTCCATGACATCATTGATAATATCACTGCAACATTTGCAGTAAATTATTGATGAGAAAACTGTGCATGGTAAATGGCAATCAGTAAATTGCATAGAAAGCAATAGGCATTGATAAAAGCAATAGCAAATTTTGAGGGGTCTATTCGAGGGCCACATCATATATTACAAAAGTGGAATGTGAAAGGCAGTCCCCACCTGAGGAAATGGAATCAGGTGAAGGGGGCTGGAGGAACTAGGAACTTCAAGAGGTGAGTACCAGAGTAACCCCCAGCAACCAGGTGAGCAGAGGTAAGTACCTGGTTTTCTTAAAACCAGCAGGAGGCTTTGGAAAAGGATGGTGCAAGACCCAACCAAGACTGAAAGAACCCTAAGGTGGATCCTGGCAGAAGAGGACCGGCAAAGGAAGGGGACCAAGTCCAGTTTGTGATGCAGGGCAGGAGGGAGAGGGTGTGGCATGGACTTGGACAACAGAAGGAAGGAAGGAGGTGGATGGGGCCACAAGATAACTCTTTAGAGCAGGTGGAAGGGGCAGTTGCAGAGCAACAGACACACAGGGCTGTAATGAGGGAGCAGGGACATGGACTTGCACAATGGATGGCAAGGAGGAGGGAGGAGCAGGAGCAGCACGCTTGGGTGGGGGCAGCACAATGTCAAGCCAGGCCCTGCATCCAAACCCCCTCCCTTTGTGCATTGCGATGAGCATTTTACTTAAAGTTAAAGACCCTAGAAAATCACTGAAAAAAAACAAAGGTTACAGGGACAATATAGTTAGGAAATAGAATGTTAAAAAACCTTAGAAATTCACAAAAAAACAAAGGTTACAAAGAAATTATAGTTAGGTTCAGAGTTAACACACAAAAAACCCCATATAAATTCAGCTGTTAAAGTGAAAGTTATTTCAAGTAACTACAACTCGACTCGTGCCCTAAGGTAACTATAACATGGGACCTTGACATGCATTACTAATTACCCCAGATATGACATCACTCATGACATCATCCATGACATCATTGATAATATCACTGCAACATTTGCAGTAAATTATTGATGAGAAAACTGTGCATGGTAAATGGCAATCAGTAAATTGCATAGAAAGCAATAGGCATTGATAAAAGCAATAGCAAATTTTGAGGGGCCTTTTCGAGGGCCACATCATATATTAAAAAAGTGGAAAGTGAAAGGCAGTCCCCACCTGAGGAAATGGAATCAGGTGAAGGGGGCTGGAGGAACTAGGAACTTCAAGAGGTGAGTACCAGAGTAACCCCCAGCAACCAGGTGAGCAGAGGTAAGTACCTGGTTTTCTTAAAACCAGCAGGAGGCCAAATCCTGGCAGAAGAGGACCTGCAAAGGAGGGGGACCAAGTCCAGTTTGTGATGGAGTGTCTGGTTGTGGCACATGCCACTACCCACCCTTCTGTAGATGCAGGTCGACAGTGGGCAAAGAAAGTCAGCAGTGCATCACAGGAGCAGAAGAGGAATTCCAGAAGTGATGCAACTGACGTCCAACGGTGACTGTTGTGATGCAGTCGGTCAATGGTGCTGGAAAACCAACAACAAGCCTTGGCAAATTCAAGAGTCTGTGAAGAAAGTTTTGCAAAACTGAAGAGGACTAGCAAGGACCAGGGGACTAGACCCAAGTAGGGGAGCCTGGAGTGACCCACAGCAGATGGGCGAGTCACAAGTAGAGGAGGCAGCCCCCACAGGTGACCCACGGGCAGCAGGCACCGAAGTTGCAGTGAGACTCACTCAGAACACCTGAAGAAGTGTCCCACGTAGCTGAAGCAGCAGGCAGGAGACTGTGCATTGCAGGAAAAGTTTATTTGAGCCGGGGCTTCAGGGAGCCTGAAGATCCCTTGGAGGAGGAACCAACAAGCCTTGGTAACTGCAAGAGCCATGGTGCACAGTGGTACTGGCCTGCAAGGAAAGATAAGGGCTTACCATCTCCCATGTTGAACAGATGATAGACAGGACCAAGGGTACTAATCCAGACTACCACCTGTGATGCTGGATCCATGCAGCTCCAGAAGAGAGAAGATCCACACAGCCGGTCATCATTGTAGTTGGTGCCTGCGGATGCAGAGGAGTGACTCCTTGATTCCAAGGGAGATTCCTTCTTACGTTTTGTGCAGGCTGAAAACTCACGACCCTCAGAGGCTGGGCAGCCAGACAAGTGTTGCAGCTGCTTGAAGGAGCCAGAGAAACAATGTTGCAGAGCAGAGTCATCACTGAAGTTGCAGATTATTGGTTCCTGGAGTGTCCAGTTGCAGTCTCAGTGGCCAGAAGATGAAGTTAACAATGCAGAGGAGTCATGCTGGAATATTGCACATTGAATCTGAGGACCCACCTCAGAGGGAGACCCTAAATAGCCCAGGAAGGGGGATTGGTCACCCAGCAAGGTGATCACCTATCAGGAGGGGGCTGTTTCAACCTCTAGGAGTCACAATGCTGGGCAAAGCAGGCAATAGGGCCCCTTACTTCTTGGTAGAGGAGTTGGAACTGCTGACCGTGGAGGTCCTGTCCCCGTACAGCCAGCTGTATGGGAACCCACAGGAACAGGTACATGTTTGAGTGAAAAAAATGTATTTCTAAATGGCTTATTTTTCTTTAAACACAGGTTAAATTGTCCCTTTTAGTTCCTGAGTGAGGTGTTGTGATTGGAGTGTAGTCAACTCAGTAATTTGGTTGTGAACAAAAATTATGTTTAGTAATGTTTATAAATGCCCGTAAATTGAATTGAAAAGTTATCTGGATTCATATGGTGACTTTTGATTTCAATTTCCTCACAATGCCAAATTTTCCATTTACAAACTGCATGCCCCTTACTTCCAGTGGCCAGTAGACACTGAAGCAAAATTATAAGTGAAAAGTACAGCCATACATCAATGGACTTGTCAGAATTCTTTTGCACTTTAAATTTCATCCATATTCGGAATAATAAGTATCTGTAAGTATTATATATGTAATGGCACTATATATGGGGAATGTATATCCTGTGAATCAAGTACATATGACACAGCCTCTCAGTTACCCACACAAATATGTCCCAGTCCTAAAAACATTTGTTCATACAGCACCAAAAACTGTGCTCTCACTGACACACATGGTAGCCCTTTTATATTGCCCTTAATCGTAGTATATGGTTCTAACCAGAGAATCTGGCTCTAAAATCATTAGGCATTAAGCCAATGAAGCTGGGAATGGAGATGTGTGCTAATAATTTTCAAGTTGTTCAGCCTTCAGTAGCTCACAATGATTTGTACTGATCAGAAGTAGCTCTCACTACAGGAGATATTTCAGACCCCTGGTCTAGATGATGTTAGTGGCCTGGATTTGTAAAATGAGGACATGAAAAGTGATGAGAGTACTCAACAGGTCACTACAAATTAGTATTTTCAGGAAAATAATACATTTTAGAAAATAATCTGTACCAATCTTTTAGAAATGCTTGCAATTGATGTTTCATTATTGTGTTACAGAAATGCAAACAAACAAAACCTCACAAAATATTGTTTATTTTTTGTTTCTTATCCATACAGGTCGATGCCCATCAGGAAAAAGTCATATGGAGGGCCTTCTTGAAAAAGGTGTAGACCCTGGGGGTCTATAAGTGGCACAGCCTTTGCTGCCGAAAGAGGTGGAAGGGCCTACGATGCTGGACCCAAAAGTCATTGAGGTCCAGCTTGGCCAGTCCTCCCAATGTGGGAAGTGTGTGCACTGCACCCTGACCCCCCTAATGACCTGCATACTCGCAGTGGCCTATCTTGACCTTGGTGTGCAGTTGAGAGCCCAACAGCAGCATCTAGGGGCTAAGTTATTTTTGAGTTCTCATTGTTAGTTAACTTTTTTGTCACACCAATAACTTATGGCATCAACAAAAAGATTAGCACATCCAACACACAAGAAGAGCTCTTAAAGGTGTAAAAAGTTTGCACAAGGAGTACAAAATGATCTGTTCTGTGGATTGATTTGTGGTAAATGTTGCCACTAGAATCCTCATCACTACCAAAAGAATATTTTGAGCAGACACATGCGTGCCTAAGAAAAAATAGATACCTGGATTTTGTCTATGTTATGAGGGACATTTGTACTAAACAGGCCACAGTTTATGATTGTGTCATTGTGAAGAGGTAATATTGGCCCTATTAAGGTGGCGTAGCATACAAGCCCTTATAATACAGTGGATATCCTAAACTTCACATTGATGAGCTGGTATAATGAACAAACATGAATCTGATAGGCTAACATTATTAAATGAAACAAACAGGAATGTGTACACTTTTATGACAGAGTAACACATACACAATGCAACATTTATGTGTTCCTTATTGTGGCCACATGATAAATCAATATTGGAGCCAAGGAGTTGTTGAAAGGGACTTTTGAAGATGGACAATGTACATAGTACAAAGATTTCATGCTACATATTTATTTTTGTGACATGAGTTCACTATTCAAAACAACCAATCGGTACCATTCAGAAGTGATAAACAATTCCTTGAGAAATGTGAAGTGTTTAAGAGAAATGATAAAAAATGAAATGGAAGAAATGATGGTAATATACATAAGTGTGAGCAACTAGGTCGATAATATCTTCCCTACATGTATAGAGTAATGGTAGAGTAAACTCACGTTTTAAAACGTTAAAGTGGGTAAATATTAAAATTAGGAAATGTTTTGTTAAAAAACCTTGTGATCATTTCTATTTGTACAGATATAACAAAAATGTTGTATGCGTCTTTTCAGCATCTTCAGGAGCAGGTGAAGTAAACATTGGCCATGAACGTGGGGAAACAGCTGGCTACTGCATGTGGGCTGGAGAAACATCGGACACTGACAGACACAGTTTAATGGGTGGTGAGGGGACTGGCACGGAGTCCACCAGTTCATCATCTTCTTCATAGGCCTACACAAGTAGCCAGTCCCTTGTGCTGGCGGACCCTACAGGACCTGTTCTATCTGCATCCTTGTCTTCTCCTCTCCCTCTTGCTCCCCCCCATCGGCCGAAGCTGCCTCCCTGAAAGGGCTGGGGTCTCTTTTGACGTGGGCACCTCCCCCTATGTCCCTGTCTTCCTGGCTGCACTCAGTGAAGAGCCTATTGACCTCTACCTCACAGCATCTCTGTGCGCAAGACAGCAATCATGAATTCCATCCAGGGGCTTATGTCCCAAATGCAATACATGGTTGCATTCTTGAATGCCATTTGTAGTTAAATGTGTGGCATGCAGAAATCGCTAGCGAACATTGATTTTGCACTGACCGCTGCCCCCCAAATGGCCCACCCATGTGCCCCTACTCTGGTCTCTTCCTCATCCCAAATCTCAACTCCCACCCCAATCCCAAGCGCACTCACTTCATTACACACATCCACTCCAACAGACACAAGCAGCACACCCACACATAAAAATAAACACACAAAGAAACACAAACATACACTCATCCAACATACACATGATATTGACACTATATAAATATATACTTTCGCCCTTTGTAGCTCGACATGGGTGGCACTGTGCTAAACCAATGCTTAAAAACATTGCTAGAAAAATAGACATTTGACGTGAGCAAATTTAGAGTGTCGCTGGTGTAGTTTGGTGTGCTTTACTGGAGCTCCTCTCCACTTAATTTGAGAAACTACTCAGAGTTCTCCCTTCATTTTTGCTTAATGTATAGGTCACTTCAAGCCTTAAAAGGTACTGTTTTGACTTACATTGGGTGCTCCCTTTTGTCCAGACAAAGCTAAGCCTCTCTAAAGAGCTATGATGATAGCGAAAAGGATGTCAGGCGTTGCTTTTGCTCATTCCAGGTTGGCATGGATGGCATTTTACTAGTCCAAAGCTGTTAATATTGTGCCTGGAGTGGTAAAAGTGTTTTGTCATATTACAGCTCAGCGTGAATGGCACTGTGCCGATTCTACGCTTAAATACTTTGCTGTTTGCACAGCAAAAGTCTTTGTCCCCTTCTAGTTCGGCATGGATAGTACTGTGCAAATTCTGTGCTAAAAAACTTCACTAAAAGAACAGACGTTTGAGGTGAGCAAATTTAGAGTGTTGCTGGTGTTGTGTACTGGAGCTGCTCTCCACCTAAACTTGGGAGCTACCCAGAGGTCTCTCTTCTTCATATATATAGATATATATATAAATATATATATATATATATATATATATATTTTTCCATAGGTTGCCCTCATGATAAAGACGCACTCTCAGGCAAGTATTCTCTGTAATACCAAATCGACTTTGCCGATAAGAATTCTTTCCAGTTGTTGGCTAATGTGTTTCGAGCCTCCACGGCCCTTGTTCACAGGCTTAAGCATGAGTGTGCACTGTTGTGCTTTTACTGAGCCTTCAATCACATGCTAATTAAAACTATTTGCCTCCTGTGAAACTTTCAGTACGGCATTATTGTATGCTGGGATTTCAAGTTCACTGGCACCAAATCTTTCCCTCCAGTGGGTGTGCACTCTCTATACTTCACCTAAGTCTGTAACATTAAAACCCTCTAGTGGGCCTCTCAATGCCATCAGGAGGGCAACCTTTGGAAATATACATATATATATCACCTGGTGGCGCTTGCCACTTAGTTATAGTTAGGACCTAGTTTATATACAAAAAGCTCTTTTATACTTACTTAGAACTTTGGCGCAGCTTGGCAAATCTTCACAAAAACGTCCCCAAAATTTTGCCAGTCTTGAGCTGCTGTCTGGAAAGTTTTGAGGTGAGCCATCAAGTGAGGCCTGAGATAAAGGGAGGGTAAAATTTAGAGCTTTTCCAATGTTAACTCCCATCGGAAAAATTGAACAGCAATAGCGCCAAAGCCACTGGATGGAATTACACCAATGTTGGCAGAAAGGTAGCTCTAGGTCCATAAAGAGCCCTTTTTGGTGTAAATCCGTTCAGTAGTTTTTGAGAAATTAAAGAAAATCCATATGTGTATATATAGGGATGCAAAGGATTTGTGACCCCTCCCGATCTCGTGCTGAGATCTGATTGGCTGCCAGCTCTTCAACAAGGAAGTGTTGCCAGCCATGTTGGGACTCGGCTTGAGCTAACTGTAAGTCGTGCCCCAAGGTAACTATAACTTGCGCCCTTGCCATGCACTGCTAATTACCCCACAAATTACGACACATGACATTTTGATAACATTACTGATAATATCAGTGTAATGTTTGCAGTAACGTTTTTACGAAAAAACTGTGCATGGCGGAGGCACACATTATAGTTACCTTAGCACATGAGTTATAGTTACTTGAGATAACTCTAAATATAACTGGTAAATTTAGATGATTTTGTACGTTTATAAACTGTGAGCCTAACTATAATGTCCCTTTTACCTTAGTTTTGTTCTGTGAATATATATGTATATATGTGTCTATACATATATATACATATCTATATATATATATATAGATATATGCATATGTATATATATGTGTGTCTGTATATATATATATATATATATATATATATATATATATATATATATATATATTTAGAACCAGATAGATAGATAGATAGATAGATAGATAGATAGATAGATAGATAGACAGATAGATAGATAGATAGGTAAATAGATAGATGCAGACATTAGCCCAAACACGTCAGCAGTGTATATATAAATATATATGGTTACAGGGACATTATAAGTAGAAATAGAATTTTTAAAAAACATAGAAATTCACTTCAAATACAAAAGGTTACAGGGATGTTATAGTTAGGTTCTCAATTTACTCAAACAAAACCAGAGAAATTCAGCAGTTATAGTTAGAGTTATTTCAAGTAAACATAATTTGCAGCCTAAGGTACCATACCCCGCGCCCCACCGTGCACTGTTTTTTTCTTCAATGATTGACTTCTAATGTTTCACTGATATTTTTATTGATATATAAAAGTTGGCATAAGTGCTGTGATCTCTGGGGTCATTAAGAGTGCATGGAGAGGGCGCAAGCTGTCAAAGATCCTGCCAAGTAAGAACAAGCATATATTTGCTAGGGGGGGCACTCTGGGAAATAGCAGGAGCCAGCCCTGGGTGGTGGCAGACCCCAGGGCTACTAATGGTTCCAGGTGGGGAGCCATCAGGCCCCTGTGCTTCTGTTTTCATGGGCCACCCCCAGGAAGGTGGTGGGTTCATCCACATTCTTTACAAACAGAGTTGCCCCCAGGGAGGTGGTGGTCCCTGAGGCCGGGGGTGTCGGTGCGGCTTCCCCTATGTTTTTTTTTTCAGTTTCCTGAGGAAGTGATGGTCACCAGGCCCGGGAGGGGGGTTCTGTGCAGCCCCCCCATGTATTTTTCACATTGTGGTACTGGGGAGGTGGGTGCCCCGAGGGCCCAGGGGGTCCATGAGGACCCCTGAACATCATGAACAAGAGCCCCGAAGAGGTGGTGGTCAGTGGGGCATATAAATGCTCATAGAGGGGGAATGCATGTGCCCCGCTTTTAATTTAACAAAGAAGGAATGCCCCCATGGCCAGTAGGTAGTTATAGTTAGAACTTAGTTTCCATAGGAAAAACACTTTTTCGTTCGCCATCAACTTTGGCAGAGATTAACGAATCTTCATGATATGTTGAAAACTAATACGACAGTTGATTCAGCTGCTGTCTTGGAAGTTTCAGGGGTTTCAGTCAAGCGGATAAAAATCGGGGCGGTAGTAAAATGCTTTTTCCCCATTCATTCTCCCATAGGGCATTTAGACACGCTTACAGCCCGAATGGCTGAAAGGAATTACACCAAATTTGGCAGGAAGCTAATTCCTGGTGCATAGATTGTGCTTTTTGTGATTCAGTGTAAATTCATTTAGTAGTTTGTGAGATATTAGAGGCTAAAAATATAGATATCTCAGGGTGTGGAGGATTCGTGGGGCCAACTGTCCCAGTGCTGATATATGATTGGCTGCCAACACTTCCACAAGGAAGTGTTGGCAGCTATTTTGTTAGAAGAGACCCAAGAGACATAGAAAATACCAAGAATGAAACAGCAACAGGGGAAACAGAGGGAGTGACTGAGAGGCTGCGAGACAGAGCAGGAGAAAAATGAGATAGGAATTGAACAGAGAAAGACACAAACATGTAGAGATAATGGCAGGGAGGAGACAGCCAATAAAGGAATGAACTTGAGTGCAGAGAGAGTAAGACACAGAAGGAGAAAAGCATAAACAGATTGGTGGCAGTGACAGGGGAGAGCAGATGAATGGGCTTGAGGCTTTGAAGAGAGGGGGTTGACAGTGGGAAATAGGCATGGTACAGCCACAGATGTGAAGCAAGGAGGGAGCCATAGGCAAGGGAGGGACTGCCAGGGAGAGAGAGATAGTAGACAGGCAAGCTGCGGGGAATGGTAGCGTGAAACATGGAAGGAGAAGGGTGCATTGTTGCCACAGAGAACAGTATACAGTAGAACAGTTGAAAAGAGTGGAGTGAGATGGAAAGAGACACCATAAAAGAGAGTGTAAGAGAGTGGGTTGGAGAGAAAAACAGATCGAGACAGATCAGGTGAAAAAAAAAACTTGGAAATTCACTGAAAAAAACAAAGGTTACAGGGGCATTATAGTTAGGCTCAGATTTCACTAGTAAAAAACCATAGACATTTAGCAGTTATGGTTACCTGAGCTAACTATAAGTTATGCCACCGCAATACACTGCTTATGACCTTACATATTACATCACTCATGACATGGTCAGTGACAGCATTCATGACATCCTGGGAGCCCTATCGCCTGGGGCAATATTTTATTTAAGGGGAGAGGGCATACTTCTCCCTCCCGAGAAAAAAAAAGGCCCCGGGTGCTTCATCCCCTCGGGCCGTGTAACAAACTAAGGGGAGAGTGTGCTGTGCCTCCCCACTTTTGGGGAAAAAAAGGCAGCTCCTGCAGAAGCAGGGAGGAGCTGGCAACACAGGGGCATTGGAACTCTCTCCCCAGCCCCCAACATGTATAATGGTGTGAGGCAGGTAGGCACCAGGGCACCCTTAAATAAAAAAAAAAAATGCTGCAGGTCCTGGGGCTCCCTCCTCAGCCACCTATGAAAGAAAAAATAGTAGGCGTCCAAGATGGGACTGGGATACCCAGAAAAAAGACATAAAGGCTATAAGTGAATAATAAATGAGCACCCACAGCCACTCATTTATTATTCACTGCTCCATCAAGAAGTGTCCCATAATGCTCTGCAAAGGTTATTTACATATTTTTTGATTTTGGTAATGGCCCTAGAAGGAGCAACGGCACGACTAACATTTCATAATGTTGTTTGGAGTTCTAGGGAGTTCTGCAGCACCCCCAGCGACATTAGAAAAAAGGCAGTAAGTCTCCTTGGTCATTGAAACTCTGGCCCCAGGAGTTTGATCCACGTTTGAAAATGCTGAGCCATACAGGGGCTGAAACTGTGACTGAGTTTTAGGCAGCCTGAGAATGTATAAAAATACAAGGTCCTCTTGTGTTTTTTTTATGATTGTATTTTTGAGATGAAAAATTTTAAAAGAAAAAAATCAGAGACTTTTAAAAAAATGACGATATATCTCTGAATATCCATTCTCAAGTGTTTAACCCACAAAATATAATAATAAAAAATATATAAAAAGAAAGACTCACAGACATACATTTCAATAAAATTTTTAAAATATTTTTAAAAAATCAATATTAATAAACATTGCATTTTGTGTATCATTGAAATGTACATTTGGATAAACTCATTGGTGATCTTTGGAGAACGATTATAGATCAGCTTCATATATAGGGGGGTTGGAGGAAGTTTGGCTGCAGGGCCTGGCCACACAGAAGGGCCTTCGGCCAACTCCCACTGCATATGGCCAGAGGCCGTGCATGGCAGGGGCTGGCTTTACGTATGGTAATAAAATATTACTTTGCATTTAAAACCCCATATAAATTCACTGAAAAAAACAGAGGTCAAAGTGATATAATGGTTTGCTATGATAAATATATCTTACTTTGCATTAAAAAACCTTTAAAATTCACTGAAAACAACAAAGGTTGAAAGGACGATATAGTTAGATCACTCTGTCAGCTAAAACTTGACATCTTAAAAGAACAAAACCACTGAAATTCACCAGTGATAATTATTTCAAGTACTTGTGTCTCGTGTCCTAAGGTAGCTATACCTCATGCCTTCACCACCCACTGCTACTTACCCCACATAGTACATCACTCATGACATGTTCTATGACATCATTGATAATATAACTGAAATATTTGCAATTACATGATTGATTAAAAAACTGTGCATGGAGCATGAATTTCTGTGGTTTTGTTAATTTAAAATGGCATGTTGTAACTGACATTTTACCTAACAATAATGTTCCTTTTACCTGTGTTTATTTCAGTGAATTTCTATGTTTATTTTTTTTAGTGCAAAGTTATATATAATTATCATACCTTACTATAATGTCACTATATATGTGTATATAACATAGATATATAAATATATAGATATATATCTGTGTGTATATAATATATGTTCCATATATATATATATATATATATATATATATATACAGTATATATGGTCCATATCTACGGAGCCTATTGCACCCCGGGAGGGGCGCTGTGTGGGCCCCCTTCCCAATTTCATTTGCATTTGCTCTGGGGAGGTGGTGTCCCTGGGGCATAATTAATGCCCAAGAGGTGGGTCCACACAGCCCCCTGCCTTAATGGCAGTCATGGCCTCAGAGGCCATGAACATCCTTTAGATGGGGGGGTATGGCCCTCCTCCACCCTATTGTTGGCCTACCCAAGGGAGGTGGTGGTCACCAGAGCCAAGATTGGCCCCCTCCCCAATTTATTAATCAATATGGCCCCAGGACCTGACCCACCTGGGGGCCAAGTTTAAACAAGCGTGGGAAACAATGCTTGTTTTTATTTTTTAAATTTTTACAGAGATTTGTGGCTCCTCTGCAATTTTTGCTGTGCAAATTAAAAGAAATGATTATTAACCCATGTGGGATCAATGGAAGACCCCCAGTACCAGGCCTAGGGGATCAGGATATTCCTACCCTGCCCCCTTTCATTTTGTTTTAACTTTTTGTAGGGGGGACTTGGCTGAGACATAGTCCCAAAATGGCTGCCTACACTTTCTGGTTGAAGTGTTGACAGCCAATCAGATCTCAGCTTGAGATCTGTTGGATCCGCAGAGGATCCACATCTCTAGATATCTATATTTTTGAGCTTTAAATATCTCAAACACTTCTGAGTGGATTTACACCACATAACAAGAAGATATATTTCTGAATCAAGATCTACCTTTCTGACAAATTTGGTTTAATTATATTCAGTGGTTCAGGCTGTAGTTGTGTTTCAAATCCCAATGAAATAATGCCTTGAGAAAACACATTTTGGGACCCTTTTTTTCTTGGCCCCTGCTTTACGGATCACCCTGAAACTTTCAAGACAGCAGCTGAATGAATTAGCATACAAGTTTTGAAAATTATGTGAAGATTCATCTAACAGCACCAACGTTATTGGCAAAACATAAAACGCTTCATCTATAGGAATTAGGTCCTAACTATAACTACCTTAACTATAACCACCTACTGGGAACCACCAGTAGATTATATATATATATATATATATATATATATATATATATATATATTTATATATATATATATATATATATATATATATATATTTTTTTTTTTCTATTTTTTTCTTTTTTTACATATATATAACATAGTGGTGGTTGCACTACGTAGTTATAGTTACGACCATGTTTCCATTGAAATTTTTTCTAGAAGTGCCCTGGAGATATTTGTTGCACACAGGAAGTTTTGGGCTGATATGTCAAGCAGGGGCCGAGAAAGGAGGGGGTAAAAAAAATTGTGTTTTCCATGTTAATTCCCATAGGAACTTTGAACATGACTACAGCCCAAACCACTGGACGGAATTACACTAAATTTGACAGAAAACTTTTGGTATGCAGGTTATGCTTTCACTTGTGTGATGTAAATTCATTCAGTAGTTTTTGAGAACTTCAAAGAAATTCAAATTTGTATATCTCTGGCCGTGATTACTTTGTGAATAATGACGAGCTCGTGAAGGGAAATGCACAGCTCCGATTGGCTACCAAAACTTCAACCACAAAGTGTTGGCAGCCATCTTAGGACTCGGCTTTCCAACAAAAAAAGGCTAAAAAAAAGAGAAGGGGCCAGTGTAGAGACGCTCTTAATCCTAAGCTCTGGTGCTGGGGTCGTTGTGAATTCACGTTAATAATTTAAAAAAACAAATGTTGTCTCCTCCGTTGTTCTTTAATGAGCCCCAGGGTAGGCCAGGTCCCGGGGCCTTGGAAAATATAAGAAGGAGTGCACAGGGCCAACCTCCATGACTTATATTTCACGGGGACTGCCACCTCCCGGGGGCATTATTCATGTTGCATGCAGTGGGGACTTGTAGCCCTCCCGCACCCTGGGGACCACCGCCTCTCTGGGGCAAAATTCCTTAACTAATATAGGGTGCCCTGGGGCCGCCATCTCCCTGAGCTTTTTTTAGTATATGTGGGGGGCTACATGGCCACACCACATCACCTGGGACCGCCACCGCCCTGGGGCTTGATTGTAAATCAGTGTGAAGGGGCTTGTTGGCCCCCATGCAGCCCCGTGTACCGCCACCTCAGTGGGGAAGAGTAGTAACTTGATGAGGTGGCAATGCGGTCCTCCTGCAACCCAGGGGGCCACCACCTCCCTAGGGCTTATTCCAAAAATAATCAAGGGGTCCATTTCAGACCCCCTATTCAGGGTACCTCCACCTCCCCTGGGCTAAATTGTAAAATTAGAGGGGGGACATATGACACGACTTCATGGAGCCCTTAAAGGCCCTGGGGACCTCTACTCCCCAGAGACAGCTCCTGCTATGTTCCAGGTTGTCAACCCCCAGGACATAGCTGTTTGCTTTGACTTGGTGGGAGCTTTGACAGCTCCCACCAAGTCAGAGCAAACACTCCGCTCACAGTGAGGGAGAGTTGTCAAACAGCTCTCCCTCACTGTAAGTGGAGGTTTTCTCTGTTGCTCTGCCTGCAGAGATGCAGGCAGGGAAACAGAGGAAACATTGCTCCCTCTCTGTGACAGCAATGCTGACAGGGATGGGGAGCCAGCTAGGACTGCGGGGGTCTTCAGGCTCCCCCTGCAGTCTGTAACATTGTCACTGGGTGCCCCTAGGTGTCATAGCTGGGCCATAGGAGATGGAGCTCCCGGGGTCGAGATCAGCCTTGGGAGTGGGGCTGTGCAGCTCCTCACCCTCCAAAATTAAATGTTTGGGCTGGGCCCTGGAAGATGGGGTCCCCAGGGCCAAAATCATCCTGGGGAGGGGGGACTGGCAGACCCCCTCTCAAAAACGAAATAAATAATTTAGTGGGGGGCCCTGGGGGCGGGGCCAAAATTGAGCCTGGGATGGGTGCAGCACGGCCCCCCCATCCCGCCCAAAAAATATATGATGGCTGGGCCCTGGGGGAATGGGGTCCCTAGGGTCGAAATCAGCAGGGTGAGGAGGGCTCTGCAAACACCCCCCCCAAAAAAAATGTAGAAGGCCAGGTCCAAGGGAGGGGGTCCCCGGGGATGAAATCGGCTGGGGGGAATGGGGTCACGTGAACCTGAAGCCAGCTCTGGCTGCGCATGGCCAAAGGCCATGTGCAGCATGGGGTTGGGTGGTTGGGGGGCTTGGTCACAGGCCTGACCCTGAGCCAAACCCCGCCATGCAGGCTGAAGGTTAACTGCCCCAGCGCACAACACAAGGCAGTGCGCAGCGGTGGTTGGATTAACGTATAATCATGAAAATTACTTTAGCTAAATAAAATAAAATTCACTGAAAAAAACAAAGGTTACAGGGATGTTCTCATTAGGAAATAGAATTAAAAAAAAAAACATCGAAATTCATGAGTTATAGTTACCCTGGGGCACAAGTTATATTTACTTGCGATAACTCTAACAGGTGAATTCCTATGGTTCTGTACATTTAAAATGTGAGCCTAACTATAACGTCCCTGTCACCATTGTTTTTTTAAGTGAATATATATGTGTATATATATATGTATATATATATAGATGTGTGTATGTAGGCATTAGCCAAAACGGGTCAGCAGTGTACATTTTAAAGTTTTGTACTTGGGCCCATATTTATACTTTTTTCACGCCGCATTTGCATTGTTTTTTTACCTAAAATCAGCGCAAACTTACAAAATGCAATTGTATTTTGTAAAATGACGCAATGCGGTGCTAAAAAAGTGTAAATATAGGCCTTTGTGTCTTTGATTTTGGCATTATTTTTAATGAAGAAGAATACATTTTTTTATAACCATGCCACACATATATTCCTACATAGTCAACATGATTTCTGCTACCCATGAAGTGTATGGTATAGGGTCAAAGCTGCCAATAATGCAAGCTTGCTTTACCTCTGGGAGTCCTATGTATGCTAGCACTAAAGATACATCATGTTGTTCTGAGCTATTTTGCACTTACTTTGATGGCTCTAATGGTATACTCACTTAAAGAACAAGGTGTATAAAAACAGCTTGGATGATGTCATCAGTGCTGTCATCAGTGGTCATCAATGATGTCACAAAACATGTCATGAATGTCATGTGTGAGGTCATAAGCAGTGCATAGTGGGGGCACAAGTTATAGTTAGTGTTGTTAACTATACCTGGTAAATTTCTGTATTTTTTTGTTCAAAATATTATTGTTGCTACTGACATATTCACCTAACTATAATACTATCAAGTTACTTTAACTTTTGACGTCTGATGACATCAGAGCGCGAAACTCAGCTTTCAGTGTGATTGGAAGAAAAACGAAAGCATTTCTCTTCTGAATGGAGGAAGGGGCAGGTTTGAGAGGCATCAGAGGAAAGGAAAGTCTTTTCCTATCCTCCGATGTCTCTCTGAGCATTTCTGAAGCACGATCACATAGCGATCGTGAGGCAGAAATGCCCACTAGACACCAGGGATTTTTTTTTTAAAATAACAATGAAGAGGAGCAACCTCTTAGGCAAGGGTCGCTCCCCTGGGTGGGCATTTGTTTAAGGCCTTTTCTGGCCCCCTTGAGCAGATCAGCCTATTTTATTTAGGCTGATCTGTCCCCAAGGGGGCAGAAACCTCTAAGCACCAGGGATTTCTTTTATTTCTTACAGCTGGGGAGTGACCCCTTAGGCAAGGGCCGTTCCCCTGGGGTGCAAATTTATTTTAGGCCATTTCTGTCCCCCTGGGGGGCAGATGGGCCTAATTCTATTAGGCCCATCTGCCCACCGGGGTGCAGAAACCACTTAGGAAGCAGGGATTGGTGTGTGTGTGTGTGTTTGTTTGTTTGGGGGGCTGCCCCTTGGGCAAGGGTCACTCCCCATGGGGGCACATTACTGTTGGCAAAGGGGGCAGGTGGGCCTATTTGTGTAAGGCCTATCTGCCCCCAAGAGGGGCCGAAAGCCCACTAGACACCAGGGAAGATTTGTTCTAAAGAAAAGAGGGTGGGGGTATGGCCATACCCCCACCCCAAATAAACAGGGACAAAGTCGTTCTGCCCACCGTTGGGCAGATGGGGAAATTACCCCTGATCCACTACCCAGGGGGCAGAAAGCCTACTAGAAGGGGATAACAGTCTTTCAGCTCTCCCCCACACACTAAGAGATTCTCTCCCAATAGCAAGCACGAGAACATTTGAATATTTTTCATTTTGCTTTTACATTTGGGCCATGAGAGCTTAGCTAACTCTCAAAATCGTCCAATCGGAATGGTGAGGGCTGCACTTTTTGGACTTTAGGACGCAGCCATCTAGAAAAATCTACGAGACCTAGACAAATCTGAGAACTAAACATCCGGGTGAGGGCAGGGTGGTGTGCTTCACATGCACCCGCAACATTTTCTTACCCACAATGACCTGCAAACCTCCAACTTTGCTTGAAATCACACATTTTCCACACATTTTTGTGATGGAACCTTCTGGAATCTGCAGAAACCCACAAAATTCCTACCACCCAGCATTGTCACATCTATAACGGTAAAAATTCTGGCCCACTTGTCAGCTTGAAAACATATTTTTTCAAACTGCCGCTCTGAACCCGCTTTGGTTCCCTCTCAGTTTCAACATGTTTTTGGCTATTCCCTGTCACAGGCACTTGGCCCACCTACACAAGTGAGGCATCATTTTTATTGGGAGACTAAGGGGAACATTGGGTGGTAGGAAACATTTTTCCGGTGCAGTGATTCCCACACAGAAATTGGAGGAAAATGTGACTATTTAGCTAAATTTGAGGTTTGCTGAGGATTCTGGGTAAGAAATCACTGGAAGATCCACACAAGTCACACCTCCCCGGACTCCCTCGGGTGTCTAGTTTTCTGAAATGTCTGAGTTTGATAGGTTTCCCTAGATGGCTGCTGAGCCCAGGACCAAAAACACAGGTGCCCCCCCAGGCAAAACAGGTAGTTTTGTAATTGATAACTTTGATGTTTCCAAGTAGTGTTTTGGGGCATTTGCTGTCACTGGCACTAGGTTTACCCACGCAAGTGAGGTACCATTTTTATTGGGAGATGTGGGGGAATGCTGGGTAGAAGGAAGTTTGTGGCTCCCCTCTGATTTCAGAAGTTTCCATCAGCGAAATGTGAGGAAAAAGTGTTTTTTGTCACATTTTGAGTTTTGCAAAGGATTCTGGGTAACATAACCTGGTGAAAGCCCTACAGGTCACCCCATCCTGGATTCCCCTAGGTGTCTAGTTTTCACAAATGCACAGGTTTGGTATGTTTCCCTTGGTGCCGGCTGAGCTAGAGGCCAAAATCCACAGCTCGGCACTTTCCAAAAAACACGTTGTATTTCAATGTAAAATTGTGTTGTGTCCATGTCGCGTTTTCTGTCACGGGCACTAGGCCTACCCACACAAGTGAGGTACCATTTTTATTGGGAGAATTTGGGGAACACAGAATGGAAGAACAAGTGCTATTGCCCCTTGTCTTTCTCTACATTTCTCCCTTCCAAATGTAAGACAGTATGTAAAAAAGAAGTCTTTTTGAAAAATGCCCTGTAATTCACATACTAGTATGGGGACCCTAGAATTCAGAGATGGGAAAATAACCACTGCTTTACAACACCTTATCTAGTGCCTATTTTGCAAATACAAAGGTTTGCTTGTTCCCTATTTTTCACTCTATATATTTCACCCAATGAATTGCTGCATGCCCGGTATACAACGAAAACCCATTGCAAGGTGCAGTTCATTTATTGTCTCTGTGTACCTAGGGTTCTTGATTAACCTACAGCCCTATATAGCTCCACAACCAGAAGAGTCCAGCAAATGTAATGGTATATTGTTTTAAAAAATCAGCCATAGCTGGAAAAATTTATAGAAGAAAACATTGTCAGAAATTGCTCTTTTTTACCTCAATTTTTTTTTTTTTTAATTTTAGCAGTTACTTTCCGTAGCAAAACCTTGAAGGATCTACACAAATGACCCCTTGCTGAATTTGGAATTCAGGATTTTGTCTACTTTTCAGAAATTTCTAGCTGTCTGGGATCCAGCATTGGTGTTACACCCATTTCTGTCACTAACTGGAAGGAGGCTGAAAGCACAAAAAATAGTAAAAATGGGGTATGTCCCAGTAAAATGCCAAAATTGTGTAGAAAAGTGTGGTGTCTGATTGAAGTCTGCCTGTTCCTGAAAGCTGAGAACATGGTCATATTAGCACTGCAAACCCTTTGTTGATGCCATATTTAGGGAAAAATCACATGCTTTCTTCTGCGGCCCTTTTTTCCCATTTTAAAAAACAAAGCAAAATTATAGCTGTATTTTGGCTAATTTCTTGGTCTCCTCCAGGGGAACCACAAACTCTGGGTACCTCTAGAATCCCTAGGATGTTGGAAAAAAGGACGCAAATTTGGCATGGATAGCTTATATGGACAAAAAGTTATGAGGGCCTAAGCGCAAACTACCCCAAATAAAGGCTCGGCACCTGAGGGGAAAAGGCCTGGCAGCGAAAGTGTTAATCAGGGTGTTTGGTAAACACGACCTTCCTTCATGCTCTCATTTTTTAGGTTTTCGTGACATTCACCATCACACATTATTCTGGGAATTGTGGCACCTGTAGGTTTGATATCTTTACAGTAAAGTTGTTTCTAGTAAAGTTAAAAAAATTAAGGTTCTACCTCAATGTCATTATTGTACGAAGTTCTTAGCCTGCAAACACTGACAACACACTCTGTGGGATATGCAGTAGCCTTCGTTTACTTGACAGCGGATGACACTCTCCATCGATTATCACAACACGACTCATACTACTAATGTGGCACACATAAGCAAAGATGAAATAACATTCTAAAAACACCCTAAAAAGAGGCCAAACATTGACTACCCCTAAAAAATCCGAATTTAAAACATGGCATCAAATAAGGAACAGAAAACAAATAACATAATGTATACCATATACACCACTACTAATACCCTGCCTGTACTTTGTGCTTCTACCTCTACCCTATTACTGCTTCTTCTCTTGCATATAGCTTAGCATTTCTAACCCTACCTAGACCCTAGTAATTCAACCTATGCATTACTACCTATACAACCCAACCTATAAATCTCTACTGTACCCTTGTCATACACTTGCGCCACTACCTCTACTGTACCGTAGTACCTCCAACTATGCTGTACCTATAGCCTTTTATCATTGCTTATTTTTTGTGCTATTTCTTATCCCCATTTCCCACTAATCAAGTGTTGTCTTTTGCCGATCTTCTCAATTTTTTCCCAAGAATCAGGGGTTCCTTATTGTGGAAATTCACCAAGGATGTAAATTCAGGGTACTCAGTAGAAAACTTTCGTTGGAGTGATGGTGGTCTAGAACTTTGGGACAGTCTTCATTCAGAAGTTACAGAGATGTCCATATATAGAGAAGCTTCCTGACAGCTATGATTAAACCCAGATTACACGACGTCTAGGATGTTTTCTTCTTTATTTGAACCTGCAAAGGCCCCGACCGTTCCTTTCATAGAGTAGCCTGTTATCAACACCGTGACACCTAAAACACCCAGACCTCATTTCAGGGCGATGCTGTTGTGATAAACGCAGTGCCCTTCGGAAACCATAATGTACTACTTATGGCTGAACAATTTGAATTAGTAATGCAGTGTCAGTTGTCGGGTATCGGGCAAAAGAATCTTGTGCTGCATTTTTCCCCTAATCCTCGCTCACTTAGATCAAGAAGCACATTTCAGAAGATTATTACGTCACCCTGCTAGCATTTGTGGCTGTCTCCAGCCGTAATTTCAGAAGGGCTGCTGAAAGGACTGAAGCGATGAAATGTGCTGGGAAAGGACGTTTATAAAATCACATAGACTTGCATTTTCTATCGTAGCTGTTTCATTTAGTGCCAAGATATGTGAAGGTTTCCAGAAGGAATGTCTGTGGAATGGCGTGAAGAAAGAATCTAGGGTAGCTGCAATTCATAATTTCGTATGTTTGAGGAGTCTTTTATTGTAACGTTCAGTGAAATAATTTGCATAATTCAGCCATACAATAGCACGGGGATGCCATTCGCTGTATAATGTAGCTTTGACTCGTTCTACATGATTGTAAAATCGGCACATAAATAAATTATTATAAAGCACTGGCAAATCCAATCTCTCCGGTTTTGACTGTCAGTCAGCCTTATCGTTTTGTCAGCCGTGTTGTGTTCTGTCAGAAACCACACATTGCCATTGCAGTCTCTGGCACTGAAAATAACTTATTTATTTTGCTCGTGAAAGTGCAGAATGTCATCAATCAATGGGAAGTTAGCGTATAGCTGAAGTGGGATGAACCATTGCCCAACGCTGCATGCTGTAGTGGGCAAGAGAAACGTGGATGACCAATGGATGAAGAGGTCTGCCTGAAAGCCATCCCCCTCACACACATAAGTAAATACGATATACAAATAATTGTAGTAAAATCAAAAGGTCTTGACTAATGGCAGATC
Organism: Pleurodeles waltl; assembly: GCF_031143425.1. Taxonomy (NCBI): domain Eukaryota; kingdom Metazoa; phylum Chordata; class Amphibia; order Caudata; family Salamandridae; genus Pleurodeles; species Pleurodeles waltl. Next base: position 727,009,277 of record NC_090444.1, read on the forward strand.
TAAAAATGAAAATAGGGGCATACATTTCATACACTTGTACAGAAGTACCACTGTTGGCTTGTACTTTTTACTAAATTCCTACATTCAGACTTAATCCAGGCTTCTTTGAGTATATGTTGCGGGGGGGGGGGGCTACATGCCACTGCACATCTTAAACCTGTTAAAATAAAGTGCAAGTTTAATATGCACACTCGTTTCTTTACCCAACTTCAAGACACTTATTGTATCTACTTTGGAAGGATTGAGGGCCAGATTGTAGGAAGGCATTTGCACCTCGCAAACGGCGAAAAACGCCGTTTGCGAGGCGCAAAAGCCCTTACGTGATGCAGACACATTTTGCGAGTCGGTACCGACTCGCAAAATGTGTTTCAGACTCGCAAATAGGAAGGGGTGTTCCCTTCCTATTTGCGAGTCGCACCGCGATGCAGAGTTGATTTGTGACCGCGAAAGCGGTCGCAAATCAACTCGCAGTTACCATCCACTTGAAGTGGATGGTAACTCATTCACAAACGGGAAAGGGTCCCCATGGGACCCCTTCCCCTTTGTGAATGCTCACAAAAATATTTTTTCAGAGCAGGCAGTGGTCCTATGGACCACTGCCTACTCTGAAAAAAAACGAAACTAAAAGGTTTCGGTATTTTTTCTATTTGCAGCTCGTTTTCCTTTAAGGAAAACGGGCTGCAAAGAGAAAAAAAAAAAACTGCTTTATTGAAAAGCAGTCACGGACATGGTGGTCTGCTGTGTCCAGCAGGCCACCATCCCCGTGAGCGCCTAGACTCGCTATGGGGTCGCAAACTGCGACCCACCTCATAAATATTTATGAGGTGGGTCTTTGCAACCCCATAGCGAGTCGCAGAAGGTGTCTGAGTCACCTTTCTGCATCGCGAATTGCGAGTTGCAATTTGCAAGTTGCTCTGACTCGCAAATTGCAAGTCGCAATTTGGCACGTACCTACATCTGGCCCTAAATGCTGAGTAGATGCACCAGGATTTGATCGTCTTGCCAATAGCAACACTAATTTGTCAGTTTTGCAAGCACAATGATGGTTTGGTCACTAGTTAGATTCAGCAGCTATGGTAAACAAAGACAACCTGTAGGAAAGTGCCCTTTTTGGCATGGTTACGCCCCTACATTTTTTGCTTGATATTGATGTTGACCTGACTGAGAGTGTGCTGGCATCCTACTAAAAAGGCCCCAGTACCACTACTTCCACAATTGGCACACCCTGGCACACAGTTAAGTCCCCAGAGAAGGTCCGCAAGGGCTGCAGCATTTATTATACCACCCCTGTGGGACCCCTCACCAAGCACATGCACACTGCCATTGTAGCTTGTGTGTGCTGGTGGGGAGAAAAAGACAAAGTCGAGATAGCACGCCTCTCAGGGCACCATGCCCAAAAATCACTGCCTGTGGCATAGATAAATCACCCATCTAGAAGGCCTTAGAACCCTAAGGCAGGGTGCACTATACCACAGGTGACGGCATAGTTGCATGAGCAATATGCCCCTATTGTATCTAAGCCCTTTCTTAGACATTGTAAGTGCAGTGTGGCCATACTGAGTATATGGGCTGGGAGTTTGTCATTACGAATAATGGCTTCACTGAGACCTGGAAAGTTTGGTATCAAACGTATCAGCACAATAAACCCACATTGATGCCAGTGGTGGAGTTATTGAAAAATACACCCAGGGGGCAACTTAGAGATGACCCCTGTATTTTAGCCAAACTTCTGGTGTAGGGCTGGCCGGTCTGTGCCAGCCTGCCACTTCCAGACAAGTAACTGACCACATGGACCTTTGTACTCTCTCAGGCCAGAAACAAAGCCTGCAATGGGTGGAGGTGTTTCCCTGCAGGAACTATCACACCCAGCAGTGAGCCTCAAAGGCTCAGGCCTCTTGTTACAGTGCCCCAGGGAACTCCAGCTAGTGGAGATGCCCGCCCTAGACAAAGCCCAACTTTTGGCAGCAAGCCTGGCGGGACATTAAGGAAAAATGAGGAGGAGTGCCCACTTCAGCCAGGACAACCCCTAAAGTGACCCCTCCTTGCAAAATCCTCCATCTTGATTTGGAGGTCAGGAATCAATAAGGTTAGGTCTGTGTCCCCCTCCCCAATGGGAGTGGTAACCTAAAGGGTGTAGTCACCCTCAGGGTCGGTTGCCACTGGCTACTGCCCTCTGACCCCTGTGATGCCCCTAAATCCAGGGTTTAAGGGCTCCCCTGAGCCTAGCTTGTCAGATTCCTGGTGACCTCAAGAAGACGACAAGAAGAAAGAAGGACTGCTAAGCTGACCTCCAGAAGAGAAGACTGAAGACACAAACTGACTTGACCCCAGCCCTACAGGCCTGTCTCTAGCTTCTGAAGCCCTGCTACAAAAAGTGGCCTCTTACCTGATGCCCACAGCAGTGTTCAGGTGTCCAGCTGGCCCAACCGACTAGAGCTGGTCTCCAGGCAATTATGTTCTAGTGTCCACCCTAGGTTAACCCCTCCTGTCCAACATGACAATGCCTGCAGCTTAAATCCAGAGGACTCCCCTGACTGTGAGAGAACCAGAAGAAGATTCCTGATGCCCAAAGGTACCACTGTACCCACAGCCTCCTGGCCTTGGGGAATCTGATGACCAGTCCAGCAACGTCCACCAGGAGGCCCTCCTCCTTGTCCTGTTTGTGGTTTTCCTGAACCAACCCCTTGGGCCTAACCTGCAGCATCTTTGTGACACCCTGGGTCCCCCAATTGAAAAGCAGTGGGAGCCCGATGTTATGTTTGCACCCTGCACCCGGACGCCCGTGTGCCGCTGAGGGCGTGTGTTTGGTGCTGACCGGTGGCCCCCCCAGTGCTCTCCTAAACCCCCCAGGTCTGCCTTCCGAAGATGCAGGTACTTACCTGCAAGCAGGCCTGATTTTGAGTGCCCCCTGTCTCCATAGGATTCCATTTAAAATCCTGCATCATTTTGAGATTGTGAGTGCCCCCAGTCTCCATAGGATTCCATTTTAAATCCTGCATCATTTTGAGATCTGTACCCGGCCGGCCCCGTGTTGCTAGTCCTGGGTGTTTGGGGTTAACTTGAACCCCAACCTTTGGACATCCTAACCCCCGGAGACTGGAATGGTAAGTCTTGTACTTACCTCAAAACTGTACTTACTGTTCTTCCCCAGAACTGTTTCTGAAAATTGCACTGTCAACTTTTAAAATAGATTTGCTATTTTCTTGAAAACCATCTAACTTGCCAAATTGAAACACAGTGGTGTTGATACATATTTTGGATACTTACTTACAAATGTACTTACCTGTGGTTCTAGAAATAAAGTGGCATAGTATATTTTCATTATATAAAAACTATTGGCCTGGAGTTAGTCATTTAGGGTGTTTTTCTTTTATTGCTGTCTGTGTGCAACAAAGGCTTTGCACTACCCTCTGATAAGTCTAACTGCTCAACCATACTACCACAAACGAGAGCATTAGTATTATCTACGTTAGCCTCTGTGAAGTATCTGGGGAACACCTGGTCTCTGTGCACACTATATCTCATTTTGATATAGTATTTACAAAGCCAGCTTCCTACACAACCTGTTTGTCTTTTGTAATCAGCTCCTAATGGGAGTTCAAATTAAATACTCGTGAATGCAGGAGCTCATCAACCTAAAGTGGTCATTTAGCCCTGAAAGATATTACTGCATTCAAAATCACCCTCTATTGCAAATTTTATTCGTGTGGGAAATCAAATGTATTTTTGCTCCTGATTATTACATGTCCTCAAATAAATTGTGTCGATTTGCAGAAGTGGGATATACACTACTTTCTACATTTTATTTTTCCTAACTCAATGGTTTACACAGGACATTACCCCCAGGTCCAAGGCCGGACTGCCATACCGGGCATCTGCGCTTCCACAGGAGCCTGGAAAGGTGAAGGCTGCTTTTGTTACTTGGGGGCCAGTTGTGTACTAGTGCAGCAGTTTTAAAAGCACTGCAGAGTTCCTTATATAGCCAACAATTTTTAGGCAACAATAAAAGTGCCAAGATAACTCTGGTGACTAATGTACCTGCTTAAAAGAGATCAGAGTTTTGTCTAGTGGCAGTTTTGACTCATCCAAGGTAGCGCAGAGGGTTTATGTGGTTTCTGAAAAGAATGTGCACTATGCAGATCAAAGAACAGTATTTTATGTGCAATGCTCAGTGGAATACTGCTTTTGTCACAGAGATTATTTTGTTACTGTGCAGTTCATAAATTGCAGTCACAATCCAGCACAGCGAGCTATGAACTGCCATCAACAAGCTGCATGTAAACTGCATGGTACAGGTTAGAAAGTTATGTTTTTCCACCAGTCTTTGATTATTCTACTTTTACTAATAGTGTTTGTTTGGTAGAAATAAATTATTAGTAAAGTCAACCCTAACCACTCTGTTACGTTCTGAATCCGGAGTTTATTCTTCCCCAGACCAAGCACTCTTACAAAAAATGCCTACCAGTATGGATGATATGTGAATCGTACATTCCCTTTGTCTTATGTAACATTTTCTATACACTGATTTAAACCAGTGTAATTTATTGTCTCTGTACCTGTGTGTGATTCGAAGTGCTCCAACACCCTACCCTGGGAAGAGAGGCCCTATAAAACAAATGAAAAACATGTGAGAAAAGGGCTAATTGAGATATGAGAGGCACTGTTAGAGGATGATAGTGAGGGAATCCTTGAAGAACTCCAATAACGATTGCCATAGCCTGGTGCACTGTAAGATCACCATTTACTATGCTTTAAAACAATTACAATTGAATGTGTAATGAAAAATGTGTTGTAAAATGCACAGTTTTTGCCATTTAAAGAAAAAAAAAACTTGGCGGGAACTCCCGCCCCAAAAGACCCATTGAAATGACCAGGCTTGCTTGCTATGCACCCTATGAGGGCTTGTCAGACAAATTTTGCCAGGGCTGCTTTTTGTTCTCAGTCGGCCTCTGCCCAGGTCTTAAGTATGTGTTCAAACACAGGACTGAGCACTATTCATGCTCATCAATGCTTATGCAAAAATGATTTAAAATTATTTTTCCCTACATTTTACTACTAATAGTCTGGTCTAAACATCCCCAAAAGAAGGCAAGTTAGTGCCTTGTGGTGCTCATTAAAAACATTAGAGTCATTTAGTCCACAATTTGGGATCACTACACAAACTTGCAAACTCATTTTATGATAAATTTTCTCATTTAACCCATTTGCTGATTTTTTGGGGGGGATATGTGTAAATTTCTCTTATACAGTATTCCAGATTACAAAACATGAACATTATATTTATTTATTGGTATTCTTTTTAAAAACATAAACTAAGCCCCAGGGAGCATTGGAGCACTGTCCGGGGGAATATGTTTTTGTGTTTGGCCCTGTAGCAGCTATTGCAAACTAAGTTGAATATATATTCTGCCGGAGCAGCAAAAACATGAGAAACAGCCTAACCTGTGACAGCTGCCACAGCAGCATAATGTGAAAATATCCATCAAACTGTATAGTGAATCGAGTTGATCATATAACAAGAGAGTTGCTGGTAACATTGCTCTCTGGTGAATAAACCAAAACCACTTTAGCATAAGAGTGCTGGGAGCTGTTTTTATGTTTGTTAACAAATTTTGTTCATCACTGGTTTATACCTGGCCCACAATGGAGATAGAAATGTGGATAATGGAGATGTTTATCACTAGGAAGTTTTTTAGTGACATCCCACAGAGAGCAAGAGTAAAGTTTTAATTGTCTCGGATGTCACTCAGAACTTCTTGGTGAAAAACATCTCCATTCACCTTTTTCCCATCTATAAGTTTATGATGTGTATTCCTCCCTCCAAATTATCTTTCTAGCAAATAAGCAGGGGCAGAGGATTCATGTGGGAGCCATATGTAGCATGTCAGAAAAGTCAAACACCCGGCATCCTTCCACCCACCTTCACTAACCTCCAGATACCCTCCTCTTCATTTAAATACTTTGCCCCCTGCACCCACCCCCTCAGAAACAAATGTTCTCTTCCCAAATCCAAATATAAAGAACATACCTATCCTCCAGCCAATCTGCAAAAGGCCCCCACCCAAAGTGACAAATATTTTCATGGTTTCCTGCCACCCACCTCACCACTCTCTCGACCTTCCCACTCCCTCCTAGACCAAAGCTGCATTCCACCCTCTTACATTGAGAACAAGAGATGGCACTGCCCTGACAATGGCTCTGTGAACTTTCTAAAAGTGTAATTTTCAAAATAGTAATGTAAAATCAGACGTTACCATAAAATTAAATCTTAAATTACTGTTAAATAGAGAAATATTTTTCCAATCATTTTTGTAGCTGTTCTCAAACTGCAATTAAACACTCTAAGTTGATATAGTGGTAACCAGTATTTTCCAACAGAAAGGCCAGCATTGCCATAGTGAAAAATGACTTCAGAACTTTTTCACAGACAGGACATGTAAATCATTAAAAAGACATGCCTTAATATTTAAAAACCACCCACTATGCCCTACGGGCATTTAGGGCTTATCTTAGTGATGACTCATAAATATTGAAAAGAAAGGTTTAAGCCTGGAAAAAAGTTAGTTTTGTCAGCTAGAAGTTCCTGTTTAAAACTACACTCCAATCCTGCAGTGGCAGTCCTGGAGACATATTTTACAGAGCTACTTTACAGGGTGGCACAATGAGAGCTGCAGCCTACTAGTAACATTTAATTTGCAGACCCTGACCACAGCACTGAAACAGCACTCATCAAAGCCACCAACGATATTTGAATCATCCTAGTCTGAGCAGAAAAAGCAGTCCTCATTCTGCTCGACCCCTCCATAGCCTTCAAAAATGTCACCCATAACATATGCATCAAAACATTCTATGAGATTGGCACACAAGAATCTGTTCCCAAATTGATCTATTCCCTCCTCACAGAAAGAACCCAAAGGGTCAGGATGCCAACCTTCACATCAGAGATCAATAAACTGAGATGCAAAGTCCCACAGGGATTGTCCCTCAGCCCCAACCTTCTCATTATATACATGACCCAGCTTGCCAACATCAACTGATCACAAAACTTCATTGCCATCTCCTATGCTGATTACACCCAACTCACACTCTTCCCGAGGACAAGACAATCATCACCAGAACCAACTTAATCAACCCAGTGTCTATGGAAGCAGGCTGGATGTAAACCAACCGCCTGAAACTCCAACAAGACAGAAGTACTTTTCTTTCAGCAACAAGACCTCTCCATGGGATTCCTCACGGTGGCTGTCAGAGGTAGGACCAACACCACACCCAAAGACCACACAAGAAATCTAGGGATCATCCTAGACAACAAGTTCAATATGATGGCTCAAGTCAATGTAGTGTGCACCTCCTTCTCCCATATCCTGCACATGCTATGAAAGATCTTTAAATGGTTGCCTCAGAACACCAGATGGACCATTTTGCAAGCACTCATCACCAGCATGCTGGACTATGGCAACACTCTTTACTGCAAAATCTCCAAACAACTCCTACACAGACTCCATACCATCAGGAACATCACTGCAAGAGTCATATTCAACCTCCCATACCTCACCCACATCACACCACATCTTAGGAAGCTTCACTGACTTTTGACTCACAAGCGCAGCCAATTCTCACATACACATAGATCTCTACACGACACAGGACTATAATAGCTGAACAGCAGCATACACTTTCATCAATGCACCACACACCTGTACTCTGCCTCACCCTCACTTCTACACACTCCCCACATTCACAAAAGCAAAACTGGAGGACGCACTTTCTCCTACATTACCCCAAAGACATGGAACAACCTTCCTCAACACACCAGAGCCTCCTCCTCACTTCTTGAGTTCCGTAACAAGCTGAAGACCTGGCTATTTGTATAAGCACCTTGGGGCCACACATAAACACCTGCCCAAGTACCTGGATACCCTGTTGGGTGATTAGTGCACTATACAAATCAATAAAACATGACATAACATCACATAACATAGCATAACATAACTTAACACGCATTAACATTTACTAGGGACTTACAAGTAACTTAATGTTTCAGCAAGGTGTATGTCAGTTCTAACACATTTAGAGGGAAGAGCAAAAGCACTTTACCACCGGTTAGCAGGAGTAAAATACACAAAGTCCTATGGAGAGCAAAAATTGGTTCAGCAAAAGAAGACAATAATCTGGGGGAATATCACACAAAAGATAGTAATTTCCAGCACATTGAAATACAAGATACATATTTATTTAATCACAATGCTACAAGTCTTACACAGGCACAATGTGATATATTGATTTTAATTTCTAAATGATGACAGCATTCAGTTGCTTTGCATGACCTGCTTGCCTTTACCAAACAGAAGCCAAACAGAATGTGGTTTGTTCACTGCAGGGCTCAGATTTCCTGTTACATTCTGTGGGCTCCTAGCACTTTGCACTCACAGGATGAAAAACAGATTGTACTATACATGAATGATCAGTCAAAGTAAACATTCTTTCCATGGCCTACACAGAGTAGTTCACCCTAAAGTCTACTGAAATAAAGGCACCAAACAAACAACTGTCCATCAACAGTGCCTGAAAGAATGTCAAACCATTGTTAGAGTCAAGAAGGTTTACCACTCCAGACTACTACTGAGGCTTTAATGGAGATCAGCTTCTATTGATAATCCACAAGCTGCTCCTTTGACAACCATTTTTGGCTGGTGCGGCAGGTCATGCAGGACAATGAATAACCATGAAATGGGGATGTCTAAGGCATACGGATAATTTTGAATGGTTTGTCTGCCATAAACTGGCCTGTTGTACATCTTATCTACTACTAGTGGGATCCAGCACTCATTGTGTAACCCACTACAATAGCACTGTACAACCACTGCAACCTATGTTTGCCAGGCCTCAACCTACCCTTTAACACTTATAAGTCAACGCTGCGGTAGGCCTTGAAAGCCCCATAGGGCAGGTGCAGGGTACTGAAAAGGTAGGACAGGTATATTTAATGTTTTGCATGTCCTGGCAGTAGAAAACCTCCAAAGTCCGTTTTTAGAGTGGCACAGCTGGTTCTCCTATTGGTTAGCACAGGTTTACACTATTGTATTTAACAGGTGCTAAATCCAGTTTGGGAATAATTGTTTCAAGTAATCAGTCAATAATAATTGAAAATCCAACTTAATCGTCAGTCTGATTTTCTATTTCTATTTTGGAAATTACACATTTAGAAAGTTTTCATTTTCCTACATAAAACCAAAAGGCTTTTCTCCAGTGTCCAGCTATCACCTGACCCTTGATGGTGAGATGTGTGTTTCTCCCTACAGTAGATAAAGAGCTCTGGCAGTGGGGAGGGAAACTCCTACTTTTGCAGGATGGCCAGGAGGATGTGCCAGCCCCTTCCCTGGCTTCAAAGGATGCCTACCTTGTCACTGGCAGTCAAAGCCACACCTGGACCTACTCCACTTTGCCTCTCTACTCTTTCTGCCTTGAACCCCAGAGGGAGAGGAGGAACTGACCAGAAATGGTTTTTGGGGAATGGACAAAGGCTTGGCCCACCCCCACCAAAAGACAGGCAGTTTGCATGAAAGTGGACCCCACACACCTCACCTCAGAATACTCCTGGACCGGAGAAGTATCAGAAGAAGGACTACCTTGCTCTCTGAATCATAAAGTAAGACTGGACCTGCTTGCCTTGAACCCAGGATCTCAACAGTGACTTTCACAATTGGTTAACTGACCTCCTATGTTAGCTACAGGGACATAACAAGCTTCCAGAGGCCTTTTGCTGCTTTGAGGCTGACCAGTCCAAACTATAACTGACCATCTCCTCTCAGCTGCCTTTATGTGGAAGTGAATTTTGAACCCCTAGCACTGTTCCCAGGGTCCTGGACTTTTGGTTGTAGTCCTCCCTTCTTAACTGCAAGCTACGCCAGATTCGATGCTGAGCATCAACAACGACAAACTTTTTCAATTGATTCACCAGTTTCGACTTTGAGCAGCACCTGATTGATGATTTTACTGGACTCAACATTGAGCAGCACCCGAGTGAAGCCAACAGCCTTCAATGACGGCTTCAACAAGCCTGATGCTGACCCGGCTCTTATCAACTCCATGCCCACGCGCAGAAACTCCCCTTCATTGTAGAAACATTTCTCCAATCCGGCTTGCCAATTGTCCTGTCGAAGACTCGTTATTGACCACTTTTTCTCTATAAATGTTTCTAAGCTAAAAGGTACACCTTCCACTAGGATGAACTTGGTTCTTGTAAGCTACCCTCAATATGCAATGGACTGTCATATAACTGGATTTGTAGTTCAAAAATTATGATGAATATTCATTTGTTAAGTCCCATGCATATTTGAGGTTACAAATGCAAAACATGAGAGAGGATGTACTATTACAAACACAATATGCAAATGTTCATCATGTAAAATTATGAATGATTGGAGTAGGAAATTAACTACATTAGGCACAATCAGACACATGACCAATCTATCACAGGCCTACACATATAAACAGTTACTGTTTCCAAAACCTGATCTCTGCTTTTCCTTTTCAGAGGCACTATGCTTCGGAGGCACACACAGAATATCTAGACAATGACCGGGGGAAATCACTGTATACAGAAATGCAGACCCAGTTTTACCAGCTGATAAAACACACTCGGTCAAATTAGCAGTGCTTTGAGCACGAGGTAACTGTAAACTGTAAGGGTCAGGTTTATACTTTTTGCCACAAACCTGCTTTGTCGCATGTTTGCTGCAAAAAGTATAGTGCCGCCTAGTGCTATTCCTAGATGCCAACTGGGCACCATATTTAAGGAATGGCACTAGTCAGCACTAAAGCCCTTTTAGCGTCCTTTCAAAGGACACAAACAGGGCCTGGGAGGCATAGGGGGAAATGGGGCTTGTGCACCAAATTATGGTGCTACACTGTTTAGAGGCAAAAATATTGCCTCTGAGCAGTGTAGTGCCATTTTCTGGCACACAAGCCCCATGGACATGTCTCCTATCTTCGTAAAGACAGGAACCATGCCCACCTCCCCAGTGGTCATGCCCAGGGAACAAATGTCCCCCGGGCATGGCCAGTGGGGCCAGCGCAGTGCAGGGGGCCCCAAGTCAGGGCCCTGTGCGGCGTTGGACCACAAAAAAAATATACGCACCCGGTCTTACCTGCGGATGGGTCCCCCATCTGTGGGTGGCCTCCTGGTGTGGATAGGGGTGGGTGGGGGTGTCCCTGTGGACAGAAAAGGGCACCTGTGGGCAATTTCCATGGTCTCTGACCATGGAAATCTGCATAAAGGTCCCCTTACGCCTGCCCAGACCAGGCGTTAAATAATGGCACTAAGCAGGCTTAGCGCCATTATTTAAGGCCTTCCTCTTCTAGTGCATGATTTTTGCATGTGAGGATCAATAAGGCACTAGGGCCTTAGAGGCTTTTTTGCCCATGAACGCCTACCTTGCATCTCATTGCCGCAAGGTAGGTTTCCGCAGGCAAAAAATGTTGTTAACTCCACTATTTTGGCACTAGACATGTCTAGCGCCAAAATATAAATATGGAGTTAAGTTTGCGCCAGATTTGCGTCAAAAAAATGGACGCAAATCCAGCACAAACAGAGTATAAATATGCCCCCAAAGTCCTCTGCATCAAGGAAAACTTGCAGAAAAGTATCATGTACATGCATGTTAATTATTTTATTTAACTTTATGGGAACTTTATCCCACCAACCCTTTACAAGAACCTAAATGGTGGACCACTAAGAGAATAGAATATACTCTGTCTGTGCCAAGTATGGATTACTTTAATGTGCAGCTACTCATCCTGGTGAGTTCCTCCACAATGTCAAAGTGTCAATGCAATAGACTCACAAAGAGGACTTTCATTGACATGCTCGACTGACACTCTTGGCAATGTTTACACTTTGAACACTGTTTGCCTATACCTGCCAAAACAGATGTTGCCACAATCACCAAACAAAGGATATTTGAAAATAACTGTGCCAAATTATTTTGCAGACACATTGGCACTCAAACCACACACCACTGCCATACACTTGGCCTTGGGCCCACCTTTGTCTAATAGCCAGGTACTAGTATTAGTCTCATGCCATCACCAACACTGTCTACCCTGTAAGCCACTTTTCACCACTCCTTTCTAACATATTTTTTATTCCCATGTTACCTTCAAGGGTGCCACTCCCCTGTCTCCATGCAACATTCCACCTTGAGAGGTATGTGTAGTATTCACTTCTTCCCAACTACATCAAATGTAAAAAAAACTGAGGGGCATATTTATACTCTGTTTGCGCTGGTATTGCGTCATTTTTTTTTACGCAAATCCGACGCAAAGCTAACTCCATATTTATACTTTGGCGTTAGACCCGTCTAGCGCCAAAGATCTTGGAGTTTGCGTCATTTTTTAGCGTGGACACCTACCTTGTGTTAATGATATGCAAGGTAGGCGTTCCCGTCTAAAAAATGACTCCAAGGCATGTGCGCCTTATTTAAACTCCCGTGCAAAAATGGCGCACAGGAGTGGGCGGGTAAAAAAAAAATGACGTCCAGCCGCTTTTGCGTCATTTCTTAACGCCTGGTCAGGGCAGGCGTTAAGGGACCTGTGGGCTCGGAAGGAGCCCAGAGGTGCCCTCCCATGCCCCCAGGGACACCCCCTGCCACCCTTGTCCACCCCAGGAGGATGCCCAAGTATGGAGGGACCCATCCCAGGGAACTTAAGGTAAGTTCAGGTAAATATTTTTTTTTAAATGTTATTGTGGTATAGGGGGGCCTGATTGGTGCCCCCCTACATGCCACTATGCCCAATGACCATGCCCAGGGGACAGAAGTCCCCTGGGCATGGCCATTGGGCAAGGGGGCATGACTCCTGTCTTTGCTAAGACAGGAGTCATGTCAATGGAGGGTGGGAGTAAAAAAAAATGGCGCAACTCGGGTTGAGGCAGATTTTTTGCCTCAGACCGACTTGCCCCATTTTTTGACGCCCAAGCTCCATTTTCCCCTATGCCGGCGCTGCCTGGTGTGGGTCATTTTTTTTGACGCACACCAGTCAGCTCCGCCGGCTAACGTCATTCCATAAATAAGGCGCCCGCATGGTGCTTTGGAATGGCGTTAGCCGGCGTTAACATTTTTGACGCACAACTGCTTTGGCGCAGTTGTGCGTCAAAAAGTATAAATATGGCCCTGATTCCTTTCACCACACCACTAGGGTGGTCAAAATGTTGCTAAAGAGACAGGTCAATCAATCACACTAATCTTTATTTGGTTATAAAACCATAAAATAATTCATACATAAAACCAGTGCAATACAATACATCACTAGAAGTTTTTGAAAACAAATAACTATAGAGATAAAAACATCATCAAGGGTTAATATTCACTATTTCAGTTGTCTATATGGCCCCAATTGACCATTAGATTTGTAAAGTGACTTGAGCAAATGTAAAAAAGACTTACTTCCCCACCAGAATCCTCAATATTACATCTTCAGAGATAAAATTATAAACCATCATGCAAATATATTCTGTTTGTAGGAGGTGTGGGTACAGTAAGGTGGGCCTGTACCTTCTAATATTCATGAGTCTCAGCAGTGGAATTAATCATTTCTTTCATAGGTGCAATATACAACTTATAAAAAATTAAAAGTGGGGGGTAGATTGAATTTAGCATGAGTCATAAGGACAAAGTTCAAGGTCAAAGTTAAGGTATACATTGCTAGGATAAGAGATGAAGAAATTAACTATATTAAATCTAAACCTTAGCAGATAGAATCTCTGGTGATGCTGAAATGGGAGCAGAAGGTAGAGTTTCATGGGGTCCATGGTAACTAATAGAAGATATGCAAATGCCCTTTTTTTTTCCCTTGCTACACTTTTTCTGAATCATCTCCACATAGTAAAAAAAAATCTAACTTCAATTGATTTTTAGAAGTGGTGAGGATATCCTGTGGACTGAGAAAGCAATCCAGTCTCCCTAACAATGCAAATTGTTCTTTTACATATCCCAGCCACGAAATGCTAGGGCATTGTCAAGATGTAAACAATCATTAATTATCTCCTGGTTTAGGAGAGATTCATGTTTAGATCAAATTGAACACCACAGCATTAGCAGTGCCTAACTCCGTATGACAAAGAAATATGGGTAGGCTATTAGGTACGGACAGAAGCCTTCTCAGAAACACATTTTCATTAATCTGTAGGTGAGAAGTATCCGAATATCCTCAAACACCAGCTCCATATATCATAATGGAGCAGCAGTGTGTGGTAGAACTGTTAATTATGGCATCTAAAGGTTTAGAACCCTGATTCCCAGCAAGCCTGAAGAGAGCCTCTATGATTTGTTCAAACTGAGACTTTCTGACCTTGATTAAATGTGACCAGGTACCTGTACAGTCAAAACATATTTCCAAATAAGTAAGGTTGTAACACAAAAAATGTTTTCACCATTAATGAAGTGTGGCCTTAGAGTAGTGTGTGTGCACCCTACAACCATGGTCTGTGACTTGGCAGTGTTTGTCATTAATCACAGTTTTTGACATTAAAACACAATGGTCTGCATATAAAAGACCAAGGAGTTTTCTCAAGCCCACCATGGGTGTGTCTATGTCCCCAATGTTTAGGAAGGTGCCCACTTCATTAATGTATAAGCAAAAAAGAAATGGAGCCAGCACATATCCTTGTCTCATACTGTGCTTCATTTTGATTTGGGCAGTAGGTTCCCAATTGGCCACATACCTTATGAATCCAGTCACAACTACATGCATCTGAGCTAAAAAGTGAACCAGTGCTGCATCCACACCCATTTACAACATTTTACTCCAGAAGTTCCCTCTATCCACCCAATCAAAAACTGAAGTAAGATCCATAAATACTAAATGGAGATAGCCCTTCTTCACCTGCATGTACCTACTGATGGGTAGCTGGACGTTTAGACAATGGTTAGCAGTACCAAGGCCCTGTCTAAATCCATACTGAACAACGGAAAAGCTGCCCATATCTGCCAATCAAGCCTCCAGATGATCCAATATGACCCTGCTTAGAATTTTACTTGTCAAATCAATTAATGAGATGGGGATAACAATGGCAGCCAGCTCTGTCACCGTTCTTAAAAAAAGGAACAACAATGGAGTTCGACCATGATTTAGGTGTGCCATCTATAACTGCATTCCTCAAGAAATTAACAATAGGTATCACCCACAAGTTGATATTGTCAATAGAAAGGTTAAATGGCACTTGATTGGGGCCTGGAGTCTTGTTTCCGGCACTCCGTTCAATTGTGGACATAATCTTTTTTAGTTTATTAGATAATAGATACTAGCAGCCCACTGGGTGGTTGGTCACTATAGTGTCAAAGTGATTATCAAATTTGATGTGACTATCATATACCCTAGAAAAGTGTTCAACCCGTTTGTAAGACAGGATAATAACATCAGGAGGGGAATTACGATTGTCTACAAAGTAAGGTGCATTGACCGTTTTCCAGAAGAGGCAGACATTGTTGTTTCAGCAAGCTTCATGCAAAATTCTCCCAGGCTTCTTGCCTTATCACTGCCTTCTTATTTAAGAATGCTTGCTTATTGTTCCGTCCGCAGAGTCTCACCACCTCCCCTTCTGTGGGAACAAGTTTGAAGGCAGACATAAGGTCTGTATGTGCCTTTGAATATACACCGTCAAACCATTTTTGAGGTATGACTTTCCCTGACCTTTTTATCAGATGTTGAAAGCTCAGTAATGATATGATAAATCCCAGTGAATGCCCAAAACATAAGTTTGAGGTCCAATTCATTTTCAAAGTAGACAACTATCTGCTCCCTACTTGTCGGTACAAGGCCCACTGACAGGCACCCTGAATCGACCATGACCCACTTGCGAAGAATGCCCTTGTTCCTATTTAATACTATTGGCATGGTGGTAAGAATACTCTGCTACTTCTCACAACCCAGGTCAAAGAAGTCCGAGGGATTGTGATTGCTCATACAACTCCACCATATCAAAAAATCAATGACCTTGTGCTTTTCTTGCTGTAAAAGAGCAATAAAGCCAATGAGACTACCTAGGCCTCTACCAGTGTAAGTAATGTGTCCTTGTGTAGGAACAGCAATGAGATCAATTGCAAGAAAAAAAGGAGTGTTTACTCAGAGTACAATTAGAAACATCACCTCATAAATTATGCTCAAAGTTGGAATAATCCTCAGTGTCATATCTTGGCAACCCACAGAACGTCTGGAAATTAGACACAACCAACAATTAAAATCTGCCCCCCACACCAGGATCACAATAACATCCTTGTTCAAAACTTTTTTTGAGGGTCTTATCAAGGGAAACATTTATATCTATATTACCGGAAATAAAATTGTTTGATCGAAATTGACAATGATAAGTATTTCCCTAGTATTTTGCTAAAGGCTAATGTTTGAAAATGAAGAGAATCAAGGTAGGTTTTTTGTATCATCCTGTCTAAGGTGGTGGAGATCAAAGTTAACAGGCCAGCTCGATGATGCCCCTTCTTGAATAGGCGGCTGGGGTATAGATACAAATAAACCCATCTATATGGACTACTCATGCTCCCAAGTCTCTTGCAAGCAAACAATATGGAGATACTTAATCGTTCCAGTCAATATCCTCCACCCTAATCAAAAGACTGGCCACATTCCAGAACAGTCATTTAAACTGATTTTTAGGTGGAGCACGTTGTAAGACAACATCTGAAATTGGCCCAGAATAAGTAACCATGTTTGCTACTATAGCAGAATTAATATTAATAACAATCAGCTTCAACAAGGTAAGTAATGAAACCTACCCCGGTAGCCGAGGGGCGTATGTAACTGTTCTTATGTCATGAATTACACTACCACTAATTCAACTTCCTACTTCCACTCATCATCGCCCTTGACATCAGTCACATGGTGCTCTAACACTGAATCACTTCCCTTTGTCCATGCGTAATCTTCAATCATTTGGGAATATCTATTCTGTACTTCCTTTTCAACTTCATTCACTTTGAGCATGACAGGTACCAATAGCGCCATGATTTTGCAGCTCCAGTCTTGAAACATTTCCTGTTTCCTACCACCCCCATTGGTGGCATTGTGATGATTCCACTGGGACAGGGTAACAGCCAACGTCTGTGGTGGTTGTCTTCTTTAATGTCACCATTTGCACTCTTTCTCTTCAACATTCCACATTCCAATCATTGTTGCTCAAGAGAGCACACCCATATGGATGTCACCATCAATTACCACACCGGTTCCATGTGTGATATGTCACCTTGTTGAGAATGATTAGATCACACATCTATGTTTTATGTATGTACATCGAGGACATACTTGAAACTCAACATGTGAACTACTTCGCAGCTTCAGTATTGTACCCTCTGCCATATCCTCTCTCTGCCACCAAAGAGGGCACCACAACTTCACAAATGTCACTAGTCTTAAAACCAACCTCTGTCACATAATCATGCAGGGGACTTTGTTTTACACTGTCACTCACAACGTTTCACCAGTAAGACAATTTTCTTTTGCAAGAAAAATAAATTCTGTCACTTAACATGGTGAACCTGACCTTCTGCAAAAACGCCCCACCTACATCACATGTGATGACCACTGTTCCCTCTGATCACAAATAAATTCTGCATCAAATTCACATGTGTCCCCAGTTATTTAACATAATCTGTGGATCAATTGCTGGACCCACATATATCTTCCATCAGTGGGGTTGATATGACTTATGACTTTGTGGACAACATTCATTTTGTCCTGCAGATGGCCTTAAGCACAATCACAAATTGCAGAATGGTGAGGTGGATGTGGCGACATCCCAGTAAAGAACCATGGAAATGTATGCAAGGTTTGTGGGCCGAGGCAAGGTCTGCAATTGGGAGAAAGATGCTTTAATCTGTCAGACTTGATCTGGTCTCAATGGTGTGGTCTCTCTACAACAATGATGAATGACTAAACAGCAAATGGAACTATGAGCAGGAGCAAAATGCCATTCTGTTGGCCAGAGCACAGTTCCCTCTGAAACACTTGAGCATGTTGTGTAAGGCTAGAACCATATTGCCAAGTGATGTGCTGTACTAGAACTGTGCTCTTTGAGTTAACAGGCATAATGCACTGGCTGCAGGAGACCCATCAGAAGCCTATCTCTGGTCCAATGATAACATCTCTTGCACCTCTCACCACCTCAATAGGTCATCAGGCAAAAAAACACAGTTCTGTGAAGTCAAGAATGGTAGTGTCATAGCCAAGTGTTGACAGGCTTTCCTCCACATTTTCTGAGAAGATTCAGATTTTGAAATTTCTCATTAAGTTCCATTACCTACGCATGCTCAATGCAATCATGCTTTTAATTCCCAGCACACCTATCCAGAAATTTCACTACCCTTCCCACACTTAAATTAAACAAAAAATGTTACTATTACAGAAAACATCAACTCAGTAATGTGAGAAAAGGCTTAACGTCATCAAGATGTTTTGCATGCCAGTTTTGTATGGTATGTACACTACTTAAAATGCTTCATGTACTGTTTCATCCATACATATCATGATTACTCACCTTTGGTTCTTTAACTAACAATCTGACATTGATGATACATAAAAATATGCATGATTTAAAATATTTGAAAACATTTAATAAAATATAAGGGACGGGTGTTTGGGTAGTAATAAATAAAATGTGAATTTAGAGCATATGTGATTAGGTGAATCAACACCTAAATAAGATCCAAAAATCCCCCAAAACATACAGGCCCAACCTCAATCATGAATGTCACAGGAAAGTACACAAAAGAATATCAAATCAGAAGAATGAGAAAAAAGTACACAGTCAAATGAAAGTAATTCTTCAATGCAAAAACAATGTATTACAGGGCCTTACTGGAGGTGTGTTTCAGTGCTGTCATGCAGCAGTTCCTATGGCTCTTCTCCAACAGTGACATTTATTACATCAGTGTGTCCCTTGAATTTAGCCATACCTCTCAAACCTTTGAATCTGAAAGGTGGTTAACATCAAAATATTTTGGATAGTGATCCCATTGATGTAAATGGTAATTTGGTAGTTATGTAAGTCATGGAAGTATGTCAGTGCAGGTTAACATAGAGACGTATACTCGTTTTTTTGACAGTGAAGATGACTCAATGGAGGTTGTCAAACTGAAGCTGAGTTGAGAAGTATGCATGTTGTGATAGTAATAGTAAAGTACACTGTTCCACAAGATCAGAAAATCAAAAGAAACACAACTAATCTACAAGGAAACTAAAAAAGTGAGGAGCAAAGCAGCCCTCACACATCCAATAGGATGTCAAGCTTCATCACTGGGCAATCTCCTCATCAGACCGGCACTGCAATGTCTGATGGGACACCCCTTTCAGAAAAGGGGGTAGCACTTAGCCGTGGATTGTACTCCCAATGGTGAGTGTGCCCGTAATGGACACAGACTCTAAATGTGTGCAGGAGAGAAAAGAAAGTGAAACATAAAATTGGCTCTGAACCATAACCATCACATTTAATAATTCAGAAAAATGGTCCAGGCCAAGATTAAAAACAGAAGTGGTGAGTGCTAGTGGAAGTAATGCTGAACCGCACTCACACTCAATATGTGTAAGGAAGATGAATGCTCTCCAAATTCCTATAATATTAGGTCGACTTGTTTCGCGTCTAAGTGGCCACGAAGGATCCAGTGACACTTCCTCAGGACCAAAAACATAACTTCTCCTGATAAAAGTGCCCAGACCCAATTAGGATACAGTGGAGTAGATAATAACTGGTCACTTACTCATACCAACTGCTCGTCAAGGTCAGTCTTAGTCAGCAAGTCACCCTGTAGAATATAAAAATCAATAATACATATGCTAATAAACAAGTTGTGTTTCAAAAAGTGATTAGTGGTGACATATGGCTCATGTTAAGTGGCCACAGTGCTCGTGAAAAGTGAAGGTAGTTGAGGAAAATGTAAGCTTACCATCCCCTATTAAAGAACAGGCTCCATAGGAATGCACGTGCCCAGAAACAGGTATGCCATGCCGAGCAGAGATAATGTACAAAGAAAATATACATTTTATAAAACATGAATGTGTCACCCAAATGGTAATACAAAACTGTGAATCATAAATTACTCATATTCACAAAAATAAACATGAGCAGCCACATTGATCGTTAATAAAAATATATATTCAGATAAGTGTGGCCCAATCAAAGTCCTGTAGGGAACTAGAGGTATCATCAAACCAGATCATAGAAAATTCAAGATGAGGTTTAAAAAAATCACGCTAAATGAAATTAAGTAAAC
The DNA here is from genome assembly GCF_031143425.1 of Pleurodeles waltl. Taxonomy (NCBI): domain Eukaryota; kingdom Metazoa; phylum Chordata; class Amphibia; order Caudata; family Salamandridae; genus Pleurodeles; species Pleurodeles waltl. The sequence goes on from NC_090444.1 coordinate 727,029,553, forward strand.
TACTGTACAATAGCTGGTTTGGACAAACTGACAATTATCCGATCAGCATGGCCGGATGTAAAAAATCACAGTCGTACGAAGGGTCAGGAATGTGGAGTACTCACTCACAAATCACCCGCTTCTAACCCAGGACCTACCCGGGGGCCGCGTTCCTGGAAACAACTGTGGAACGTGGCTTCGGCGTTTTTAGTAGTAACCCAGCCCGGTGGAGCACGGAACCCGGAAACAATCCCGGTGTTCCTATTGGTTAGGGCTGGACATGTGACCCCAGAAGAAACTAAAAATAGAAAAAGGACAAGTAGTTGAACGGATACCAGTCCGTGAAAGCTGAGCTTGTATCCTTATTGGCCAGAAGTAATCATGTGGGCCAATCGATAATGAACAAAGAGACTGGACTAAGAGAAAGGTGAAGGTGTGCCGAATGTCGGCACATACGTGGGTCGTTCTAACTCAGGAAATAAAGGCTATAAATATAGCCTGCTCATGGCTAATAAAAGCAAGAAATGGAATTTGTCAAAAAATCTATAATAGCCAGACCTGGAAAAAATATATTGAGGAGATCTAATACAATATATGAGGGGACTGGCAACATCGCAGAAGGCAGTGATGGTGGCAAAAAAGGTCACATTGAATGGAATACAAAAAAAGGGGGAAGACAAAGCCATAGTCTGTACTTTGAGTAAGAGTAAAGGAGGAATTTCATCAGAGGGACTCATTAAATGTACAAAGTGTATAAGTACAGTCAATCCCCGGCTAAGTGCTACCTCCTTCTCTGAAAGGGGTGGCCCATCAGACATTGCAGTGCCGGTCTGATGAGGAGCTTGCCCAGTGATGAAGCTTGACATCCTATTGGATGTGTGAGGGCTGCTTTGCTCCTGACTTTTTATGTTTCCTTGTAGATTAGTTGTGTTTCTTTTCATTTTCTGAGCTTGTCGAACAGTGTACTTTACTATTACTATCAGTTATATTAGGGAAAGTGTACAATGGACCAGTAATCTCCTGATTCCCTCCTGTCTTATTTAAATGCATGTTGTGATACACATCACATCACTCCTCTTCATGTGTACACATTATGGATCATTGGCAATATGCCGATAATTCATATCAAAATCAGTAGGGACACAGAGTGAAACATACTCTGATGTAATGTGAGCTAAAGGTAAACTAACCACACTCTTTAATATTGTTCTCTTATTTGCGAGCGCCATGATATAGAACAGTTCATACTGGACATAATTCATATTTATTTTCTGAACATCTTTAAACAGAATGCACCTAAGTCATTTCAGATTCTTCTTAAGACTCCAATAGATATTTATTCATCGGACATTCCAAATAACACATCTTTGGACCACTGCAAAAAAAAAGTGCCCAAAGCAGTCATGACTCACGGGACGTGGAAGGGGTGGGTGGCGCGCAGAGGGGTGGGTGAGATATGGAGTAAATATCAATTTAATTTAAAAACAAATCACTTACTTTCACTCGCCGCCGTTCCGGTCCTCCGTCGTTGGCTGCAGGCATAGGCTCCCAGCCTGCCCTGTGGCCAATCCTCATGCTGCTCAGAGCAGTGTCGAGACTGGCTGGGAGTGCCCAACCAGCGCCCAACCAGGGTGCCCAACCAGGGTGTTCTCAGGCAGACTGGGAGACTGTGCCGGGAGCGCACTGCGCATGTGTGTTTTGCCGGCCCAAGACAGCCAGCCCAACACACATGCTCTCTGAGGGGGAGTGCTGTGCACTACCCCTCCACTGTTCGTCACCCTTGTGGCCCCACCCCTTTACAAGAAAATGATAATAGACACCGTTTATTTTCATTTTCTTGTAAAAGTTTTACAGCCGCCGCTGCTGGCAGGGGGGTAGACACTCCTGGCCTAAAGATTACATGCTCTCTGAGAAGCAGAATCACTTTCTGTGCTAACGACTCTACAAATATATGTCAACCTGTCCTGTAATAGCGGGGACCAATCCTTCCTCTACCATTTAAAGATCTACAAACTAGCAAGTAATTTTCTGTAAAACTATAGTTCTTACTCTGTCTTCTTTAATCAAAATGTTTTTTCATGGCTCACTAAAATGATTAAAATTACACCCACTTTGATTTTCCTTCTGCGTATCCTAGAGATTGTGTTACTTCGAATCCACATTGAGACATTTTACCGTGTAGAGAGAAAGAGTGAACCTGGTAACTTGGGATGAAAAATGTATATCCTTCTAGACTGAAAAATTCCCACTTTACCTGGTCAGTTGCCTTATCCTTATCCAGGATGACACTACCAGAATATTGGAAACACAATAATTAAATGTTTCTACTAAATAATGAGTGTTAAAAACTAGCATGCAATCCAGCATGAATCTGCATGAATCAGCTAGCTCATTCCAGCCAATCCAGTCTCCATGATTTTCATCAAGAATTAGTAATCCACATTTAGGAGCATAATCAGCTATGATCCAAAGGCCTGAGCGAGCTTGGACCTACGAAGACCTAAGCAAATTATACATTTTCTATGGCAAGAAATCTTCTATCAGGAACTTAGCAGATGAAAATGAAAAACCAGCCTCCAGTTTTTCAGACCTTAATAAACCAACTGGTTATGTGTACTCACGGTCATTTAGATTATCAATTTATTCTTTGTCTAAGAAACTATTGCTTTTTCTGTTCCAAGAGCACTCTAGAATAAAAGAGGAACACCTTATGATGTCCCACAGATCTTCCACCGCCCGACAATTCAGTGGGTCTGCTATAGATTTCATGCAATTTTGTGCAATCTATTTTTAACTTCCCAAGCTAAAACCTTATTATCTTTCTCAAATTAATTCCAGTAGATTTTATGCTATTCTTTCATAAGCAAGGTATTTTAACTTAAACCCTCATTTGAATGATTCTAATACCTGAACACTACACTACTCCAAGAAGGATCAATGGCTGCCTTACATAGTGTTTAATCAGTAATTTTTCTCTAATTCACAAAGTAATCTACATACTTTTTTTTCATATTAGCAACATAGATGATAATAATATTTTCTAAAAATATACTTTGCTTTACAAGCATTTCAAACCTCTCATGAGTGCTAGTCCCCTCATTTGTCCAAAGAAATTAAAAACCCAGTTGCTTGCATTCACTCAGTAAGAGAGGGTCTTTAAGCAAAGACACTTGTGCTCACCCACTGGACACTTTGCAATAATTGTGGTATAGAGACCTGATAGACCATTTATATTGGTTAATAATCCAAAAGCACAAGTGGTACCTTCCCATTTTTTTACAAATAATTTACTGATCACCTTGCTGACTGTTTCACACTCCATGTTCCATAAAGAAGCTTCCTGACCCCCTCTTTTGCAGTGGGCTGCCCTAACAGAAATCAGACACTTCACTGCCCTACTCAGCAAGAAAAGCCTGCCTTTGTATTTTATATAAAATTACACAATGTGGAGTAATGACATAATCTCAGTAATTTTGCATACATTGTTGTTGATATGAAAATGCGCTTGACAACAAAACATTTTTATACGCAAACAATACATTTTCATACACAAAGTGTATCACTATTGTTAAATTCATCTGTTGTGAAGTCTCAGTGAACCCCAGCATGAAGGTACGTGGTCAGGTAGGCTCTGAGACCCAGGCTTGAAGGTTAATGACTGACAGGTCACAGATGGTGTAACACTTGGCTGGCAGCCAAACACACAAACATGAAAATTTAGATTAGATCGCACAGATAGACAGCAACACTGCAATGTCCCTGGAGACTGGCCCCAATAAAGCACACATGGACTTAGTGATGTTGCTTTTTCACAAACACCTTAAAATTAGATGCCACATGCAATTAGGTACAGTTTTCCAATCAGGACACAGCACACACAGCACTTGCAATGACCACATGCTTCTCAGGCTGGGCATCTGGACACATACTTGCTGGCCCACATCGTGTCCACACCAGATCGAGGCCCACCTGAATTCTCTATCTGGAATTGTATCTATGACCTCGGGACAACTATTCACATTTTATGGTTTTATTGCTTCTAGAGAAATATATAAAACTTGCTTCAAAATTGTGTACAAGAGACAGTCCTCAGACCCCGGTTTTGTAACTGCTTTCCTGGCCCCAATGTTTAATTAAACAAACCTTTTCCTGGTTTACCAGGTGTCTCTTGACTTTTGTTTTTAAGGTAAAATCACATTTGAGCAACATTTTCGCGAGCCAGCCAGGAGCTGATTCGTACTTCGGACCCAACTGCGACCAAAGGAAGGGGACCCCACCCGAACAGATTCACATTTGTGAAATAAGAAAGGTGAGCAGATGCCACAATTGATTGGAAGTTCTGCTGAATCCATGGGGCTTAGATCCACCCTAAAGCCGCCATCACAAGGGTGAGTAACTACATGAGAGCCTTAGTCCTAACATTTGGCATGTGGCAAACTAGGAAAAAGCATAATCTGTGAAAGTCACTTTCTTTATTGTAAGCATCGGGAAGGGTGATCGTTTGGACCACTGGGCATAACACAGATGGTACGCTTGACCTCTGGGTGTGATACAGGGATTTGTGTTGCTAGCTGCTTGCACCACTGGGTGTGACACAGATGGAATGCATAAGGCTCTGGGGGTAACATAGGGCTAACTCTCTGTTTTAAGAAGTGCCTTCGCTTGGACCACTGGGTGTGATGCAGATGGTATGCATCAGCTCTGGGTGTGATATGGGGCCCACATCTCAATGCTATTAGGCTATCCTGGTTTTCTCAGTGGCACTGGTTTCCTAACACTGGTGGTATTCTAAAGAAGTGAGAAGCATGCTTCGCTTGGACTGCTGGGTGTGACACAGATGGTATGCAGGACCACTGGGCGTGACATAGGGGGAATTCGGATGTTAGGGTAGTAGAATGATTTAGATCAAGATTAGGCATAAATTGTGTTTAGCCAAGAAGTGTCTATGGTCTTTGAAGTAAGTCCTTTACTTCTCCACATAAATTGTAACAGTCTTTTCCCTTGAGCTGGTATCAACAATATTATCAGGCTCCCCTACTCCCGCACTGTGCAGAACTTCCTGTGGTGACAGGAGAATGTGCGCTGGAAGTGGGCAGGGCTATGGTATTGTGGATGGGCTGTTCCCCTTATTTTTTCGGGTCTCGTCAGCATTTTCCCTACCAGTTGAAATGGTGTTGTTTTAATATTATGATGTTGGTAGACCAGTATGACTGTGTTGGTCTTAAATTTTGAATGATTTTAATGTATAATGAAGATATTGCTTATTTGCACAAACTGTTGTTTGATGTCAAAGTAAGGCTCATTATTGTGTTGCCAAATTTCATGTTGCCATGAATTAACAATTGCACTTTTTTCTAGGATTGTGTTTCTTCATGCAATTGTTTGTTAAATGCTTATTTTGATGCCTCTGTGAATAACATTGAGCTCATTGTATTTAGTAAGCTCCATATGTATATCCTCCCAGTACCGGAGTAGACCCAATAATACCCTTGTACTTATTTTCCCGTCACCAGAGTAAAATTTAGAAAATCCATAAAAACAGAAAAGTTAACAATCTAGAAAAGAAAATTAAATAAAAATAGAAAAGTTAGAACATGTATAAACCTAAAAATCCCCTAAAAAACAAAAAATTAAAAGAGTAACTATCCCCTAAAAAAACACTCAAGTTCCACCATGGACTCCCCATTAGAGCACATGTAGGATACATTCCCCACTTAGGCTATAAAGCTTAGCAAGCTCTACCATGAGTTATACACACACCAAGACACCACGTTCCCTTAGCCAAAAGAGGTAACCCTCGACACTAATATCATAGTACATACGTACAAATGAAATACATAGGGCAAACGAAGGACAGAAGAGAAGAGTTGCTAGAACTATGGGCCATGGATCATCTTTGAGGAAGTACAGGGCAATGGCATTGACCCACCACCAGCAAGCAAGTCGCTCCTCCCCTGCCATATGTAGGTATGGAGGTGAGGTGCTCTTCCTGATGCCTGCTATCCCTATGTTAGGATATATTAACCTGGCAGATGAATGAGCTCCAGGGGCCCCTACTCAGTGGGCTGCTAGGTCTAGGCATGGCGGACCAACAGGCCCGAACACTCCCTGCACCACCCCTGTCTGCTGCTAGAGCACCCTGAAGCTTGATCTCCTGTCCGTCGCAGTCGGCAGACTGAGCCTCAGTGTCACAGTGGATACACACCCCGCTTGTTCCGGAAAACGAACTTGGTGAAAGGGAGATTTATAGCAGTCTTGGAAAGTGAGACAGCTAGCAAAAGTAAGGGAAGTGATCCCTGTCCTCTGAGGTCTGGCAGCGCGAAGGGAGACACAGTGTACTCTCAGGTAGCTGAGGGAATCACAGGGATTGAGCACGAGAGCAAGTCCCGACTTAGAAGGGCAGAGCATAGCTCCAAGCAAAGAAGGCAATCAGGGTGGGAGTCAGAGGAAAGGCATGCACCAAGGAAGGAGAGAGAGAGAGCTTGCACCCTGGAGGTCCAAAGAGAGAGTAGATAAGGGTACTATCCCTCTGAAGAGAGTGGGGGTAGGTACAGAGCCCCACACACGAAAGAATCTGAGACAGAATCAGAAGAGAAGCTTTTGACTGGGGCCCATGCCTGGCCCGAGCACCAGCGAAGGAGAGGGGCTAACCAGCAAATTCAGGACCAAGAAAGCCTGATACAAACCCAGCTTAGAAACAGGAGGACCAAGATGGTACCTCTTTGTGTGCATGAGGAGAGCAGGGACAAAGACGTCCTCTGCACCTCCTGAATACACGGGACGAGTGAACCAACCCCAAAGGATATAGTAGCTCAGGAGGAAGGCAAAATCTTCGCACAAACCTTTTGCCACCTACTAGCCCGCTGGATCAAGAGAAGTGATCAATATTATAGACCCTGGCCAAAGGAGGGATGGTTCAAAGCAGATTATATAGCAATTGCGGAAGACAGGATCAGACACTGAGGGGGAGATCCCAAGTGGAACTTCCCTTACATGCAGGAGTGTCTGTGAATATGGGAACGCTATGTAGAGGGAAAGCCAGTGGAGATGCTCAAGAAAAGAATATGTCCTCTACTAATAAGGGCACGTCAGGAATCATCTATGTGCCATGGGCCCAGATGGACAAGGAGGAGCTAAGAGCCAAGTTGCCACCGTTGTTAGTTTGGGCCTGGAAATTCATTGCATGCTTTGGGAAGAACACTGCGGGGATCACCCTAATGATAGGTGACGTCAAGAGTCTGCTAAGCAGCATTATCGGTGAGCAGCTCAACAAAGTATTTGCCTACACTCACATCAGAACAATGATGCTGACCAATTCTGAGCATTATTCTTTGCGTTTAATTCATACAGGCACCAGATATGGGCGGCCCTGAGGGAAATGTTCCCTGACTGTCCAGATATAGGTGGGTTGGCTTGGGGGGGACCGTAACAGACCCCCTAGACAGGATGAGAGAAGGGTGGGGACAGGAGACGGGATAGACATGGGCAGACACAGGCCCTCAGTCCACTGCTGCACCACTGCAGCAGGGGTCAGGCAGTTAGACCAACGCATGGCTTCAGCAGCCGCAGACAGGGAACCTGGCTGAAAAAGGTCTGGGGCCATAACTGCAGCAGGAAGGGGGAGCCATTTGGAAAAGCAATGCACAAAATGCACATAAAGCACAAGGCGGTGATGGAACAACTCTCCAACCTCCTCCAGGTTACGACAGTAAGGATCAGAAGTATGGGTAAACGCCCACGAGCTAAAACCAAAGCCCACAACTAGCCCAAAGGAAGTCTTGAGAAAAAAGGCATAGTTAGGATACCTGGTGCCACTTGGGCGGGTCTCGTACTGGGACCAGAGGGGTACACATGTGACTTCTGGGCACGTAGAGATCACCAACCAACGTTCAGTGTGATACACCTCCTTTTTATACATCTTCTCACACATGTAGGCCAGAAACACCGCCCACAATCCAGTGTACACACTAGAGCACTGAAGGGCTGGCGATGCCAATAGAGCGAAAGTTAACCCCCGCATGCATGAGAATAGCCCCGTAAAGCACACCATTCAAACATACATTTGCTCATGCATGGGGGAGGGACCCAACAACACTTAAAAATAAAATGTTCATAAAAGTATAACTTATTCCTTTCAGACCCAAGTATCGTGAGGGGTGCCATCCTTCAGTGCCTCACCAAATTCATATAAAACACAGAACTTCTTAAGGATTAATTGCGACATACGAGGATGCAATTTTCTTTTCTTTTATAATGATCAAACGGCTCTTGCTCAACAGGTCTGCAGTCGAGTCATTGAGTACACCACCTCTACAGCGAACCATCACCTTCTCAGCGGATGCACCAGAACTCAAGGCAGGATCAAAAGCCACAACACACTCCAAGGACTTTTTCACATCCATACCTCCAATGGGATCGCATACCAGACCTTGCTCCAAAGAATTTTCGGAACTTTTTTTTCAACTTAGAAACTCCCATCACGAAGAAGATTATGGACATCGCTGGGAGAATCATCTCAACAGTTACAGTGCTCCCTAACTTATGTGTCTTTATGCATTCATTCTGTCTCAGATTGTTAGGTATGATATCGCATCTGTGAATTTCCAAAGAACAGTCTGATCTAATGGAGTCAATTTGAAAAAATTACACTGTGCCTGATTAGAGACCTCTCTCACATCACCTTTAATTACACAGCACCCAACACTAGCATCACACTTGCAGTACACAGTTCTCTTTTATACAACACATGGTATCAGCACATGACTGCTGTGGGCTCTAAGACATCAGCTGGGTCATCTTATGTCTGTTTGCTGATATCACATGCAGTAGGAGCAGATAGACTGTACTTATCCCAAGAGGTAGCCCTTGAAAAAACAAAGGTGGTCATTATGACATTAGGGGTCAGGTTACAGCCACGCCGGAGATGGTGGTAGTACCGTTGCCAGGCCGTGGTAATGACCACCAAATAATGACCATGGCGGTGATCCCTCCCATAGACAGCCAATGTACCACACCAATCGCCAGCGCAGCACGACCACTGAACACGGCGATAGCCACCTACAGGCAGGGGGACGTGGATCCGCCCACCATATTATGACACAGCACACTGCCAGGATTTCCGGGGCGGTAGCAACGACACCAAAAGCCTGGCGGAAACACATAATTTAAAAGGAGACACTCACCTCCAGGGACACAGAGGAGTCCACGGTCGCCATGGAACCAGAACTGTAAGTCTACATGATGCTGTACCATGCCATGGCTGTTCTGACGACGACGGTGAGTACAGCTGCCTAGCACCCAAAGGAGGGAGAGGGGAGTAGAGTGATACATCATTCACACACCACACACCCAGAACCAGCTGAAGAGTAAATCGACAGTAACAGGATCCACAAGCAAAGAAGTCTAGGACACATACCTCTGTTCGAACCACTGTAATCATGTTGGGTGACAAATCAAATTCAAAGGACATACAACTGCATATCTACATGCAGGCCCAAAGGCCAGTTCAAAGTCAGGAATGCCCACAGGGCAAAGTCCAAGCCCCAACTTGACTCCTGACAACATCAGGTCTCCATTGTTCAGGGGCATCATGCTGGAAATGGGTAGGCACCTCAGGGGGTGGGGGTGAGGTAGGTGGGGGTCAGGAAATGAACAGGTGTACTGGGAGGGGGCTCATAGCCCACTGGTTCTGGAGGAGACCCTTGCCCACTGGATACTGAGGGGGCTCCTTGCCCACTTGATTCTGAGGGGGCTCCGTGCCGACTGGATACTGAGGGGGCTCCTAGCCCACTGGTTCTGGAGAGGACCCTTACCCACTGGATACTGAAGGGCTCCTTGCCCACTGGATACTGAGGGGGCTCCTTGCCCACTGGATATTGAGGGGGCTCCTAGCCCACTGGTTCTGGAGTAGACCTGTGCCCACTGGTTACTGAGGGCAGTCCTTTGCCACTGGTTCTAGAGGGATGTCCATGGCCACTGGTTCTTGAGGGCTGTTCTTGGCCACTCGTTCTTGAGGGCTGTCCTTGGCCACTGGTTCTTGAGGGCTGTCACAGGCCACTGGTTCTAGAGGGCTGTCCTTGGCCACTGGTTCTGGAGGGATGTCCTTGGCCACTGGTTCTTCAGAGGTGTCCTTGGCCACTGGTTCTGGAGCGATGTCCTTGGGCTTTGTCTTTGTTGGTTCCTCCTTGGGCTTTGTTTTTGTTGGTGCCTCCTTGGGTTTTGTCTTTGTTGGAGCCTCCTTGGGTTTTGTCTTTATTGGGGACTCCTTGGGCTTTGTCTTTGTTGGGGACTCCTTGGGCTTTGTCTTTGTTGTGGCCTCCTTGGGCTTTGTTTTTGTTCGGCCTCCTTGGGCTTTGTTTTTGTTGGGGGGGCCTTGGGCTTTGTTTTTGTAGGGACATCCTTGCCCTTGGTCTTGGGAGGGGTCTCCTTGGTCCTAGGTTTTGGAAGTGGCTCCATGCTCTTGGTTGTCTGTTTGGGAGGGGGCTGCACTTTAGCTCTCCGTTTTGTGGGTGGAGGAATGTCCTTGGGGCGGGGAGCGGGTGTCAAACTCATGTGCCCCTTAGTGGCTGCTGGAGACTTTGTGGGTGGTACAATGTCAGACTGTGTGCTTGAGGTACTGTCCTGGGGGGGGGGGGACCTTCCTCTTATGGGCAGGATGGGAGAAGGGGGAGGGAAGAGGTCAAGGCGGGCAAGGATAAGCTTCTTAGGGCCAATGGGGTGGGATGTGGGAGGAGGGATAGGAGTGGAGGTAGAGGGAGTGGTTGTAGGAGGAGGAGGTGTGCTGGACTTGGATGCAGGTGCATGGACAGTGTGCGTGTGTGAGGAGAATGGCTATTGGGGGTCTGAGTGCGAGCATTTGTGTGTCTTTGGAGAGGGGCAGACAGGGTGGGGGAGGACAAACAGGACGTGTGGATGGATGCTGCTGTGGTGTCTGCAAGTGAGGTGGGTGTTCTGCATGATGTGGAGATGGTGGTGGTGGTGACTGTGCATGTGGTGTGTGGGGTGCAAGTCTGTGGGTCTGGTTTTGTGGTGACTGTGGGCAAGGCTGTGTGGGTGGCAAGTTCAGGGACTGTTGATGCAATAGAGGCAGTGGATGATAATGTGTGTGCATCTGTCTGTTGGATGTGTGAGTGCTTGTGGACTGAAGTGTGCTGCCTGTGTTTGTCTGTGCAAGTCTTGTGTGATGTTTTGTGTGCATGCTTGTCTGAATGTGTGCATGGGATGGGATGAGGAGACTGGGACTGGGAAGTGGTAATTGGAGGGGGGACAGACAAAACATGGACACTGGCTGCCGTTGGTGAAGAGGTCAGAGCCTGAAACGATCTCTCTACGGCCACCAAGCCACGGGAATTCCCACCAGGAAGGCATTGCATTGCTGCATCTGGGATGCCAACCCCTAGATGGCATTCACAATGGTTGACTGCCCTACAGAGATGGATCTCAGGAGGTCAATAACATCTTCACTGAGGGCAGCAGGACTGACTGGGGAAGGACCTGAGGTGCCTGGGGAGAAGGAGATGCCCACCCTCCTGGGTGAATGGGCACAGGCAACTCAGTGGGGAGCTACTGGGAGGGCGGTACTGGTATGGGGGTGACTGTAGAACCTGTAGCTGGGGTGGTCCCAGAGGGGTCCACCACCACCAGGGAGCTCCCATCAGTTGAGGAATCAGAGTCAGTGGCACCACCTCCTGTTCCCGCTGTGGTACTCCCCTCGCCCTCCATCCCACTAGTCCCTTCGGTGTCTGTGGATTTTGCCTCCTGGGACCCGTGCACTGCAGCTCCCTCACTTGCCAGTGCCCCTGCTCCTTCTACAGATGATGCTAATGCACACATGGACAGGATGACAAAAGGAGAGAGAGGGGGGAGAAAGATAGGGAGCACAGGGTAAAGCACAGCACCAACAGCACAGATGACATACACATCACTGTCACACACTGAAACTGAGAATGGGCAGTATGGACTACACTGGCATTCCATTGGCTACGTACCTCAGCAGGTAGGAGCCAAACACTGCCAGCTACACACCCACTAGGACGAACTAAGCCCTGTCTGCCATGGAAAGCCAACTAACTAGCTATCAAAAACATGCATTTTACCCTATTTACCTAAGCTGGACCACTCAGCAATGTCTAAACTGTCATTTTGGGGCATCCACTGACTTGTACCCTGCACCCAAATCCCATGCCAGGCAACAGAGATGGTTGTCAAATACACTGTACTCACCCCCTGGTGGCTGCTGTAATGCCCTCAAGCGCCCATTCAGCTCAGGATTGGCCACCGCCAGTATGCGGGCCATCAGGGGGGTCAGGTCCCCCTCCCTCCTTGGGAGGCTGTCCCTAGCTGGGCCTCTGCAGTCTTCCAGGCCCAGCATCTCAGGTCCTCCCACCTTTTCCTCCAGTGGGTGCTCCGCCTGCTGTAGACCCCCAGAGTCCGCACTTCCTTGGCGATGGCACGCTACAACCCCTCCTTCGTATGGGCGCTGACCTGCAGAAAAAACACAAAGAATAGGACACCTTGAACAAGACAATCCAGCCTGTTACACATCTGGCCTACAAACTGCATTAGCCCCTCATCAGGCACACACATGACCCGCACCCCTGCATTAACACTGCCACCAGCCATACTCCCTCCCTCCAATGGGACACTGCTGGCACAGTCATACATCTCCATGCATCTATGTTGCATTCAACGTCCCCGTGATGTACTCACCTGTTGGCCTGGAGGCCCATACAACTGCCCATACAGGGGTAGGACCCCATCCATGAGCCTCTCCAACTCTTCCGAGGAGAAGGCTGGGGCCCTTTCCCCTGTCGCACATGCCATGGCAGGTTCCAGACACAGGTCACAGGAGCACATGCAGTGGAGATGTCATCCTGTGGAAAGTCAGGAATCATGTGAAGTGGTAGAAATAAAATGGCGGTCACGTCTGCGACGGTGAACACCGTCACCGCCGGCGTTCATCATCATTGGTTTCTATACTCCATAGAGAGCCATGTTAGCCAATGAGGAATTGCACAGCGGTGCAGACCGCCTCCCGCCATGACGCGAATGCCGGTGGAGTGAGGTCACTTCCACCTGTGCCTGAATACAGGACAGGCAGTTGCCATTTTCTAATGCTACTACACATGTACAGATTTAAAAGTGCGTCATTGTAGTCGAATATACTCACCTATACAATACCAGTGTCCAACATTCAAGCATGCTCTGTGTACACTGCTGTAGTGAGTTCATGGTTCCTTTTGTCACTCCCTTCTTACTTTTGGGTCCCTTAGGTACCAACCACTGCAGAATAATAGGATGAGGAGGCAAGCACCCGTGTACAGACCCCTTGTGGACTTGGCTACACTAGAGGACAGGCACCTAATACTAACCTATCATCTGGACAGGGCCACAATCACAGAAGCTGTGTGCACAATTGGAGCCTGATCTTTTACCTGCTATTCGTTGCACCACAATAATACCCCCACCTGGGCAGGTGCTCTCAGTGCTCCAATTCCTGGCAACTGGCTCTTTCCAGGTGACAGTGGGCTTGGCTGTAGGAATGTCACAGCCAATGTTCTCTATTGTGCTTGCAAGGGTTTTGTCTGCCATGCTCAAACACATGTGCAGCTACATCACATTCTACCAGGTAGGTGATTCAGCCACTGTGAAGGCTTGATTCTATGAGATTGGACATATACCACATGTAATTGGGGCTATTGACGGGACCCATATTGCCTTAGTCCCCCCCCCAGGGCAAATGAACAGGTGTACAGGAATCGGAAGAGTTTTCACTCACTCAATGTTCACATGGTGTGCCTTGCTGACCAGTACATCTCACACGTTACTGGCAAGTATCCTGGGTCGGTGCATGATGCCTTTGTCCTGCAGAATAGCAGCGTCCTACAGCTGATGGCACGACTACAAAGGCACATAGTGTGGCTTATAGGTGAGCCTGAGTCCCCACCCAATGTATGTCAGTGTATGCCTTCTGGAGCCATAGCCCATGCCATTGTGCAGGACTAATGTGTGTCCCTCACTTCCTGCAGGTGATTCCGGCTACCCAAACCTGTCCTGGCTCCTGACCCTTGTAAGGAATCTGAGAACAGGGGCTGAGAGTAAGTACATTGATGCTCATGGGCATACCAGGAGGATTGTTGGAAGGACCTTGAGGCTTCTGAAGGCTAGGTTCAAGTGCCTCCATTTGACAGGTGGATCCCTATGCTAGTCCCCTGAGAAGGTCTGCAGGATTGTTGTTGTGTGCTGCATGTTGCACAATTTGTCCCTCAGACAACATGTGCCCTATCTGCAGGAGGAGGGGGGTGATAATGTAGCTGTGGCAGCAGTGGACACTGAGGACAGTGAAGAGAAGAAAGAGGAGGAGGATGTGGACAACAGGACACATATGAACCTGCAGTACTTCCATTGATACTCGGGTAAGACTGTTGTACTAAACATTTCTCAATTTTTGTGTTGTGCTGTGTGGCTCTAGCATTATGTTAGTCATTACCTCTGCATCCCTCCTGACTGTCACCTATCCCTTCCATTATTATAGATGTTGCTGTGGTTACAACATTGTAATGCTGTGATGTGTACAGACTGCTTAGACACATTTGTAGGATGGATCGACATGTAACTGGACATTTACACAGGTTCATGCAGTTCATAACAGTTCTATACATTGTACATTACCTTCAGATAAAGCGCTATTACTCAAGTTGTGTCCAAGGGTGTTTATTAAGAATTGCTATACAATGCAATGTGCAATAGAGTAGGGTGATGGTTGGGAAAAGTCCAGTGTAGTGGGCCAGTCTGTTTGTGGCACAGGTCCAGTGTTGAAGGGGCCTTAGGAAGGGGAGCAATGGCAGTTCCGGGTGGACATGGTGACACTGTGGAACACAAGGGGGACATTCTGGAGAGGCTCATTTGCTGGCGGTGGTCTTGGTCATGGCAACTGTCTCTGCTGTCTGTTTGGGTTGCAGGGACAGTTTGAGGGTGGTTCACCTTCTGCAGGGGGAGGGGTGCTGGTGGCCTGTGGGTTCTAAGACGGGGCCTCCTGTCCACTAGCTGCAGCAGATGTGGAGGGTACACTGGCTAGTGGATGGAGCCTGCTGGTGTACTGCATAGTTCCTTATGATGTTGGCCATATCACCCAGCACCCCTGCAATGGAGACCATGGTGGTGTTCAAGGCCTGCAATTCTTGCTTGGTCTCCTGGTGGTGTTCCCCCTGCAGCCTCTGGTTCTGCTGCATGATGTTTATCACCTGACCCATCTTGTCCTAGGGTTGTTGGTAAGCCCCCAGGACATTAGTAAGTGCCGCCTGGGCAGTCAGTTCCGTGGGTCTGTCCTCTCCCAGCGCACAGCTGTCCTCCAACCATCCCTGCCCCCCGTGCCTGTGTCACCTGGATGGTGTGCCCACCTCCACTGACCCCAGGACCCTCATTGTCTTGCCTGTGAGGTGTGGACTGGAGTGCCTGTACAGGTGGGCACACTACTTATTGACGTGTCGTGAAGACAGAGGTGTGGGGTCGTGGTGTGGCTGCTGTGGTGTTGGATTCTGAGGGGAGTGGTTCTGTAGTGGACTGGGTGTGGAATGGGGTAGCCGACTGACCAGTGGTCCCTGATGGGACAGATCCAGACCTCCTGAGTTGCTGTCATCACTGGGGGAATCTTCTGGTGGGGGACTTGGTGGCCGTGGCACCTCCTCCCCACTGAGATTGGCTGGGGCACATGTGGGGTTGTAAGTGGTGAATTATGCTACATGTCTGTGACATATTCTGCATCACTAGCTTCCCCTAAATTTTTGCTGTTGCCCTTCCACCTTTGTTTATGTTTGGTGATGGATTGTGGGATTGTTATTTCTCCATACTGTGCATGCATTGGTGGTGGGTATACATGCAGGGCTGAAAGGGATGTGCATGCAGTGGGTATTGCATGCAGGGCTTGGCATTTAGGTTTGTTAATTGTGGTAGTGCACTGTGTGTGATGGGGTGGGGTTAAGGGAGTCAGGGTGAGGGATCGAGATGGCATGCAGGCATGGGGGGTGATAGGTTGTAGATGTTGTCTCACCAGTGTCCAGTCCTCTGACTACTCCAGTGAGTTACTCAGGATAGGATTGCCAAGACTTGCTCCTCCCATGCTGTCAGCTGTGGGGGAGGAGGTGGGAGTCCACCACCAGTCCTCTGGATGACGAGCTGGTGCTTTGCTGCAATGGAACGCACCTTCCCCCATAGGTCATTCTACCTCTTCCTTATGTCATCCCTTGTTCTTGGGTGATGTCCAACGGCGTTGACCCTGTCCATGATTCTCCACCATAGCTCCATCTTCCTTGCAATGGACATCTGCTGCACCTGGTGATCCGAATAGCTGTGGCTCTACCCGGATGATTTCCTCTACCATGACCCTTAGCTCTTCCTCTGAAAACCTGGGGTGTCTTTGGGGTGCCATGGATGTGGTGGGAGTGGTAGGTGTGAGGATGTGTGGGGTGATGTGTGGGATGTGTAGGATGATGTGGTGTGTGGTGTGAGGTGCGTGGATGGTATATGGGTGATGGTGTTCTGTGAATCTGATTGAGTGAGTGCTCCTGCCTTGTCTCTCTCTCTCAGTTGTCAAATCCTTGGGGTCGTAAAGGGTTGTGGGTAATGTGGATGCGTGTTTTATAGTGGTGTGAGTGTGTGGGTGTGGTGTGTGTATATGTGTCAGGTGTGTGTATTTGGAATTGTCAAATGTGGTGTAGTTTTGTAAGTGTGTGTGTAATTTGAGTGTGGTTGAAAGACCGCCGCAGTGATTCGTGGGTCGTGATACTGTGGGTGTGTTCCAGTTGCCGTAACAGTGTGGGTTTTGGTACCGCCAGTTTATCACTGACCTTTGGTGTGGCGGACTTGTGTGGGTATTTGTATAGTAGTGGATTTTTCTGTGTGGGTCATAATACACCTAGCGGATTTCTGCAGTGGTCACGGAATGTTGGCGGCCGTCAGCACGGTAGTAGGCGGCATTTACTGCCATGATTATAATGAGGGCCAAAATGCCTCACCCATCAGTACCTTTGCAGAATCAGAGCCAAGTAACAACCTAGTAGAGTGGAACCCCATAGGGTGGTAGTAAACGTCACTTGATATGAGACCAATCCCACCCCATGGTACCTTTACACTAAGCCTAGCGATATTCAAACTGAGCTAGGCAGGATGAGCAGACAAGGTACTATAGGGGAGGATACTGTTAGACCCCGAGACTTTACAGAAAAAAGGTTCTTGGAGGAAGCAAAGCCACTGCACCAGTGCATAAACACAATATCTTCCACCTCTGTCTGTGACACCAGAGTGTCTGGGGTAGTCTTCTTTAACAACAAATGGACCCCAGATGTGAAGTTCCTGTGTAGGGACATCCACCTTATTGATACAAGGGAAAACAAGTCTCATAGGGGTGGATTCAATATGAGCATAGATACTCCATGTCAGGAAATCTGGGATGCTGAGATACATAGGTACACATGGTTGGAGGGGGAAGGGCAACCCCTAACTGTACAGAAACTTACACTGTAGTCCTTGTGTTTCAGACAAAAAAGGACAATTTCACTCAGCACGACTGGAAAATTCAGACTATTCACTGACACTCAAGTAAACGCAGGAATGTCCATACCCTTCTTCATCCTAGAGACAAATTCAAACAACCGCTTGTTGCAGATAACCAGGTGGTAAATGTTGAAAATGATCAATGATACTGAGCTTGGCCTAAATGCTATCAGGGAAGAACTAAGAGCCATCTGCCTCATGGTGATGCAACATCAGAATGTGTGTGACTTGATGACCGCAATGGAGGGTGAGATATGTACTATGATTGATGCATCCTGTTGCACATTTATCCCTGGTAACGACCTGGACAATGGGGCTCTAACCTCTGCCATCCATGCACTGTATCGTCTACAAGCGACATGAAAAAGGAGAGAGGTGCCCCTGAGCAGGATTGGTTATTTGATTGGTTTTCTGGCTCCCCTGGTGGGTGACTGTGCATGTCATTTCTTCTGAGTCTCATGCTTGTGCTGTTTCCTACAAGTGCGGGTTTCCTGCTGTAAGAATGCAGTCCTCAAATTAGGTAGAATGCAAGTAACTAGGGAAATAGTAGTGGACAGAACAGAAACACGCCAGACCTCAAATAATGTGACTGTCATGAAGTATGGGGTGAATAAAGTAGTTTGAAAATTCAACTAGATGAAGGAATGTTGATAGAGATAAGAACAATGTAAATGTACGCCATGATATGTGTGAGCATAACAACGAACGTGCATTACAATTTTCAATTCCACCCAATATGGCCTCCTCATCAACCCCGAGTCAGAAATAGTGGTCTTGCAGGCCCTGCAGCCTAGGCCTGAAGCTCCTGATTGATATATCACAGGTGGGGTGACACATAGCCCATAGACACACACTCGAAGAGGAAAAACCCAGATCAATCCCTCAGATAGGCAGCAACACCACAATAGTCGTAGGAGATTGGCCCAAAATAAAACACAATTGGCCTGAGGGACGCACTCTCAAAACATCATAAAAGTTAGATGCCACATGAAGTTAGGAACACTCAGCCAATCAGAACACAACTCATACTCAACACGTAGTGATCACGCACTCCCCTTACCGGACATCTGGACATGTTACCTACTGGCCTCCATTTTGTCCACGCAAGGTCAAAGCCCACCTGAGCACTTTATCAGGTGGTCAGATTTACAACTCCATGACTAGGTCCGGATTCCTCCAAATAATGTATAGAATTGTTTCAGAACCCTTCAAGAATTGTATATGAGGGTGCTCAGAACTCTGCAACTTTGAGAGACAGTCATCAAACCCTGACTCTGTACTGCGCACTCCTGGCCGCTACGTTTAATTAAACTAACTGTTCCTTTTTTGCCAAATGCTTCTTGTCTTGTATTTGAGCAACATAACCAAGTCAGAATTGTTGTCATTTGTCAAGAGCAACAACACAGACACAGTACAGAATGGCTCAATAACATGAAACTTGATTGCTTCAAATCTGAGCACTACACAATGCTGAGCCACTTGTATTCATCCCGGAAACAACCTCACTCTCAAGGAACACATAGCCATAAGTACAAAGATGGTTTGACCTTGCTCTCTACAGAACGTCAATGTTGGTAATACCCTATTCAATGATCTCCGAGACTCCACACTAGCAGCATTAGGAACACCCTAAACACCACAGCAGGTCTCATCCAGGGTCTGAAAAAATATGATCATATCACCCCTATCTTGATGGAATTCCATCCTCTCGTTTTGCTGGCCTGCACCATCCTCAAACCCAATGGCATCATTTACTTTTTTTTTTTTTTTTTTTTTTTAAATTTTTATTTTATTTTAATATGTCGGAGGGAGGGGGTTACATGAGAAAAAAAAAGAAGAAGACATAATATATCCGTGCGAAGAAAGTAAAGTAAATAAAACAACGGGAGAAAGAAGACCTTTAAAAAAACCTCAGTTATATATATCACATATCGAAACAATTAGCATTTTTTTTTGTTTAAACTGTGTCTTGATATTCCAACCATCTAGTCAGTGGTGCCCACATTCGTTCTCCTCTATGTCTCTTCTTATGACCCTTTAACTTATAAAGACTTAATTCAGTATTATAGATGGTAAGTAATCTAGAGCGCCAATTCTCAAACGTGGGGGGTTCTTTTTTGAGCCAATCTGTAGCAATACATAAGCGGTATATTGCCATGGACAAAAATAAAAATCGCCTTATTTTATACAGTGCAGGTTCCGTACTTTCAGGTGAGTCCACGACTCCCAATACTACCAGCATAACAGTAACCTGAATATTGCAATGCGTGATCTTCTTAAGGAATACCTCTATCTCATTTAATATTCCCTGCAACATTGGGCATACAAAAAACATATGCATTATCTCAGCTTCAACTTCCCCACATCGATTGCAGCTTCCAGAGGATATCCCCCACTTTTTCAGTTTTGCTGGAGTATAATATAAGTCCATCAGTGTTTTGTAATGCTGGGTTTTCAAATTAGCTGATAAAAATGTTGTCTCAGCCATGGCTAAGGATTGGTCCACCCACTCTCCAGCCACCCCAAATCGTGCAATCCATCTCTCATTCTGTTGTGCCATATCATCTACTTGTAACTCTGTTAGTAACTTATATAACTTGCCAATCTTTGCCCCATTTTTAACAGCCTCAACTACCGGGATCTCCGACAACTGTACTGTAACGCACTTCTGAGACTGTAAAAAATTTCGTATTTGCAAAAATTTAAAAAAATGGGTCTTAGGTAAGCCAAATTGAGACTGCAGATCCGTAAATGATTTATAACCGGATTTACAATACAAGTCTCCGACTTTATTTATTCCCCTAGAACGCCAAAAATCTAGTATGGGATCCCTAAAGATATGATTTGGGATAGCTGAAAATTTCACTGGTGTATAAGCCGTAATCTTTCCCAGTCCCATACTCCGTTTTATCTGAGCCCAAACCTTGAAGGCGGACAAAAAAGGCTTAAATCTTACTTTTTTAAAGTAACTTGGTTCCTCAAATTTTGATAACCAACCACTTGCCTCCCCACCCGCCATCATAGCATAAATAGGGGTTGATTTTACTTCTTCATTACCCTTAAAACTTCCCCTTATAAGTTCATCCATATGTTGAAGGCAACAGGCGTAGTAATACAGTGTAAAATTAGGGACTGACCACCCGCCTCGATCTTTGGGAAGTGTCATATACTTCATTGCCCTTCTCGTTTTAGCATATCCCCATAAAAAATTATTCCCCATCTTTTCCAATCTTTTAAGCCATTTTTTATCAACCTCAAGGGGAATAGCCCGAAATAAATATAGGATTTTTGGCAGAACCATCATTTTCAATACATTGCAACGGCCCTCTAGCGATAAGTGCAAATTATGCATTCGGTCTAAATCCCTCTTTATTTTATTTAATAATGGGATAAAATTAATTTCCACCAACCGATTAACCACTGATGTAATCTTCACCCCCAAATACACTGCTTCAGATACCAATCGTCTATCTACTAGTGAAACGTGCCCAGAACATACTATTTGTGTTTTATCTGAGTTCAGCTTATATCCGGAGTATTTTCCGAACTCTCTTGCCTCTATTTCTATTGCCTTAATAGCTTCCTCTGTGTTGCTTGTCACTATAGCTACATCATCAGCATATGCAAACACCTTATATGTTTCTCCATGATATAATAGAGGTTGAATATTTTTGCATTCTTCTAATCTCAGCAAGAAAGAATCAATATATAGAGCAAAGAGCAAGGGGGAACATGGACACCCTTGTCTAGTCCCCCTAGAGATTAAGATAGTATCTGATTCCAAACCAGCAATGCAAATTCTAGCTTTTGGGGCTACATATAAAGTTTTTATAGCTGTGATATATCCACTCCCTATACCTTTCCAGCGCATGACTTCCCATAGAAACTTCCACGATACACGATCAAATGCCTTCTCGGCATCCAAAAGTAATAATCCTAAATTTGTTTGATATAGTTCTGCAAGATCAAACATGGCTATTATTCTTCTTATATGATCTATTGTATCTCTACCCGGAATAAACCCATGTTGTTGTTTTCTAACCAGCCTGACTATCACATTTGCCAATCTACTGGCCAAAATCTTTGCATAAATCTTTCCATCTACGTTTAACAAAGATATGGATCTATATGAACTGGGGAACTCTGTTGATTTATCTTTTTTTTTTAGCACTATAATACTTGCACATTCCCACGATAAGGGTGCCTGACCTTCCTGCGCTATACAAAAAATGCTATGCATATCCTTTTTAATGTCTATCAGGAAGGTCTTGTAAAATTCAAGTGGTATTGCATCCGGTCCAGCAGCTTTCCCTGTTGCCAGGGAGCTTACTGCCTCAATTATCTCATCAATACGAATTGGTGCGTCTAATGTAATTTGTTCCTCAGAAGAGAGCCTTGTACTCTTTAATCCCCCCAGAAATTCACTAACCTTTTTTTGTAGCTGTTCAGAATACACTATATCTTCACTATACAGCTCCTGATAGTAACCCTTAAAAACCTCTAGAATTCCTTCTAACTCTGTATGTTTCCGCCCATTACCATCAATTATATTCAAAACATTCTGTTTAACTGCCTTTTGTCTGACCCGTCTAGCTAAGACTTTTCCTGTGGATTCACCATATTCATAACACTCCAATCGGTGACTTTGATAGACGGCTGCCACTGTTTTATTCAAGTAAGCATTTATTTTAGCCTTAAGAATCACCATTTGGGTCTGAGTGAGAGTAATGTCTTCTCTACTAGTAATTTTACTAGCTAATTCCCACTCTTTTGTTATTAATCTTTCTTGAAGTTCTACAATTTCCTTCCCCCTAATTTTCTGTATTCCCAAACTATAGCTAAGAGTTTCACCTCTCACTGCAGCTTTAAATGAATCCCATACCATCCCCGGATCTGCCGTATTCCTATTGATATCAAAAAAGTGGTGAATCCACTCTTTCATATGGAATATATATCCTGGGTCAACCAACAATTTCCTATCAAATGTCCATACACGACGCGGATTAGATGGTCCCTTAATTGTTATGGACAATATTAATGGATTATGATCTGATAAGAATCTGGATTTGCATTCTATTTCAGCCCCATGGATTAAGTTTTGTGATATGAAAAAATAATCCAACCTTACCAATTTAGCATGTGGGAACGAGTAATAGGTATACCCTGGATCTGCAGTTTTAATATTTTCCCAGACATCTCTCAACCCATGTTCCCTTACTAACCTCCTTAGAGCTTTCCATACTTTAGGCTTTCGTCCCTGATATAAACTCTGGGTGTCCATGCTCCTGCTACCTACCTCTAAATGAATATTTAAGTCGCCACAAATAATTATTGGTAAGGGCCATCCAACTAGTTCCATATTCAACGTATCCAGAGGCTCAGCCTCGTCCAAAACTGATCCATATATAGTGCAGAGGGTAAATTTAAATGCATTCACGGATAATTCTAAGAGAGCCCACCGCCCATCGTTACTTGCTCGAGATCTACAAACTTGTACATTGTTATTTCTGGCAAGTATCGTCACCCCACGTGTCGAAACCTCCTGTCTGGTACAAACAAGAGGCGTCAACCCAAGCTCTCGTATGAGCTCTCGCTTACTCCATGCAATGTGTGTTTCCTGCAAGCAATATAAATCTGATTTAATTAGTTTAAGACCAGCTGCCACTCTTTTCCTTTTCTGGGGGCTATTTAGACCGCAAATATTCAGTGTACAAATCCTTAATCTATTTGCCATATCACTCAGTTTGATGTACCAAACTCACGTCAATACTTTCTCCCTTAAAGAAACCAACTTGTTGATATTGAATCCTATACATCCTCTTCTTTTGATATGTCTTCATTAAATTGTTCTGAACATTTCTACCTATATTAGTGCCCCCCCCACTCCCCACCACCCCTCTCCCCCCTCTCCCCCCTCTCCCATCCTCCCACCCCTTGTACCCCAACCCTGCTACCAACCACCCCCCACCCCCCTACACCCCTTACCCCTACCCTTACACCCAATTTATGGAGAGTATGGGATCTCACTGTCCCTAATGATGGTAAAGCTTCCGCTCCGACCGTCCCTACCCAGTGCATGATTTTCTTTTTCTTTTTTTTCTTTTACCTTTTCTCCCTTTCTTTGTCTTTATCTCTCTCTATCTAACCCTGTTTCAGCCAAAACAATATCTTACCCCCGGCTCGACTTCTCAGGGCTTAACTCCTAACCCTCTCTACTTTACCCCCACCCCTATCGCCCAATCCAGAAAATCTATCTTAGGGAACCGGACCGTTAAGTCCACCCAAAAAAGCCCTTGCTTTCTCCTCTGTCGTGAAGAAGTAAGTCCTATTATCCATTACTACTTTCAGTTTAGCCGGATTTAATAAAAAAAACTGTGCCCCCTTACTTTGAAGTGGCTGAATTAACTGCCGGAGCCTCCACCTTTTTTCAACAGTAATATGGCAATAGTCTGGTCTCACAAAAAACTCACATCCCTTAGCCTTACATCTAGCATTGGGTCGAGCTCGGTGGTATATAGCCTGCCTTGCCTGATAATTAAGCAAAGAGATTAATATTGCTCTAGG
Organism: Pleurodeles waltl; assembly: GCF_031143425.1. Lineage (NCBI taxonomy): Eukaryota > Metazoa > Chordata > Amphibia > Caudata > Salamandridae > Pleurodeles > Pleurodeles waltl. Next base: position 727,053,646 of record NC_090444.1, read on the forward strand.
TCTACCACTTCCTCCTTCTGAGTTTGGTCCTATTTTGCTAAAAGGAAATCGATGGGCTCTTTGAACCTCTTTGTCCCAGTCCCACTGGTGTAAGTCCGGAAAAGCTTCCTTAAAAAGTGCGACCATAAAGCTATGTATATCTGATCCTTCAAGTCCTTCTGGTACACCCAGGACGCGCAGATTATTCCTCCTCATTCTGTCCTCTAAATCTGTCAGTTTCCACTGAGTGTCCTCAAGTTGTTTCTCCATCATTTCTCGAGATGACTGGCGAGCTCCAGCCTCATCCTCCAGACGCGAGATCCGGGTCTCTGCTTCTTCCATCCGTGTAGTAAACTCTGAACATGTCTTAGCTACTCGACGAATTTGGATTTGCATCTTGCGGCAAGCCATTTGAGTCCTACGGCTCTCTAATTTAGATTCCTCTCGATGTTCCATAATGCTTTGATATATGGTTTCCAGTGACACAGGATTAGGCTGTTTTTCACCATTATCATATAGAGTTAAATCATCCTTGGAATACTCCCACTGAAGCCCCTGAAGACCCTTAGTGTCCAATGGGTTAGTGGAGTGCTTATTAGGTCCTACTTGCTCACTTCTCTTCCTCTGTTTTTTCCTAACAGTGGCACTCCTGCCACTCTCCTGTAATTCCTTTCCCAGTGCCAAAGAGGACACCTCAGATTCGAATTCAGAAGAAGTTTTATCCGCCTCCAAATCCAGCTGCTCGTTGCTTGACCAACTTGAATGATCTGATAGTGAGAAAAACTTGTCTCCTTGTATTGTCTCATTATCGCGTAATTCCACTGGCCTCCGCTCCACCTGTAATAATGACCTAGCGCCTTGTGCGCCCTCCCTCTGCTCCCTCTGCTCCCTCTGCTCCATCGGACTCCCGGTAGCTTGTTTTTGTAAAGTTGCCACATCTTCAGCATCACTCTGCCCACCTTCATGCGGGGGGGGGGCACATCTATAGCCGTCTTCTCTTCGTTTACTAGAGGATCAGCCTCCTCCACGGCGGCGGGGGGGGTATCTATGCCCCCCACCAGTATGTCCTTCCCTTTCTCAAAATACCTGTCCAGTGAAGCACTCTTGTTTTTGGAGACAACCTTCTCACCTAAGCCTTGTTTTATATCCGTACCCCCCCCCTGCCGTGCCGACAGGCTTACTCTTACCGGCTTGCCTCGTCCAGACAGAGTCACATTTTTCACTCCTTTAGGTGGTATTTTTACCTTTTTTTTTTTGCTTTTTAATGCAAAATGCGTTATTATAATATACGCCCAGTGTCAAATACTTGTAATAAAATAAAGAAACTCTGACCGTTTTTTGAGTCCACGTCGAAAATTGCCCCCAATTGGGACCCGTGAGCACAGACCTGTAGTTATCTTCAGGTAGGAGCAGGAGCAGTCCAGACCGCATCCCGGGAAAACACTTTGCAATCCTTTTAGCCTCCGTCAGCAAATCCACGTAGTTTTACTTCTCCCAGGGGAAAAAAAAAGGCCCGCAGAAACCAAGAGCCAAGTAGCCTAGAGCAATCCTCACATGAAAAGCAGTCCTTCATAAAGCAATGTCACCCGCAATATTTCCCCTGTGCCGCCCCTCCTGAGAGTCCTGGGACAGTCATCCCCAAAAAAAGAGGGAGCAGGTGAAGCAACGCGAGTCAGCACAATGTTGCTAAAATGCCGCTACATTGTTTTCCTCTAAGCGCGACTGCCGAAGGAAGCTCCGACCCGCGGGAGAGCTGCCGCAACACTGGGAGGTTTCCTTGGTCGGAGCAGACGCTTCGCGGCTGCGTTACGCGGCCGCCATCTTGCTCTCCGTTTTTTCTAAGTTTCCCGTGGCATCATTTACAAAGTCAACACAACCAGAACCCCCACTTATCTTGCAGTCAAGCTCACACAAGCCACCAGGACACCATCAAACTGCAGATTAAGAAGAAGTGCAATAAATAATAAAAGAAAAATACAAACAATGCAGCAGGTCTTTTTGTTCTATGTAGACAGGATATAGAACAACATACTCTTATCCATCAGGTCTGCTCCAATGCTGCTCCAGTTTAGGGAAGAGTTAAACACTCACCTCATTAAAGAACAGCACATCCCAATGCACTAACCAGCCACATCCCAGCTTCCTCTCCTATTACTTGTTAACTCTATGCTTGTATTTGACCATGTTCAGCGCCACTCTGGCTTTTGGCTAAGTTCATGCTATAGAAATATAATATACACAAAAATGCATGTTCAACACTTTTTAGCCAAAATTGCTTAGCATTTTTTAGATTTAAAAGTAAGCATAAATGTGCTGAGACAGTTAGTTTTCGACCTTGAGACTGTAACTAGTGATGGAGAAATTGAGTGGCCATCAAACTCTAGTACTATAGCCTGCATGTTTTTTTTTTTTATGGTGAGCAATAGCAAAGATCAGATCTGGGAATATCAAGATGGTAATCCCTTTGGAAGGAGAAAAACTCAATTTTCAAAAGGCACTCGAATTATTTGTTGTTTGATTTTAAGTCTTTTAAAATTGCAATATTATGTAGGAAATTGTTGACTTTTCCGAGGAGCATTGGGACCAGAAGGGTTCTAGCAATTGATAGATTTTTCTCTGCTGGAGTATTCCATGCATAAAATATCCACATATAAGTTTACTGTGGCTCATCAGAATGTCTAGATCAGTGATAGTGCTTCCCCTTTTCTTTCGAGAATGCCAACAAAATGAATTGGCCCGTCTAGATTTTCCAAGTCTTCAAGTTTCCAGATTACAGTTTTCTTTTGACCAATATCCTGTAAATCTTTCACCATTGACCATGAAGTGGAAATCTGGGCTTTCAACCCTGAGCATGCATCAGTAATATTTATTATTTTCTCATACTGGGTAGCAAGCTGAAAGGAGGTGAGATACTTCACAGACTATTTCCCTAACCACATGCCTTTCAGGAGCAGCGTGGGTTCTGGTATAAACATCTTTGGCGCACTTACCTCACGGAATTTTAAAAAATACAATAATGTTGAAAGCAAAAGCCCTATTGCTCAAGTAAATACAGCATCATGCATTATGTTGATGAGAACTGCTTCATAGAGTACCTTGTGCTGGGTCTTGTAAAGAGCCTTTTAAAGAATCATTTAGCTCTCTCAAGGGCATTCAGAAGCTAACCTTCACTTCATCTATCTTACATTATCACCCACATGGTGTTCTTGGATTAAGGAGTCAGGTGAATTTCCCACACAGCAAACTTTCTTGTGTGATGCAGATGTGAGGCTGCAGTTAACAAACCTTTATCAGCTATCGAGTGTGGAGGGGCCATCAGTTCCTCTTCTGCAGCAGACATGTTGGTCCCAGACTTTGAGCAGATCAGTTCAAAGTTCTCGTTTCCCAAAACAGAAGCCATGAAAGATTTAGGAGGGGCAATACCGAGGCCAATGCCATCCTTCTCCAAATTTGAGGACTCTTCCAAAGAATTAGAGTTGCTAAGATTTTTTCCCCAGAGTTAGCATCAATGGGGTTAATAAAGGTTTGCTTCCATATGCAGGCAAAGTTATACACTGTCAACCCATCTTCTGGAAAAAAATGTAAGCTTTAGTGAACTAGATAATATTCTATTTTTTTTCCAAAAAACTCCAAGAGACATCTAGTGGGGTGGTGCCCATTCAGAAGTACAAATGGCTTCTTAAAAGGTTTATTTCTATCATTCAAATGGACATATTTAACAGATCAAAACACATACATGCATCCATACACACAGAGCTTCAAATATACTGGCATCCAGGAACGCACACTGACAAAGACCGCTTATGATGCATGTTTATAGATACTTGTGCACTCACTTACAGGCATGCACACAGATCACCATGCCTAAATCACCTAAGGCACACAACACAGGCCCCTGAAGCCCTTGCAGTGCTGTTGGTGCCTTAGCCCTTCAGGGGCCTAACATGCCAATGAATATCTGTGAGATATGGGAGCCTTTAGGTCTCTCTTCACATTTTTCAGAGAGGACCCATCCTTTTATATTATGCCACTGCACAAACATTCACCCAATCATGAAGGCACTCATACACGCAGACCAACAAACATGCAGAAACCCAAGCACTCAGACCATCACACAAGGCACTCATGCATACAGAATGCAATAAAGGCACATGTGCAGTTCCATATTTCAGATTTGGAGAAAGATAGCACAAAGGGTGGTCGTCATGGAGATTGAGAGGAGTGCAGGTTTCATGTACACCAAATATTTGCATCTGTTCAAAGATATCTGTGTCAATGACTGCTCAAGCCCTTGACTATTCATGCAGAAATAAACATAGCATTAGTTATTTGAGTGACAGATGAATGTAAAAATAGATGCTTAATAAATGCTGCATAGTGCTGCAATGCAAAGTCCTGCGCTTCACGGTCCCGTGTGGTTCTGTGCCACTCTGCGTGGGTTCTGGTGAAGCTGCTGATCAGGAGCTGCATGGCGCTGCCATGTGAGGTCCTGCACAGGTCTTTACCGCTATGATTCCAGTCAAACCTTCTGTGGCACAGAAAGGAGTACAATCCAATTCTTGCCAAAAATTCAGAAACTGAAAGATAGAGCTTGGTGGGTGAGGTCTCAATCCCACAAAGGCCAACAGAGTGGACCAGGTCAGGATCAATTGAGTCTGCTCTGCTGGGAAGCAGGACAGACCCTGGAAGCTTGTTGTGTTCGTGTTGGTCCAACAGGAGGTCAGCCAACTGACCATTGAGTGTTTTCTAAGGAGCATTGGATCAAGGCAATCAGGTCAAATCTTCCTTCGTCTGACAGCTAGGCAGTCTTTCCTCTGATTCGTCAACAGGTCCAAGAGTGTTCTGATGACCGTTTCTGAAGGTCCTATTTGAATAACTTGTGCCAGTCTTTGTGTGGGGAAATATAGTTGCCACCCCAATTCAAAACAAGCATTCGCAGTGCAACGGGCCTCGTGTTTGCTCATGTTAGAGCTGATAGCGTTGTAAACTCCTAACCCGACTTTTCACCTATCGGCAAAAGTGTATTTATGTACGTAACCGAAAAAGTGCAATTAACTTTGTAAAGCGCTCAACTTCTGCCAAGTGAAATCGCGCTAGTAAAATAGAGAAAAAGTAGTCCACGAGCCGGACAGAAAACAGTGAGCCTCGCATGTTTTCTGTACTTGGTCGATGCGCTCGAGGAGGGCTAGCCACCGGAAAAGGCATGACGTGTGCATGCCTTCGACTAATGAAAGCTAGCGGATTTTAATAGGCAAGCCCACGAACCAATAAAAAACACTGACGTCATGTCGACAGGGCTCCGAGTCCTTTTCTAATAACTAAAGTGCCTCACTGCGATACGCATGCGCAAGTGCATGCAACACAGGCTCGACCCTAAAAACGGGACGAGCTGACCCCTTCCCTTATGGTAATAAGTTACTACTCCAACCCGGGGACTGCTCACATGCCCTCTGATTTAGTAAAAACTTTAGTAGATCTTGCCCCTCTTTTTTCATATGGCTTTTCATATGCCTACATTCCAGTAGCACATGGGACGAGTCTTCCTGTTTGCTTCATCCAATGGGTAGGGTTTTTTTCAGAGCATTGAGGAATTGAAATGTGTTTAATCCGCACCTATTTAAATTTATTATGAATAAACTCAACACTTAATTGTCATGTATTTTGCCCACAAATCCAAATCACACTTATCAGATATGCATGATTCTTTCTTAAAAACAGGTAAACATAATCGCTTATATTACTTAAGGAGGGATTTAAATAAATGTATAACAAAACAGGATAATCTCTTCAAGTCAATATGTGAACGGCCTTTGGTTGCTCTGCACACAAACTGTACTACAGCAGAGTTCATCAACTGTGCGAGACAGAGGAAACCCTATCTTGTTACATAGTAATACCCTACAGTGGGATAATACGTAACGCGTTATGCACCAAAATAAACTTCAAGAGTGGGCTAAATTTTCCTTTTCACATACCCATCACTGTGTATCTGGAATTGGCCATTGTCGAAATTATGTGAATTAATGATTCATACTAAATGATCATTTTCTTGATTCTAATCTGTTTGCGTTTAAAAATACCAGGAACAAAAATGTGTGAATCACTTCCCATCCTGAAAAGTTCTTAACTACTCGGTAGTTTAGATAATTGCTGTCTTGATGGTAGACTGCACATCATCCGTTTTTCTTTTTGTGGTCCAAGTTTGGGAGGTAATTTCAAGCAGTGGTCGGTGAATAGGTAATCGCAAATCTGCTGTGTCGTAATACTTAGGTCTCCACATATTAAACCTTTTGGCTTATGTTTTCATACAGTTTTAATCTCTTTCCAGAGACATTTTAACTTGTCAAGTTTGTGAAGAATGAGACATGATGTGCAGCTCATTCAAAAACGACCACAACAAATCTACTTATCTCCTAGCCGAAGGATTCCTGAGCTGTGATAGTGGAAGAGATATGAGGCCAGTTACGATCCTTCTGATCAATAATTTGGAAAGCCAATAGGTGTGAATTAGTTTAAGTATATGTTTTCTTTTCTCGGTGGTTATATGTTACGAATTATGTTTAGATGCACCAAAATAAAATTCCCATAGCCAATAGTCAGATACACACAGTGGCATGAGCATATGCACTCTCACACACAGACACATACACATCAGCACAAACAAACCCACAACTCCAGCATTGAGTCACTCCTGTTACCGCACAGTATACTTAAAGGAACATACATACACACGTGGATGGATTTATGCTTGGACTAATGGATGTGTGATGGTATGCCTGAGCAAATGTGGTTGACGGATACTGGGAATGGATGGAGCCATAGGTGGGAGTTGGAGTATGTGGGAGGAAGGATAAATAAATGAGTGCGTGGTAAATAAGTAGGAGCAGAAGTGTGGATTGCCATTTGCTTGTTTGGGTAACTGGGAGCATTAGAGTGGGTAGAAAAGTGCATGGAGGTTGTTTCATGCACTGATTAAATCATTTAGAATTGCAATATTTTGCTACCTAACAATGAAAGTCTAATTTCTGGTACAAATGTAAGTTTGTGTAGGAAAGAGGTTTTCAGCCTGGCTGCAAATTTTACAATTTGAGTGGTTTTGTCTGCTGAGCTTTGCCAGTAAAATGTGACACAATCTCTGCAGGCAAACAGAGCATATTCTAAATGGGCGCATGGCAGAAAAATGCACACGCACGCACGCACACACACACACAGCACACACACATATACTTCGCGCTTTAGTCCCGAATACGTGGTTCGGATCCTGAATTCAAACATATTTTTCACTCAATGAAGACCGAACGATTCACTGTTGCTATTTACTGATTGAACAATTTGCGTGCAATATTATGTCCGGCATAAAATGACCACCTAAGTATTTTATGAACAAATCTACTCTAACACTGATTTTTTTTAACACACAAGCTTCCCAGATGATTTGTGAGCGTTACATTTAAGGTATTTTAAGCCTTAAAGTCTAGGCATTGACAGCCGGAACTTTCAGCACCCGCACAGCTCTTAATACTTGCAGACTGTAGTGACGTGAACAGTTTACATTGAACCACAATACTGACTTTAAAGTGTACAAAGGATGATATTTGGGGATTCACTTTCGACAAATATCTAGTGGGCCTTTTTAAAATAAAAAAATGCACACACTACAAGGTTTTCTGTGCCAATAAGGCCACACCAGCTATGGCAGATGATTTCCTCCTATGTCTCAAGCATCTGACGAACAGTCAATCACTTAATTCAAGAAAGAGTTAAATACTACACTTTTCAAGAAAGCCTTCAACGAGGAAAGACTGAGTCCACGTCTCCCTTTTCATAGCTATAAATGACCAAGCCTACTGGAATAACAGGGGGGGAAAACATGCCCAACCTATCAGTCCATCACAATCTAGTAGTACGCATCCTAAAAATGGCCATCAGTCAATGACAAAACATCTTTCATTTTTTGGAAGAATGGTGGCCCCGCAAGATAAAACATATTGTAAAATATATTTCATATTTACTGGGTCATTTTGGTAGATATGATACCGTTATAGACACAAACTCCGATCAAATGGAGCAGTGTGTAGCAGCCTGTGATGCAAGTGAATCATACAATACAATGAAATGCAAATCAACAAGCATCGTCCTAATGGCTGGCGTTTCCCACTGGCCGTGGGGCAATTCATTTTTGTTTTATCATGGTTTTCGAAAAACTTTAGTGTTTGCAATGTGCCCAGCCCTCATCTACAAGCAAAAAGGTTGGTCTAAGAAACACACACTTTGCCATAGTACTCCTTGCAACTGAAGGGAACTACTTAAAAAGTCAATCCTTCTTGCATTGGCTGCAAGCCTCTTTCCTTTGAGAAAGAAAGAAAGAAAAAAGAAAAGAGTGAAATGGAGAAGTAAACGGAGTAAGAAAGAGAAGGAAAGGAAGAAAGAAGTAAGGAATTAAAGAAGTAAGGAAGGAAAGAAATTAGGAAAGAAAGAATGAAAGAGAGAAATAAATAAAAGTAAAAAGAGTATCACTTCATACAGAACAGTTTCAAATGGACAACATCTAAATGCTGTGAAATAGCAGCAGTCAGAAAAGCAAAACTGTCCAAAAAATAATTTACAACAGTACTGGCAGGAGGTGGAATCTCATAAAGATGGAATGTGCATCAGAAGCAACTGCTATCACAATAAGCTCCAAACACAAAGACAACACTGAAGAAATTATAAAGTAAAAACAAAAACACCTGCACTAAACAGAACTAGGTTTTGTGTGGATATGTGCTTTGTGAGAGAGCAAAATGTAGTCACTCAAATTTGAGTTAACCAGTGGCTTAAGAAGGCTGACCCACTCACCTATGCTATATGCTGTAGTGGGCAGAAGCAAAATATAAATGACAAAACAGACAAATGGATGAAGAGAGGTGGCTGAAAGCCACTACATGTAAGACTGTTATTCATATTTTAGTAAATTCAAAAGGTATTGCCTAACGTCAGACCTAAAAAGAATCCCATTGAGTTGAAAAAACTAAAACAGCATCTCAAATTTGAAAGCAGTGCTTTTATTCTGTAACTCATGTGTGGAAAATAATTAACACATTGGGGAGTGTCACCGTTAATGTCTATGAAGGCAGATGGGCAAAAGGGGCTGCCCAGAAATGATCATGTTCACCTTCCCACTATAGTGAGTATCAGGCATAGGTTTTCTCCATGCCATTTGTCATCTGTATTTGGTCTCAGTTAGGCTTACCATATGCCATTTACTATCTGTAGGACTCAGTGACTCAAAATAAAAAGGCAGAAGAATAATAACATCTGGTTTAGAGACCTGGCACCCTCAGTCATTCTATTCCGCCACTAAAATCCCAAATCTCAGCCAGAGCAAATCTGAGCTATTGATGTCATTGTACAGCTTATGCAACATAATTATTGTTAGCAGTATTTTCCAGGAGACATAGCCATCACATGGATTAATTCCCTCCCAATCCATTGTTACACCAATGAGCATGCATAATCTACAGTGGTAGAAAGGTATATTATATAATTTGTTGCATGTAGAAAGTGGAAGAAAGACAATAATGCACCCCTACAAAGCTGGTTAGCTAAACTGATACTGGACATAATTCTATACAGATCAGTGGCAGAATTATCTTAAAACATTTAAAAACTAAAGCTTGAGAAGTCCTCTACCAGTATGCTTGACCTAGCTCTTCTCCTAGTGAAACACACCAGAGGACTGCACTGGAAGAATCCACTCTCTTCAAACATCACTAAGGTCTTGCTCACTTGGTTCCAATCTGAGAGCTCCATGCTACACAGGGAGGAGCAAGCCGGCCTCAGAAAATGTCCCATTGCACAAACAATGAGATCCCTAATGAAAGGCTTTACACACTACCCTAAGGATGATACTTTCCCATATAATCCTCCTCTGACATAGATACCCCATCAATATATGTAAGGCAATCTTGCCACACATAGACACATGCACTGGCTAATAGTTTTGTGGTGTCCAACTTTCTGATATGTTGTCCACACTATCCAACTGCACTGTTTCAACTTTACCATCACAGGGACTTTCAACTTTATTTCACATACTGTTAGATACAGTAGTGGCAGCTGGGCAGGGTTGAGGGAAGAGGTCTTGGTTATGTGTTCAATTGTTTCCTCACAAACAAGAAAAAACTGCATCCTTATTTCTTATACCTGGATATACCCCAGGACTGCACTACTGTCTTGGTGTTATTACCTGTATGGTTCAATATTTGGTCATTGTTATACTGTGTAATTCCTGATGGTGCACAACAATTACATCATATTAAAAAACAGCTTCAAAAAGCAAACTTTTGATTGTTAGACCTGATGGCCTTTGGTAGGGTCTTCCCCCAAAGTGTTGCCTTGTCCCCTCTAGGTGAGTAAATTTATGTTTGTTGGCTTTAGGTCTCTGTAAACTATCCCACTGATAAGCAGCGCTAAAGAACTTGTGCTCACTCCTTTAAACTTGGCAAATTGGCTTGCACTCAATTGGAATATTTCCTTTACTTATAAGTCCCTAGTAAAGTGGTGCTACATGTACCCAGAGCCAGTAAAAATGCTACTAGTAGGCCTACAGCAGGTGTTGCGACATTCACTTATGCAGCCTTTTAAAACATATCTCAAGCCTGCTCTTGCAGCCTGTGTTCAGTTTTAACCTGCCAATTTGTCCTGGAAAAATTATCCTTTTGTCAGGCCAAAAACTTCCTTTTTAATGCATATGTCACCCCAAAGGTAGACCCTAACTACCTCATGGGGTACAGTGACTTTTATTTAAAATGTAGGGCATGTGTTTTTATGTTCACATGTCCTAGTAGTGAAAAACTCCCAATAAAGTTTTTCACTACTGTGAGGCCTACCTCTCCCATAGGATAACATTGACTTACCTTATTACATTTAATAAGTGCTAATGTTTGATTGGGAACATGTAGGAATATCATGTTTGGTCTAAAAAGAATTGCAATTTAAAATCCTCTTTAATTGTCATGTTAGATTTTAAGTCACAATTATGAAAATGCAAATTTTGTAAAGTTGACAATTTCCATTTCGTGCCTGCAGCCTGTGTCGTAGGTCAATTGGCTGTATGTAGTTGGCTGTTGGCCTTTGTGTTTACATCCAGACAGTGGCACAAAGTAGGACTAGATGTTGGAAGGATGGGTCATCTCTGCCAGGAAGGTTGGGGTGGAGCTGTTCCCTGCCCAAATTGAGTTTCATAAGGCTCCCTTCCGCACCATCACAAAATAATTTGTCACCAGCCTCTTGTCAACCTCGATCACTTGGAGCAGAAACTAGGGAAGAAAGAACATTTCCAGAACCAGATAGGGGAGAGCATAGAAGTTTCTCACACTGCAAATGCTGGCACCAGCTGTACATATTGTACCATCAGGCAAACACTTCAGTGTTCTCCTAGACCTGCAGAGAATCCCCAGAACGACTGCCTTGTACATCAGAGGACTGCCCTGCTACTTAAGGGCTACTTTGTATCTCAGAGGACTGCCTTGCTGCAATAAGTGGACTGCCCTGCTGCTTGAAGCCTGCCTTTATACTCTCAGAGGACTGCCCTGTCTTGCTGCTTGAGGCCTGTATTGCTGCTGATCCTAGAACTACCAGAGAGAGACTACAAGGACTAGTTGGATGGCTTCCTGTGTGAGCAACAGGTACATAATAAGCACCGGAGACCTGCACCTGGCCTTTGCCTGTAGTGAGTCCTGACACCTTAAGTGGTGCCCAACCACTCCTGAATCCTTGGAAGTGGTGCTAAAAATGTTTCTCCAGTCAAAACCTGAAATGTAGATCTTTGAAAAGTTTTCACCAAAGAGTGGCCTGAGAACCAACCGAAGACCAGGACTCACCTGCTTGGTGATCCACCCAAGATGCATCACCCATTGACCTACCCTCACAGTAGCTCCTCCTAAGTTCTTCCCCTGCAAAGTCCTGTTCAGTAGGACCTATTGGAAGGGGTAGCCACCCTGGGGAGCTCTTGTTGACTACTTCCTGCAGCTTCATCCCACATGAGATTTTTGACTTCCAACTAAGTAAAAGGGCCTAGTTTAGATATTGGTGGAGGGGTTACTCCATCACAATGGTGACGGATGTCCCGTCCACCAAAATCTAAATCCCATTGAATATAAGGAATTTAGATTTCAGCGGATGGGATATCCATCACCGTTGTGATGCAGTAATCTCTTCTCAAATATCTAAACCAGGCCCAAAGTCAGAACGTATAAGTCTTCCCTACAACTTTGTCCTGCTGCTGGTCCCAAGGATGACGCCTCCTCCTTGAACACTGTCAGCTGCCTTGCAATGCTGAATTGTACCTTCTCAGAACTGTAATGTAAGCTGAGGCTGGGCCCAATCTATCTTGTATAGTTGCACTGTGCTCCATCGCAGCTGGCCTTAACTTTTGATTTTGGCCCGGACTTGTGTGATCAGATACATGTGGTTGGTGCTTTGATCTTTTAGGAACTATCTTTCACTTAAAGATTTAAACAATCATAACTCCGATTCTAATGTTTGGATCTAATTTGTTTTGGTGTTATTTTATTTTATGAAATGTTGTCTTTTTTTCTAAATAACTGTGTGAATTTTCTTGTGGTTCATTTTCACTTATTTCTGGTTGTGTGCTGCATAAATACTTAAGACAGTGCCTCTAAATTAAGCCTGACTGCTTTAGTGCCAATCTACCAGAGGACTCAGCACAGGTTAATTTAGTGACTTAACGGCTCTCCTGACAGGGATTGTGGTTGTTGCTTGAGAAGGGTCTTCGCCCCCTCTATCAAAAACCTAATTTTCTACATGTATTAAATTAAAGAAAAGATTTCTTAACTGCCATAGTACAGCTATCAAAGTATTGTCTGCAATGACTGGAACTTGACGAAGAGTGATTGTTACCGACTTTCCTCCTGTCATTTTCCAATGTGCTTCCTTAAGCCTAGTGTCAAACTCAGAAAACAGACACTCTAGCTGTGCTTTCAGGGGAGAAGTGCTATGAAAGTTGCAGAGGTCAGTCCAGATGTGCAGCTGGTGCCACTCGCCTGTTGGTCGGTGAAGATCACATTATGTGTACGCCAAGAAAAAGTATGGATCTTGGACAGAACTTATAAAGAACATCACAGGCTAGAATGACACTCTGGTAAATGTGTTGTAGGCTTTAGGAAGGAGGAAATATTGATTTAGGAAGCAGAAGAAACAGTGAGCTTATAAGTGTTTCCTTAAATTGAGAAGAGTGGGGTGTTGTTCAATTATCAAAAGCAGAATTGTCCAGATAGTAGTTGCAGTTCAAGTGAAGGATAACTACTGGGTAAAAGAAGTTCAGAATCTTGTTATTTTTAGTTGTTGATGGAGTTTTGCTTTTAGGGAATCTTAGTCAGTCCGCCTATAATAGGTGACCAGATAAATAAAAGGAACTGCTTCAATTAATTACATTCTAAGTGAGGCAGCACATTTTGAAATTGGTTCCTGCCTTTACTGGAAACCAATGGAATTGGATGATGACTTTTTTATTGATTTTTGGCTAACGGTTGTCCTGGTGCTATGCAGGAGGAAACAACATAAACTGAAACAAAAGTAACAGTACCAGAGTGAGGATTGATGTCCGTCTTGCACCGAGTTTGGCTCCCCCTGTTTCTCACCTTTTCTTTCGCATTGCACATCTTAATGTAAAATGTAGCTACATTGCATTTTTAGCAGTATTACTTTTTATGTACAAACGGACCTGATATCATTCTGAGAAGGCAGGGCACATATGTTTGTTTCTGGTTTGCTTTCTTGACATACAATCAGGAACACTCCATCCACGGCTACGTAGAGAACAAGATATTCTGCGTGCCGTGTTGCCAGTTTTGGCAACAGCTTCTTATGCCTAGACAAAGTATCACAGTAGAGCTGCATCTTCTAATGCAATGGAGTTTTATTATGCAAGCACTGCGCTGACCAGAAGGGTCAGAAAGGCAATCCAGCAGTGACCATCTTGGTACCCCTGTTCTAAAAAATGCAGCCTTACTGGTGTTGATACACCAAACTCACGATGCGGATTGCCATTCATCACACAAGCAGCCTCTTGACACCAGTTTCAGGTATGAGGCTAATCAGTTGGATTGGGCAGGCAGAAGGGTACACTTAAATATGTTCTCTTTAGGGTGTTAAGACCAAATAGGAATCTCTGGAATTTCTAGAACCAGCTAACAACAGTTAGAATGTTCATTGTTTTCACCCTGTTCATGATGCTGATTATTTTGCTCTGTTTTGTCTGCCCAATTAGCGCAGCACATTTTCTCTATATCAGACTAAGGGGGTCATTCCGACCCTGGCGGTCATGGACCGCCAGGGCCGGGGTTGGAGGATGCACCGCCAACAGGCTGGCGGTGCATCAAGGGCAATTCTGACCGCGGCGGTAAAGCCGCGGTCAGAAAAGGGAAACCGGCGGTTTCCTGCTGGTTTTCCCCTGCCCCTGTGAATCCTCCACGGCGGCGCTGCAAGCAGCGCCGCCATGGGGATTCCGACCCCCTTCCTGCCAGCCTGGTTCTGGCGGTTTTCACTGCCAGAACCAGGCTGGCGGGAACGGGTGTCGTGGGGCCCCCTAACAGGGCCCCACATTGATTTTCAGTGTCTGCCTAGCAGACACTTAAAATCACGACGGGTGCAACTGCACCTGTCGCACACCAGCAACTCCGCCGGCTCCATTCGGAGCCGGCTTCCTCGTTGCTGGTGCTTTCCCGCTGGGCGGGCGGCCTTTTGGCGGTCGCCCGCCAGCCCAGCGGGAAAGTCAGAATGACCGCCGCGGTCTTTTGACCGCAGTACGGTCTTCTGGCGGTTCCCGCCAGCCCGGCGGGGGTCAGAATGACCCCCTAAGTTAGTTACAATAAATGCATTAAAAACTCATCACATATCTCCTTTGCATTTTCGCCTTGGCATGCATAAGTAATATGACGAAAGGGAGAGACCTGTTTCCACGACTTCCCTAGGGAACCATAGTGTCATGTTTCAGGTATCCACAAATCACCTTCTCCCTGTAAGGAGAGGGGCTCAGGTGAGGCACTGCAAGCTAGCTAGGAACTGGGCTGACAGTTTTTGATGGTGTGGAAGAACTCAGCCCCCACATTCTGAAGTTCTGCCATCCCACACGTGCAGCCCTGTTTCATAATAGCTTAGCACTACAGTAACTTAAACATGGTGTAGAAAATATATCCCTAGAGTTTCTGTGCTATAAAAAGCTTGATGACAAAAACACATGCTCTTAAAGGCAATGCTCTTGCTAACACAGAACCAGTGAACCTCTGCAAAGAAATGATAAAATGAAGAATAATGAGGAGGCCTGCTCAGTGGCAAAAGACCCTCCTGGGTGATTGGACCCTCTACAAATCTACTTAAATAACATAACAAGGCAACAAAGAAGGTGGGCTGTTACATCGTGAGCCACCTAGATCTGGTTTAGACCATAACGAGTAAATCCCAAATAGAGTCACTGTAGTCCAAGTGAGAAAGAATAAGTGCCTGGACCATGGTTTTAAGGCAGAAGAAGATTATTCAGCACCCTGCAAAGGATAGAAATGTAACAAAAACAATTGGAAGCCACCTTTTGAACTTGCACCAAGAAAGATAAAACTGACAATCAATTTTTTAATAGATTTCCGGGGAGTTGATAGGTGATGAATTGTGGATGATGTTAACATATTTACCTGTGACCATCATTTGTATCGTAACTGAGAAACATTTTGTTGAATTGCACAAGTGAGGATTATGGAGCACTTAGCTGTGTAGCATTTCCAAAGATATATCTGGGCAAAATGAGAGTTTAAAATGCTTTTAATGAGTCTCAGGAGATTAGGTGATTACTTTTTTATAATACATGAAGGAAACAATTTGCAACTTGTCCACCTAGGTGATGTGTGGTGCGCAAATGGAGCTTAGAGTGAGTGATTTTACATTGCAAGAGAATGGGTCTGGCTGCATCTTGGATACCAGGATGTGCACTTTATTTAAATGACAGGAGTATTTCTCTGTGTCGGGTGCGTTTTTGGATAATTTGTTTCATTTGAAGTTTACTGCCCTTGTGGCAGAGATCTCTGCCTCGGCAACAGAGATCTTCATTGCTGGGGTGCAGAACTCTACAAACAGATGTATAGTAAAAATCTTACTGTAAGTTTACTGCACAGCCATTATTTCAATAGTAGGAAGCACCTTCCACTACTGTTAGGGGTGGAAATGTATAAATCCTATTACTAGGTACAGATTTTCACCTGGAAGTGGTGAATATTGTCTGGGCTGAGATTTCCACCAGGTGTAGGCAGAGATATATGGGGGTCATTACAACCTCGGCGGTCTTTTTACAAGACCGCCGAGGGACCGCCGTGCGGAAGACCGCCAGTAGTGGCGGTTTGCTGCTCGGCGTATTATGACTGTTGGTTGCCCTCTGTCGTTTTTCCGACGGAGAGCCGCCAACAGCCATACTGACGGGCGGCGGGGAACTGGAGGTTGCTCCACCGCCACGCCAACAGAACACTGCCCAGCGAATCACGTCCTGTGATTCGGCACAGCGGTGTTCTGTTGGCTGTGTGGTGTCGGCAGTGCTGCCCCCATGGCTCCCGTCCCCTCCCGGAGGATCGACGGAACAGGTAAGTCGATCGTCCGTTAGGGGAGGGGGGCAGAGGGGTGTTGTGTGGGTGCATGGGGGTGTGCATGTGTGTATGTAGAGGGGGTGTGTGAGTGCGTGTATGCTTGCGGGGGGGTTGCGTGTTTTGGGAATGAGTGCGTGTATGTCTGTAGGTATGTCTGTATGGATGTGTGCGTATATGTTTGAATGTGGGTGTGCATGTCTGACTGTGTGTGTGGATGTTGGCATGTATGTCGGTGTGTGTGCGTGTATGTGTGTTGGTGGTGCCTGCGTGCGTGTCGGGTGTGTATGTGTAAGGTAATGTCGGGGTTCGGTGTGGGGAGGGGGGTCCTGCCACCTTTGGGGGGTGGCAGGGGTGGTGGGGGGTGTAGGGGAGGGAGTCGGGATCGGGGTGGGGGGTGGGGGAGACCCCTATCAGTGTCAGGGAAGGAATTACCTGGCACTGATAGTGCTTACCGCCATGGATTTCATGGCGGTTCCTACCGCTGGAAATCCACGGCGGTAAGCCGGGTCAAAATACCTGGCAGGCGGAACAGAGAAGCAGCGGATGACCATGACGGTAACCGCCATGGTCATAATACTCAAAAAAAGACCGCCAGCCTGTTGACGGTCTTACCGCCGCTTTAACACCGTCCGCCAGGGTTGTAATGACCCCCTATATGTGTAGAGATCTCCACATTTAGATTTCTCTTTATTAATATGTTCTATTGTGGATAAAAAGAAAGGAACCCAGTACTATCACTTCATTTCTGTATTTTTAACACCATTCAGCTTTATATTAAGCAATAGTTCTAAGAAAATGTGTTTTACAAATTGCAGAGATGACTGAGCACAGTAATATAGATCAAGCATTTTCTAAGGGATATTGGGGCTATTCCTCTATCAAACATAAAGATGAAAAAAATGAATTGTAACAATATAATGTTCACAGTGATTGAAAAGCAAAGATTTTAGATGCAGTTCTGAAGAAGAACATTTGAACTATATAAGGCTTGTAATATGTACAATATGGGGTTTCTGTGTTCGGAATTGCTTGTCAGAAGTGGAATTAGGTTGCAGCTGAACTATGTCTCATTTTTTCAGTGTACTTAACATGTTTTCAGGCCACATTCCCGATTTATGTAGGTTGGTGTTTGCAGTTCAACTGGGGTCTCTCTTTATCAATGTTTTGAATTCTTCCATTCAGGGAGCATTTAAGATATCAAGTAACAGTGGTAAAGAGTTTTTTACATCCCTACAGAATGCTGAGGCTGGTGCTGATCAAAAGATGTGTGTGTGTGATATTTGGGAAGAAAGACTGACAGTAGGCTGTAAATTGAGAGGCTGCTGCATCCCTGGCCTCCTCATTCAAGGATAGATTTTTTGTTTAACGTTCCTACCTTTGACATCTCTAATGTTAGATCATGAGAAGGGTCCAAGATGCAACCTTAGAATTAAAAATAGAGTTTAAGAAAAGTTATTTTTTTTCTTCGTTCTTGATCTTTTTTATTTAACTAAAAGTCCCAATATGCAAAGCAAAAGCCACATACTAAAAAGGTACCACCTAAACAAAAACACAGTGCCTCAGATTTGAGACTTGTAAAAAACAACAATTTTACATACAATATATACATAAGCAAATATAAATCTAATACAACATAAATGAAGTAGGCCATAAATTAAAGTGATTTCCTCAAACCAATATAAATATTAACATTAACTGAAACTTTCTGTTCAATAATTTAAACACACATTTTTTTAAAGATTTCAATAGCAGTACGTTGTAAATAAACAGTTAAACAAAGAAAAACAGCATATTAAATCCCCACACCTGTATTTCAAAATACAATTAACACAAATAAATACTCACAGTATAAAATCTGTAACCAATCATGTGAAATCCATTTCCACAGAAATTTACCCCGATGAAAATTTCCCAAAACTGCAGAAATCTAATAGCCAAATAAAGCAATTCACATCAGTATTATGTCATGTCAAGCCCGATAATTACCTTAAAAACCTGTGAAATTAGATTATGAAAGTTTCTACACTGAAACTTAGGAAACTATGATAGATTTTTAGAATATCATTTTACGAAGCAATAACATTTTTTAAAAGATGCCAAAACAAAAGCAAAAAATATAGGCCCTCATTAAAACCCTGGCGGTCAGAGTTAAAGCAGCGGTAATACAGCCAACAGGACAGCGGTAACAAAAATCGAATTCGGTGGTAACGGCTGCTGGGCTGGAGACTTCGGTCTCCAGCCCGGCGGCCGTCACATTCCCACTATCGGGATTACGACCCGGCCTACCGCCATGGTTTTCGTGCCAAACTTACCGCCACGAAAACCATGGCTGTAGGCACTATCAGTGCTAGGGAATCCCTTCCATGGCACTGTTAGGGGTCTCCCACCGCCCCCACGCCCTCCCCAGAGTCCTCCCTCACCCTCCCCCACCAGCTCCTGCCGCCGCACATATACACACCCACACAGGCACCCATATACACACATGCACACACGCATGCCCAGCTCCACCCACGCATGCACACATACATACCCACACTCCACAACACACACCAAAATAGCTTGTCACACACATGCATCCACAACACACAACACTAACAATCACCCATTCATGCAGGCATCCAAAGTGACTCACACCCGCATGCATGCATCCCAAAACATACACACACCCCCACATACACCCCCCACCCCCTCTCTGGTCGGAGAACCCGACTTACCTGCTTGCCGGGGCTCCTCCGGCTGGAGACAGTCTGCAGCACTGCTGTCAGCAACAGCTTCTGCCAGCAAAACACTGGCAGGCTGTATCATTGCTCATGATACGGTCGGCGGTGTTTTGCTGGCGTGGCAGTGCTGCTGTCAGCAGCGCCGCCTTACTGCCTTACCGCCGTCCGCAGCCCGCCGCCATGACCGTCTGCTTTGTTCTGCCAGATTTCTGGTGGAATACTGTCAGCGGACATAATACGCGTTGACGGCTGGTAGCCACTGCAGTGGTATGTTGGCAGCCGTCTCCGTGGCGGTAGGCGGTCAATACCGCCAATGTTGTAATGTGGGCCATAGTCTTCAGATAGAGATGGTCTATTTTGTAGTGTAAGAAGCAGAGCAAACACCCATCCAATACAAGGTAAACCAAACAACAAAATAAGAAATACCCGGCATACAGAGCACAACCCCTCTGAAAATACATCAATAAACATATAAAGAAGTTATTACGCACACTCATAAATTACATTAATTAAATTAACAAATGTGCACTAAACCACATAGTAAATAACATAACTCCAATCCCATATTAAGGATTGTACTTCTGTTAAAGAGCGATCTCATTTACTATTCTAACTTCAGTCACTCAAACATTGCAGATGGTGTATATATTGACAGGGAGGTCAGACATGCTATTCAAACTCCATTCCCACAAAAATTGTGAAAAGTCCATGTATTTTGGAGGGGGGATTCAGATTTACTATTTTAACTCAAAGCCTACAAACATATTGAGGAAATTCCACATGTTGGGGGTGTCAGATTTCCTTTTCTAACTCAAATCCTGCAAACAATGGGGAAAGCACATATATTTGGGGGAGGGGTCAGATTTACTAAACTAACTCCAACCCTCAAATGTTGGTGGAATGCATATATTGGGAAGGGAACCAACTGTATCATTCCAACTTGTAAAAATCATTGGGGAAAGGCATATAATGAGGGGGAGGGATTAACCATTCAAATCTCAATCTCACAAAGATAGGAAAGGCACACAAATATTGTAGTGGAGTCCTCAGATTAACTATTTTCCAAAGCCACGAACATGAGGGAAAACGTACTTTCGGGTGGTGGGGTCAGACATGTTAGTCTAACTCCAATGCCACAAACATTAGGGAAAGTGCATATATATTGGTGTTCAGATTTACAAATCTAAATCCAAACCATGAGGCAACATTTATTTATTGGGGGCTTCGGGTTTATTATATGAACTCCAATCACATAAACACCATACTCACTGTGGAAACTGCATTATCTGGGAGAAGGGTCAGATTTAGTATTTGAGTTCACATTTCTGAGACATTTGAAACCTGCATATAATAATTACATTAAGTCAACAACTTTAACAATATTTAAACATGAGAATAATAAAAATACTATTTAGCTATTAGTATTGAAATAATGTTATTTAATTTAAAAACAAAAATCAACCTTTTTGTCACAACCATACACATTTTTTAAAATGTAATTTAACATATTATGCATAAAACAACATATACATGAATTTTTATTGAACCACAGAAATATTTTATTTTATTTAATAAATATTAAAAAAATAAATGTTGCTCCACAATATTAAAAAAAAACTACTTCTTACATTTAAATATATAGAAGACGATAAGCACATTAATGTTACTTTAAACCCCAAACATATATACATGTATACTTTTAATACTCAAAACAGTAAAACACTGTCTACCTTGTCCCCCAAACAAATCCATAGTTGGTTTATTTTAAAAACTAGCACACATTATGAAATGTGTAATTTGAACCCTAAATTGAAATGTCAATATAAATTATTTGAGTGTATTTTTTAATTATTCACTGTATACAATGTAAAACAACGTAAATTAAACGACTATCAACCCTATGCTCAAAATTAAAAAAAATCCTAAATAATAACTGGTATATATCAAACAAATGATTTAAAGATAAACATATCAATAATTAAAATGTAAAAAACTATTAGCGAAAAGCATCATTAAAATACTTACAGTTTAAGCACCATCCATCTAATATTCCCCAAAAAGTTACACCATTTTTTGAAAATAAATGTACCAAAAAAAATATGTGTTTAAACTCAAAATATACCAAAAACATACACAGTTAAACATTGTCGTAGAACATTGAATCACACATTATTGTAATGCAATATATTTTTACTGTCAATATTTTTGACAATAATACAAAATGCATTTATCTATTATGTTCGACAATATTCATGCTGTCACAATATTTTGACTACAATATAATGGTCACACTGTATTTTGGAGTCAATGTTGAGGTACACCACTAATAACATCACCAATTACATCCCCATTGAGGTCTTTCTTACATCAACCTGGCCTGACCTACAAGGACCCAGTTAGGCTGCATTGATCTGCTAAAAGCAAACTTTCGTCATTTGAAGGTGGCGTATGTGATTTCTGCACTAGTCATGCAAATTCAAGCTATCATTAATGAATGCCTTGTAGGAGCCTTCTAGCAAATAAGGATCACTCAAGATTGCTAGATAGATCAAGTGAAAGTTCATTACTGCCACTGTTGGAAACAGTACATGTATTGTAGACAGGCTTCATAAAAACCAACAACATTCACTTACTTTCAGTCACACATGTGCTAAGGGCTGTACTCAACCTTTAATACACCGATGTTTCAAGTTTGGTCTGTGGCCACTTGCAGCTATAGTCTTTGGCTAATAATCAAGAAGATACTGCATGGCCATTTGTGTTTTCATGTGAGATAGGTCTAGCAATTTTAGCAATCGGTATTTATGGTCACAGTCTTTGTGTGATGATTTATCGCAAATTATAGCTGCAATCACCTATAGTGTAAATGGCATCTGGAAGAAATCCCTGTAATGACCTTGTCCGTGTGAGATATATTTATACAGATGTACATATGCAACCACTCTGGGAAAGGTATATAAAATGAGAATTCCACAAACAGATAGATCAATTTGACATCAAACTAAGGAACTCAGTGCCCAAATGTGCATGCCTTTGGTGATTTTTGTTTTTTGCAAATACAAAGAAATGCTCTTGCATTGCCCACTCCTTAAACAGCCACTTAGCGTCTCAAGTCATTGTGGTCTCTGGGACTGGTTATGCTTTAAGAATTTTGTTATAAGCTCTCAAAGCAGTGTGCAATACACACCCTGGTCCTTTAGAAGCTGGTGAGAGATTTGCCTCATGTTCTCTCAAGAGGCTCGTGAAAACATGATTCTTGGCACTCTTATGGCTTTTGCCAAAATGAGGAATGGGAAAGTTCACAGACAATAACTACTCCCACTCTCCCAGATGTAGAGCCATATGACTGAGGAATATGAAGTGGGAGGGCTACAATTCCACCCTGTATCCATAGAGGGGATTTGGCCTGTGACAATGAGGGTCTTAGCATGAATTTGCAGGCACTATCCTCTGTTGAGCGCAGGGATATACATCATAACTATATAGTTTAGGGGCCCCTGCTCCTAAAGATGCAACTGTAATGTGCAAAGGGAGGTAGTGCAATATTATCCCTCCCTCGTTACCCCAATGGCAGTTATCTGGTAAACATCAAAATACAGATGCAATAAGGTACATCGCCTGTTATCCCAGTGGAAGTGTCTGGTAAGCATTAGAACCTGGATGCAATAATGTTCATTCAGTGTTTCAGGTTTCAGAATGGCCTTATCATCTTCAGTGCTGCTATTCAAACCAGATGGATGTGGCACCTGAAATACAGAGTCTGCTGACAATATTGCTTTTTTGATTGTTTAGAGAGTGCTTATGTTTTGGCTGGCTGCAATTTTTGGAGACAGGTGAACAGGAATCAGGTCACTATAGGAGTGTAAGACAGGTAGTGATGGGCTAGGTTATGTTGGTCAACAGTAATTGTAACTGTCACAAGAAATTATGTTACCTTTATGTAGGTGGTTGGAGAGAAAGCTATATTTGCCTTGCGTAGATGCCTATTTGTAATGGTGTTGGGGTGGCTGCTGCTTGTGTGAGAGCTACCGTAAGATGGGAGATGATCAGGCATGCTTAGCACAGACTGCAGCTCGGGATGATGTACGAGTACAAATTTGAAACTTATGTATAGAGTTAGGAGGAAAATAATAAAATCAGAAATCCAAAGAGGAATATGGGAGCAGTTGTCACTTAGCTAGGGACGCCTGAGGTATCACTGTTTAGAACACATGTATAACTTGGGCAAGTGACAATGGCCCAGATGTACAAAAACACAAATGTTGCATTTCTTAAATAGAAACTTCATAGAAATCACTGTTTAAGAAATTTAAAATGCAGAGTAAAGAGATACCAATTAAAGAGATATCAATTTCCTAATAGTGATTCCTACAAAGTAGGAATCGCTATTAGGAAATCGTTATTAAGAAATATCATTGCATTTTAGTCAACAGGCCCGTTTTGTGTTTCCTAAATAGCGATTTCTTATTCAGGAAATGCAAAACGAAGGATTGCAAAGGGCAAAAGACTCCCCCCTTGGTGCACTCCAAAAAGAGAGCACACATATGCCTAAAGGGCATTTGTGGTGAATCTGATTTTATTCTTATTGGTTCGCAGGAGATTAGCTTAGCCCTTTTGGCTTGCAGGGCTGTGCCCCCATCGCCTAGTGACGTTTAGCCTACTTAGCTTGCTCTGTTTTAGGCTATTTATTTTAGTATTTATTTTAAGATGGCTGACTTCGTTCATAGTTTTAGAAATGTTTTGATTTGCATTATCAGTGCAACTCTGTGAAGGCGTCATGATCAGTGATGTACGTAGGTATTAACATCATGTCTCTTTTTCACTTACATGTGACAGGAACATAATTTACACCTGTTGGGGATTGTTTATATAATTTCTGCCACAAGTCTGCCTCATTGTCAGTTGTTTGGGAACATACCTGTGTCAAGGGTCCTACATGATCGGTATAAATAAATCTCACACAGACAAGGTCATTAGAGGTATTCCTTCCAAATGCAATCTACACTACACATCTCCTTGTTGCAGAACTCAGCCTTTGTGTCACCACAGAGTTTGACCTAGAGAGCTCATTCCAAGGTAACAAGGGTTGGGGGAGTTTCTCATGGAAATAGTACTGACAGATTAGGTTTATCATACCTCGCTCTCACCTGATTAGTGATTAGGTTCTCTCTACTAGGGATTTTATATCTCATGTTTATTGTAAGATGTGGGGGTTACTGTACTCGCAACTCTCATCTTCACAATTATGCTTCTTTATTGTTTGTTATCCTAATCATTGCAGCTCATGCATTTTATCATAGATTGTAGTCTTTTCAATCAACCTATTGAAAACTCTCCTGCATCTCCTTCATTGTCTGTGTGTGACTGAGACTTGTTGCTAACATGAGAAAAGAGTAACTTCTGTCCCACCATAACTCCCCTGAGATGTCGCAATTTAGACTCCATAGGTAAGGCTGCCAGAAATCACCTTTGGTTTGTGGGTTTTGGTAAGGTACTGCTTGTGAGCCGGGAGGGTTGGGACTTGTTGTAGGAATGGCTTAGTCATCTACCAACAGAAGTGCGTTCATCCCTAAATGAGCAGTCTCTCCTAGGAGTGAGAATCCAACTATGACATGGCACCACCAATGATAGATTTTTGGCACTAATGTATGGATATCCTGAGTATCTCTGTCTCACCAATACCAGGTACCCTAATTACCATTATATGGAGACATCCATGGTCTTAGAGACAATCCTCCTTAGTCAATAGAGAGCACCTAAGTATGCTGTAGGTTGTTCAAACTTGAACTCTTAAAAGAACTTTCTCCCCATTTGGTGTTCTATTTCTGCTCCCAGTATTCAATATGGCTAACGCCATAGACATTTCAGAAAATGTCAGATATGCATTAAAACAACACTTAGAAGCCCATGGCTTGATAAATGAGGGTGGGGGTGTCACATTTATTGTGGAAACTCATGAAGCTTACCAAACAGAAACATTCTATTCCTGGGTCACTTTTCCGGGGGAAGATGACAGAACACATACATTTCACATATAAAATAGCGAATGTACTGCACCGTTACCAAGCTTACTGGGATCTAGAGATACCGCTCTCCTATTAAGAACCTCAAATTTGGTTAAATTGCACCCTGACACATGTAATACAACCCATGAGATTAGGTCCCTTAATAAATGACAAACCAATGTGGCCTATGTTTGCCACATACACACCACATCCTGGTAGAAAGGCAATGCAAATAGCTGATGTGCACACACTTTATAAGGAGCTAGTACAACTTTACAGATGATAAATACAATGCACTATGCAGGCATTAAACACCGCCCAAGCATGGTCTGCCCCAGCTGGTCACCAATTGGCCATTACTGGGATTAACTCACAAACAGCACATTCTATCTTGGGCAAGATAAACATAGAATTCTTGCAATGTGCTTTTCATTCGGAATGGTTCCCTCAGTGGATGACTGCACCACATGGGGTAAAGTCTCTGCTGCAATATACAATACCACACATGGTACCCCGACATTTGCAATCTTGCCAGAAGCATTAAAACAAATTCAAAGTGAGCACGGGGCTGCTCCAGTACTAGATTTGAGGATGAAATTGATGCATAACTTCAACACAGTCTCCTCAATAGTACTGAGTAACATTAAAGGTGAAGCGGTAGCGTTGGCTATATGCCAGCGACCCTGGGATATTCCACAGTTGGAAACAGTAGCGTCAACTATCACAAATTATTTCTGACATTAATACTAATATAGGAGGGGATAGTTTAGGAGTCAAGCTGAAAAAGCCTGAAATTCATATGACCACCCCTAAGGAAGGTACTAAACAAGCACAAGAGGGTACTAAAAAATACTGGGGTAAACAAAAACAAAATAAAGACAGAAGAAGTCAGAGAGCAGACTCTCCACATCTGGAGAGCTCCGAAAGAGGATATAATCTCAGAAATAGAGAAACATTAAAGGCTCCTGAAAGATATACTTATTCATGTCCCCTTCATCCTTTCAGGACACACCAGATATATGGAGTGAGGGGGGCAGTCAGAGCAACTTCCTGACTATGTGAAACAGAAGAAAGACTTACAGAGGTCTTCAGACAAGAAAGAAGACAATTACCCGCAACAAACGTTACAATTTAAAAAGACAATGGTGGCAGCAATTTGAATTAAACATGCCATCAAACTTTAGAACATTGCTGAAGAACAAGATGTGGACCTTCTGGACTGCGTAGCACAAGCCATGTTATGTCTCCAGACCCTTAACGATCATCTGGATGTGACAGCAACTAACGACTTTCTTGCAGTCGAGACTGCGGATGGCCACATTCTCCCACCTGACAGGGTTTATGATTTAAATATCCAAATTGAGTGAGACATAGAGTGTACTGTTACTGTAATATTTTGGGAAGAACTTAATTGTGATATCCTGTTGGCAGAAAAAGACTGGCCAACTGAACACATCCGTAAGCTCCCACATGGGAAAGAAGAAATTTTTCCTTGTTTCTCAGATCTTGTTCCGGAAGTGGTAAAAGAAGCCTACGCTGCTGACTGAGCTTTTGGCGCCGGCACCCGCACTGTACCGCAATCACATAGGGTGGGATAAGGATTCCCCCTACTATGTAATACCAATCAGGCCTACACCCCATCCCCAATATCCTGTTAAACAAGAGGCTAAAGCTCCAGTGAGAGAGATCCTCAGTCAGCTCGAGTACCAGAGAGTAATAGAGCCTTGTGTCTCTGCAATGAGTAAGCCGTTTTCCACAATGCAAAACCAGACCATTCATACAGAATAGTCTTAGATTACAGACATCTAAGCAATTACACACGCACACATACAATTCAAAATGCACACAGCACTGCACTAATTAACAACATAGTGCATTCAAAATATGCCAAAACTTAGCGCATGAAAGTCGGGAACTGAGTGCATTCTCATTTGGCTCCCAAAAGCATTTTTGCCATTTGCCCCACGGCTATAAGAACAGCCCAGGGTTGTTTTCTGCCTGTGTAACATCAATATTGCATGATATTGATCCTGAGGCGTTGTCCTATGTTGATGACATTTATCTCACAGATGACAACCTCAACACTCATCTTGCCAGGGTCGATCGGATCATTCTAGGATTTGCAGCCCTTGGCTACAAATTCAATTTTAGCATAACTAAAATAGTCTTTCTTAGTGTATTATTCCTGGAATACAAGCTATCAGATGAGGGCAAGAGCCTGGCCCTGCACTTTTTAGAAAAGTGTGCTCAACTTCAACCACCATACATGATTAAGAAATTGCATTCTTTACTTGGTTTCTTCAACTTTGGCAGAACTTGCATTCCTGATTATGCATAACGCATTAAACCACTCTATGATTTAATTTGCCCAGATTTCTCAAGCAGACTCTGGACAGTTGAAACCACGTGTAACCTTAGAGGATTGCAGCTACACATGCTAGAAGCAAAACATGTGACAACAAAACAAATTTGTTCATCAGAAAAAGATGCTGGTATCATTGGGTTCACCTATGTCACCTTTAATGAGGGTGACACTATGCCCATAGCATATAAATCGCATTTATATTCCAATGCAGAACAACGCTTTGCACCCACATAGAAAATTCTGACTGCTGTACAGATGGCTGTCATAAAGGAGGGGCCTCTTGCCAAGCAAAACGCATTATTGTCGTTACCCCGGTGCCGGCCTTAGAGGCTGTCACCAAAGCAAGCATTCTTAATGCTAAAGCACTACATCTATGTTTGATTCAATGTGCAACCTCCATGGCTGCCACTGATGTTGGCTACATGTTTGACCCAAAACTTAAAACAAAAGAATCTCTCCAATACAAACGGGAGTACCCCGTACCTCTTAACATCTTGTCACTTGATAGATATCAAACTGTTGTTTACCCTGATGGTTCAGCACAACCAGCTGTAGGTACCAGCTATCAATACTCAGCCGCTTGAGCAGCTGTAAGCAGAGTGATGAAGGATGGTGTATTTCACCCTCAGATTGCCTACACACAGACCCTGGGGGACTGCACAGCACAGTTTGCTGTGCTTTAAGCTCTTATCCTAGCACTGGAACATATGAATTCAGGACACCTCACATTGATTGTGTGTGATTCATATTATGGTGTCCACTTCTACAGTGACTACCTCAATCACTGGCCGTTGAATGGGTTCAGAGACTCAAAAGGGAACACCTCAAAACAGAGATCTCTGTAGAGGATGGTGGCTGATCTTAAGGATAAGCTACCAGATGCTCACATAGGACATTTAATTGGCATCAGCGTGTAGGAGTACATGTTATTGGAAACACATTGGCTGATGAAGCAGCCAAATCTGTAGTAGCTACGGCTTCTGTTCCGGCAGTGACCCGTTCTCACACACGAATGGATAATGCTATTCAGGCTGCTGTGAAAGCTTTGGCTGAGGACAAGCCTTTTCCAAAAGCATACCCTACAAAAAATTCCTATCATATCATTGCACAGAATGCTGCCTTTGCCCCAATTCCTGGGGTGGGAGATCGAGTGATTCCCAACCAAGATCAGAGATTGGATCTCATCAAAGCAGCACATGAGCGTGTTGCATCTGCTCATGCTGGTTGTCGCGGCCACAATATCACTCTTGCATAAATGCTTCTGGCGGCCTGGTCTATACAAACAGACCACACAATATGTCCTTTGCTGTGATATTTGCCAGCAAATAAAGGCTCAAACATCAAACATCCAACATAGACATCCCTCTTAGTGTCTAACAGGCCACTACAATGTGTGTACCTGGACCATTGTGGTCCCTTACAACCTGTTGGTGCATAAAAAACACATATTAGTCACTGTTGATTCTTGTTCTAAATTCCTGTGTGTATGGCCACAGCAGTCTGCTGACACTCAACTGGTCTTTATCGGTACATATGTGGTTGTAGCATTCCACCGTGACCAGGGCCATGCTTTTGCCTCTTAGGCATTCAGGGACACCATGAGGACGATTGGTGTTGAACTCCATTACTCTTCCCATATCATCCAGAAGGTAATTTTGTCATGGAGAGGAAGAATTGTGACCTACGGCAGTCCTCAACAGCTAGAGTATTAGGTGCAGGTCGCAGTGGGCTTTATCACCTATATAGTGTCCAGAGAGCACTGAATAATCCGCCAAGACTGTTCTTGGGGGACTCACTCCTGACGAGGTTCTCTTTGGGATATCTATGCATGTCCCAGATCTAGAGGGCCATGGTATGGTGGCAGCAGACACACTTTTTGACATAAATAATTATCTCACTGTCTTACAGGAGCTTCAACAGTTTTGTGATGATGATTTATCCAGGAGTGCTGCCACCTTAGGAATAAGGAATTTGCCAACAACTTCTACAGGCTGGATTCCTAAAGCTGGGGATCAGTTTTGTGAGAAGATTGCTGTGAAAAAGGAATTCGGCCCATCTTACAGAGCACTGGTTCCAGTCCTGGGAATACAAGGTACCAGACTTGTCACCCTACCACCACTTCCAGGTTCCAAAGCAAACAGATTTGTATCAAGTGACAATATCAAATTGCACTATGTGGCTGATCCTGCACAGTAGACACAGAGATACCTTGGGTAGTCCCCGGTCTCCTCTCACTACCCAACAGGATATACTACTTCAAAGAAGAAACAACAACACTTCTGATTATACCAGCATGTACAACAATACTACAAATGCCTCCTTGAGCATGGGGAGGGCAGTAAATGAGCTTCTGCTGATTCCTGTTACCACTTCACTGACAAGAACTGTCCAAGATGTGGCTGTCTTCTACTTCAATGCAACACAAACTGAGGACACCGCCTACTATGAACCTTCACGCAAAGTGGATCCATCTACCAGTAATGCACCGGCTCCTGTCTTTGCAGAGACTGCTTCTGGTTTTTCCCTTGACATTTATGACTTTTCTACAACTTCTTCTGCACCTGAAACTGTTTCAGAGACACCTAAGCTGTACATATGACTTAAAAAAACTATTTAGTTTACCCATGAAATTATTTGTGGATATTACTGACATTGCTTGCCTTTCTGTTATGGGTTGGTTTTGTGACAGTTTTCTTTCTCTTCATAAATGGTCATTATCTTCCTGAATGCTCTTCTGTTGAGCCAGTGGATGTGGTTTTAACATCATATCTCTAATCACATAAGTTCCGAAGAGACTTGTCCTTTGTGAACATTTATGCTGTACTAATTCCAGATGGGATTGTTTGGGTTAAAGTTCCTTTTTATATTTACGGGCCTACTGAGGTTATCCGAATTCCATATGTATTAAAAATTTCAATGACTGATGTGATTACACCTTTTGTTATTTATGATGACTCGGATGTTAAAACAGTTGATTCTATGCTTGCTGAGCTGCAGAATTATCCTGTACTTGAAAGTGATGATGTGTACATGAACACAGTGAAATGTCCTGTTATAATCATTGGGGACATTACTTTCCGCACCGAGCAACTAGATAGAGACCAGTATTTAACTACACGCAGTGGGAACACTGTTTAACTCCACCTGTGAGGAGCCCCAAAACACATGTAGATGAATTGGCATACTTTTCTGGGCATAACACTACAAATGCAGAGTCCATGGAGGACCTGGCTTGGCAGTTCAGCTGGACTGTTCCCATGTTGAGCATGGTCAAGACTGATGTGCATATGGCTGGGTCCAACATGGGGTGTGATGGCGAGCAAAATAACGATGGATTAAATCCAGATTTGTGACTAAGGATGAGTGTTTGAAAAGTTTCAACAGTCCGTCCATCATTCTTTTTGTAGTTTTGACAAATATGTAGACATGCGCCATAAGTCTCCTAGTGATAAGACATCTTTGTAACTAGCTTGTATGAATAGGGCTTTCTGTCAAGGCCTCTTATGGTTGCTCATTGCTACCAATTGTGGTCCTAGAGTAGCAGAGACCCTGAGTCCAAGTGACTGTGGATCTGGCACTCAGCGGCAAACATCAAAACAGTAGAATCTGCTCATACATTTGAATAGATTTTGTGTTTCAAGAGATTCCCAAACGTTGATCAGTTCAAATATGCAGAGTGGAAAGACAGTTTTGTTTATAATTTTTTAAAGATGTCTATTAAGTGCTCTGATGAGTTGACATTTTTCATGGATTTGACGTTAATGGTCTGGTGTACGAATCTACTGAAGTTGAATTCATTCACGAAAGGGGAAGGGATAAGCTTTGTCATGTATAGTGAAGCAGATTTTTGTAACGATTCATTAGTCCATGAAATGCCTGTGAATCCCTCTGATGATTTTTGGCTGTGGTTAGAGTCAGTCGGCAGCATTTATTTTGTGAGCAAAGACTTATTTCACATGTTACGCCGCAAAATTCCATAGTCCTAGGCATTGAAGCATTAACCTTTAATTCTTTGGAATGAGCTCGTTATAAGACAGATAATTCTTTCTTCTGCAAAGGTTATAGTTAATGTTTCTTTCAGATGTGACTTTGTGCCAATATAATTAGAGCACGCTTTGCTACAAAGTAGCAGTCCTACCCTGCATTTTACTGAACTAAGGCCACTTGTCAGTTTAAAATGGCATTTATCATTTATTTGTGTGCTTATTTGACATTATTTTTGAATTTTTTTTTTTTTTTAGAACATTGATGTTAGTTGATTCTAAAAGCATTCGAGGCACTTTTTATAGGTGATCGGTATATATTACAGGTATTGGTTGTTAGAAATTGGGTCTCCAGTTGGCAAAGGTATGCACCTTGTCTAAGTAGGGACCACAATCGCAATCAGGGTAAATCAGATACGCTCCTTATATTAACCTGTGCTCATCATCTCGTGGCTTGGCACAGGGCAGTCAGGCTTAACTTAAAAGGCAATCTGTAAAACATTTGTCTAGCACCCTTTAAGTACAGTAACTCAATGAAAACACAACAATAGGACTCCACACAGGTTTAGAAAAATAGATACTATTTATCTGAATAAAACAAGAACAAAAAGACAACAATCCAATAAGTAAAAGACGGGATGAGACTTTTTAAAGGTTAAATGTGAAAACAATGCTTAGAAGTTACTAGCACTCAAAACGTTACTTGAGGTCATGAGGGGCTAGCATAAAGTCAAAATCCATGCCGATCACTATGGAGGATATGCTGGCTACAGAACACAAGTTGGGTCCTCTGAAACAGTACCTTTGGAGGAGCAAATCATCATTGACGGGGGCACAATGTGCTGGTTTTTATGCTGCTCTCGTGGCACTGGGTCTCCGGCACGTTCCAGGAAAGGTGAATGTGATGCATTGGCGCCATGCAGAGCGTCAGTGGCGGGTCGAGCATCCTGTGAATCTGCTGCCAGCAGGCAGCTGCTACATCGCCGGCAGAGACTGGTGGATGGGGTCCTACCCCAGTACCGTTTACTTTATGGTCCTCCAGACCAACAGGTAAGTACACTGTGAGCATGATGCATGAGGCATGAATGCATGGAGTGCTGTTTGTGTAAGCCTCGTGTAAGGGAGGGTGGCTGTGGGGTCCTGAGCAGAGTGCTGCATGTTTGGTGGTCAATGTCTGTGTGTAAGGGAATGGGAGGGATATGGTGGGCCATGAGTGTAACAGGATGGACGGTATGACTCATACCTTTTTCTATGTATCTTTTTCTGCAGGTCAGCGCCCATCAGAAAAAGGGTATTTGGCATGCCATTGCCAAGGAAGTCCGGAATCTGGGGTTCTTTGACAGACGGACCACCCACTGTCGCAAACGGTGGGAGGACCTGCGCTGCTGGGCAAAGAAGACAGCAGAGGCCCAGCTAGGGATGGCCTCCCAACGAGGAAGGGGTGCCCGTCGTACCCTGAACCCCCTGATGTTCCGCATCCTGGCGGTGGCCTATCCGGAGTTGGATGGGCGCTTGAAGGCATCACAGCAGCCACAAGGGGGTGAGTACTGTTTCAGATTCAGAAAATTGCACGTGTTGAGGTGTTATCTGGGTGGGGTATGTGGGTCTGTGGGTGCCTCTAGGCCAGCAAAGACATGGCAGGGTAGGTTCCATGATGAGCAGGGTCTGATGCACTCCAGCCCCAAATATGCTAGTGGGCATCTCCTAATGGGCAGGGTCCTGTGGGTTTCAGCTGTGCTGCTACTGGCGTTAGGCATTGTACTCCATGGCCTGGGTTCTAGCATTGTAACTGGTAGTGCATGGCCTAGTGCATAGGGCTGTTCCCTGTGTGTTGTGTATGCCAACGGTGGTGTTGTTGCTGGCATTGACCAAGTGTATCGCCTGTCTCTCCCCCCCACCTTTTTGTTTTGTCACCCTGTCCTTGTGTGCATTAGCATCATCTGGCAGAGGAGCAGAGGCACAGGCGACGGAGGGAACTGTATCCCACATGGCCCATGAGGCCAAATCCACAGACGGTGAGGGCCCATTGGGACGGAGGGCGAGGGGAGCACCACGGCGGAGACTGGAGGG
The DNA here is from genome assembly GCF_031143425.1 of Pleurodeles waltl. NCBI lineage: Eukaryota > Metazoa > Chordata > Amphibia > Caudata > Salamandridae > Pleurodeles > Pleurodeles waltl. Next base: position 727,087,396 of record NC_090444.1, read on the forward strand.
GACAGTTCCAACAGCGACACCTCCTCCGATGGATGCTCCCTGGTGGTGGCGGACACCCCTGTGGCTACCCCAACTACAGGTACAGCCTTCACCCCCGTACCAGCACTGCCCTCCCAGCAGCCCCTCAGCGTGTTTCCCATGCCCGCTCACCCAGGAGGATGGGCATCTTCTTCGCCCCAGGCACCTCAGGCCCTGCCGCAGTCAGCCCTGCTGCCCTCAGTGAGAAGGCTATTGCCCTCCTGCAATCCATCTCTGTTGGACAGTCAACCATACTGAATGCCATCCAGGGTCTGGCGGGGCATTTGCAACAAACAAATGCATTCCTGGAGGGCATTCACTCTGGTGTGGCGACCCAGCAGAGACCATGGCAGCCATTGTCCCTGTCTCTAGCCTCCCCCCTCCACCTTCCTCTACCCAGTCCCATTCACCTCAACCCCAGCCTATCCCAAGCACACCTTCAGACTAGCATGCACCCAAATCAACACACTGAAGTGGCTCAGGCAAACACAAGCACTACACTTCATCCCACAGGCACTCACACAAGCACCATCCAGATGCAGGCACACCAACATCCACTGCCTCCACTGTGTCCCCCTCCTCCTCATCGTCCACCACCCTTCCAGTAGCCTCTCCACTCATACCTGCATGCACTACATCCACACCCACTGCCTCCATCACCATTACGCCTATCACTACACACCCCTCACCGGCAGTCACCACCCCCACATCCATGCACACGTCCCCTGTGTCCTCTCCCACTGTGTGTGTGCCGCCTCCTCCCAAAGTACACAACCGCAAGCACTCAGACACCCAACAGCCATCCACCTCACAACAGCATCCAGCCCATGCACCTGCACCCACACAGAGCAGACAGACACCTCCTACAACCACTGCCTCTTCCTCCACTCCCAAACCTTCACCCTCTTCCAGCCCGTGTCCCTAAAAAGCTTTTCCTCTCCACCCTTGACCTATTGCCTGCCCCTCCACCTCCCGCCCTTCACTTCGGGCCAGGGTGGTCAGGACCCAGGCTAGCACCTCAGCCACCCAGTCCACAGCCACTGTCGTTTCTGCAGCCACTGCAGTTGTGAAAGGCTCCGAGAAGACACCCGTCCACACAGCCAGTGTGCCCGCACCAGCTGCCAAGGGCAAAAAGGGAGCCCCAGCTGACAAAAGCAATGAGGCACCACCATGTGGCAAAGGCAAGGAGGTACTACCAGCTGCCAAAAGCAAGGAGGCACCACCAGGTGGCAAAGGCAAGATGGCACCACCAGGTTGCAAAGGGAAGGAGGCACCACCAGCTGGCAGAAGCAAGAAGGCACCACCAGCTGGCAGAAGCAAGGAGGCACCACTAGCTGGCAAGGGCAGAAAGGGAACACCAGCCTCCAAGGACAGGAAGGGAACACCAGCTGCCAAGGACAGGAAGGGAACACCAGCTGCCAAGGACAATGAGAAAGGCACAGACACCGCAGCCAGGATGGATATGGAGCCTAGTGCTGGAGCAGCATCTGGGAACACAACACCAGCCATGGCACTTCAGCCGTCCGAGGGTGTGGGGGAAGGGCTTGACCCTCCCAGCACTGCCGCCAGCCCAGCCGCCAGCACCGCCACCAGCACCTCCACCAGCACCACTGCCACCACCACTGCCAGCAGCAGCAGCCCCAGTGGGCAGCTGTCCAAGGCTGCTGGGGAAGGGCTGGTGCCTCCCTCCACCACAGGCAGCACCGCCGCCAGCACCGCCGCCAGCACCGCCGCCAGCACCACTGCCAGCAGCAGCAGTCCCAGTGGGCAGCCGCCCGAGGCTGCGGGGGAAGGGCTGGAGCCTACCCCCACCAGAGGCAGCAGTGCCGCCAGCACCGCCACTGCCACCACTGAGCAGCCGTGACCGCCGGCGGGCAGTGAGTAATCGTGCCTCCATGGGCTATAGTGCATCCTGGCCCCTGCAACAACTGTAGGTGTGACACCCAGGTGAGAGACTGTGACCTTGCACCCTTCTAGATCTGCATCACAGGGCACAAAGCCCCCTTCAGAACCAGTGGAAGAAGGCATCCACTCACCCCCTCCTTGCCAGAATGAAGCACACTGGGCACAAAGCCCCCTCCAGAACCACTGAAAGAAGGCATCCACTTGAGAGACTGTGGCCTTGCCCTCCCCAGGACCAAGCAGTGGGCAAACCACCCACTTGAGAGACTGTGGCTTTGCACTCCCCAGGACCAAGCAGTGGGCAGACCACCCACTTGAGAGATTGTGGCTTTGCACTCCCCAGGACCTAGCAGTGGGCAAACCACCCACTAGAGAGACTGTGGCTTTGCACTCCCCCTTGACCAAGCAGTGGGCAAACCAACTACTTGAGAGACTGTGGCTTTGAACTCTAAAGGACCAAGCAGTGGGCAAACCACCCACTAGAGAGACTGTGGATTTGTACTCCCCAGGACCATGCAGTGGGCAAACCAACCACTTGAGAGACTGTGGCTTTGCACTCCCGAGGACCAAGCAGTGGGCATGTAGCCCCCTCCAGGAGCAGTGGCGTTATACCATCTTCTGGCTGAGGTGGCCCTCCTTTCCCTTCCCCCTGAGGTGCCTGTGTATTTTTTACCTGATGCCCCAGCAGTGTTCTCTCCATATTGGGGCAGGAGTCAAGTGGGGCCTTAGCCAATGTGATATGGCCCTGTGGGCCACGGACAATTTGGACTGGGCAGTGTCCCTCCATTTGTACATATTGTAGATACTGTTTTGTGCTTTGAGAACGTATTTCTTGAAATTTATATTATTACACTGACTTTACTCACTTCCTTTTGTCCTTGCGTAATTCCTGAGAGTTACGGAGGGATATGTAATGTTGTTGCATCTTTTTTGTGTATGGTGTTGGGGGTGGGGGTGTTGCGTGTTGCATGTTGTGTGTTGCGTGTGTGTGTCACTCTCTTTTTCCTCCCCCTTTCCCTGTGTGCTCGGCGACAGTACTCACCGTGGTCATCGTCGCCGGCGTTGGTATTCCTGGTGTAGGAGGAGGTAGACCAGCATGGGGAACACCTGCAGTTCAGGCTCCATGGAATTGTGGTTCTTCCCTGAGTGTCCAGAGGTGAGTCGTTTCCCTTCTGTGTACTGTTTCCGCTGTGCTTTTGATAGTGTTAGTACCGCCCCGGAAAAGCTGGCGGATTGGCTTGTTGTAATAGGGTGGGTGGTACATTGTCTTCCGCCTGGCTGTTGGCGGTTACTGCTGCGGTGCTTGTTGCTACTGCCGTGGCGGTCGGAGTGTAAAAGTGACTGTCTGTGTTGGCGGTTTCCGCCATGGTCATAATTCCAATTTTGTTACCGCCGGCCTGTTGGCGGTATTACCGCCTCTTTATCACCGACCGCCAGGGTGTAATGAGGGCCTAAATCTCAATAAAAGAGCTTAGAAATGTAATAGCTTGAACTGGAGCTATCATAACATTGTTGATGGAGTCGTTCCCAACAGCCCAAAGCAACTTCCTGGGGAGTGCGAGCCGGTCACAGAGTCGCATGGACCCCAAGTGCAGTACCATTGATAAATGATAAAATAAAGACATTGCGAGGAGTTTGAGAGGTACGGCATTGCCTGAGCCAGTGCAGCATCAATTTCTTACTACTACTATGGAGGTGAGCCATTCGTTTCTTACTGTGAGGTAGAGCAGGTGAGGCATTGGTTCCTTACTGTTCCAGAGGCGGTGTTGCGGCGTTGGTGGTAAGTTATTGGTTCCTTACAATCCGGCAGGGACAATGAATCCAGCAGGTCAAGATGTGTTGCGTCAACTTTGCAGTGTTGCAATCACACCACAGGACCACTGGTGCTCCGGCTGAGTTGGAGTTGGCTGTCCCGGACTTCGGAGGCATGGTACTCAGGACTCACGCTGTGACAGGACTTCGGGGGTGCTGCAGTGGCACCGGGCCTGTGGGGTCGATCACAGTCGTTGCACTCAGCAGGGACCACAGCTCCTGGTACAGGCAGCAGCACGGAGTCAAACAGCGGTGCTGGTTGTGAAGTCGCTTTGGAATTGATGCACTTGGTTTCTTCTTGATTTCACCAGAATTCACTCCCAAGGGCCCAGGGACTAGATTTGACACAACTTGGTGAGTCAGGATTCTCAGCAAGAGAACCCAGGTGCTGGCAGATAAAGTCTTTGATGTCCCTGAGACTTCTTAACAGAAGGCAAGCTCAGTTAAAGCCCTTGGAGAACCTTGGAAAGCAGGATATAGAAAGAAAGCCCAGTCCTTTTACTCCCAGGACAGAGGCAGCAAGCTAGCACAGCAAAGCAACAGGCAGTCCCTCCTACAGCATCTAGATGTTCTTCCTGGCAGAATGTCCTCAGTCCAGAAGTGGTCTGAAGTTATGGTCTCACAGGCCTAATACTTATACTCATTTCAGCACACAGGAAAGTCAAGTCTTTGTTGTGCACAAGACCCTACCTTTCTTGCCCTGGCCCCAGCCACACTCCGGGCATTGGGAACTGTTTTGTGTAATGACAGGCACAGCCCTTTTCAGGTGCAAGTGTCAGCTCCTCCCTCCACTCTAGCCCAGGAAGACCCTTCAGGATATGCAGGGCATACCTCAGCTCTGTTTGTGTGACTGTCTAGAGCGATGTCACACACACACACACAGCTCCACAGTCATCCTAATCCAGGTGTGAATTCCACAGGCAGGCAGAGGCACAGAATGATTAAGCAAGAAAATGCCCACTCTCTAAAAGTGACATTTCCAAACTAACAATCTCAAAACCACTTCCACAAAATATGTATTTTTAAATAGTGAGTTCAGAGACCCCAAACTCCAAATCTCCATCTGCTCCCAATAAGGAAATTACACTTAACATATTTTTCAAGACAATCCCCATCCCTCAATCCCTATGTTAACGTATGAGAGGGATAGGCCCTGCAATAGTGACAAATGATTTTAGCAGTATTTCACTATCAGGACATGTAAAACACACCAGTACATGTCCTGCCTTTTAAATACACTGCATCGTGCCCACTGGGCTGTCTTGGGTCTACCTCAGGGTTTACTTACATGTAGAAACAGGGAAGGTTTGGGCCTGACAAGTGGGTACACTTGTCAGGTCGAACTGGCAATTCCAAACTGCCCACACAGACACTGCAGTGGCAGGCTGGAGACATGTTTCCAGGGCTACTCATGTGGGTGGCACAATCATTGCTGCAGGTCCATGAGCACTATTTGATTTACAGGCCCTGGACACACACTGTGCACTGTAGTAGGGACTTATTAGTAAATCAAATATGCCAATTATGGATAAACCAATTACCAATACAATTTAGACAGAGAGCACTTGCACTTCAGCACTAGTCAGCAGTGGTGGAGTGCCATGATGTAGGAGGCTGGCCTGGCTTGTAGTTGGTACCAAAGGTACTTACACCTTGTGCCAGGTCCAGTTATCCCTTATTAGTAGAATAGTGGTGTTTCTAGCAGCTTAGGCTGATAGAAGGTAGCTAGAGCAAAGCAGCTTAGGCTGAACTAGGAGACATGCAAAGCTCCTACTATACCACGTATATCATTTGCACAATATCATAAGAAAACACAATACACAGAGTTACTAAAAATAAAGGTACTTTATTTTTATGACAATATGCCACAAGTATCTCAGTGAGTACCCTCAGTAAGAAGGTAAGTAATCTACACAAGTTATATGTACTCAAACCCAAAATAGGTAGGTAAGAGTCAGAAAAGTAATGCAAACAGTGTAGAATTACAATAGGTTTCAATAGGCAAGCATAGGTATAGGGCAACACAAACCATATACTCCAAAAGTGGAATGCGAATCACGATTGGACCCCAGACCTATGGGAGCTTGTAGAGGGTCGCTGGGACTGTATGAAAACAGTCACGGTGTCCAAGTTACCCCACCCCAAGACCCTGAAAAGTAGGAGTAAAGTGCACCTACTATCCCCAGAGAGCACAATAGTCGTGATAGGGGGATTCTGCAAGAACAACAAACACCAGCAGTGCACTGACAACGGATTTCCGGACCTGAGGACCTGCAAGGCAAGGGGACCAAGTCCAATAGTCGGGACAGTGTCCAGGGGGACAGGATCCCAGGAAACCCTAGATGAAAGTGCAAGGAAGTTACCTCCGGTTGGAAGAAGCTTGGAGTTCTGTAAGAAAGAAGAGGACTAGGAACTTCTCCTTGGAACACAGATGTCCCACATCGCGATGAAGCTTGCAGAGATGTTCCCACGTAGAAATACTGCAAACAAGCCTTGCTAGCTGCAAGGGTCGCGGTAGAGGTTTTTGGGTGCTGCTGAGGACCAGGTAAGACCAGGATGTCGCCTTTTGGAGGAGCAGACAGAGGGGGCACTCAGCAACTCATAGAGCCCTCACAGAAGCAGGCAGCACCCGCAGAAGTACCCCAACAGGCACTTAAAAGAATAGTGAACTGGAGTCCATGCAAAGTTATAAAAGGGGGTCCCACGACGTTGGAGGCCAACTCAGAGGGTTGTGCACGGCAGGACGGAGTGCTGGGGATGCAGGCTAGGCTGTGCACAAAGGAAATCCTGGAAGAGTGCACAGGAGTCAGAGCAGCTGCAAATCATGCCGTACACAGCTTTGCAGTCTAGCGTGGGGAGGCAAGAACTTAAATCCACCAGACTTGGACTGAAGAGTCACTGGACTGTGGGAGTCACTTGGACAGAGTTGCTGTGTTCCAGGGACCACGCTCATCAGGATGAGAGGGGACCCAGAGGACCAGTGATGTAGTCTTTTGGTGCCTGCGTTAGCAGGGGGAAGATTCCGTCGACCCACAGGAGATTTCTTCGGAGCTTCTAGTGCAGGGTGAAGGCAGGCTACCCCCAGAGCATGCACCACCTGGAAACAGTTTAGAAAGCCGGCAGGATTAGGCGCTTCAATGTTGCTGGTAGTCATCTTGCTATTTTGTTGCGGTTTTGCAGGCGTCCTGGAGCAGTCAGCGGTCGATCCTTGGTAGAAGGTGAAGAGGGAGATGCAGAGGAACTCTGGTGAGCTCTTGCATTCGTTATCTGAAGAATTCCCCAAAGCAGAGACCCTAAATTGCCAGAAAAGGAGGTTTGGCTACCAAGTTAGTATGACTGGCTACCAAGAGAGGTAAGAGCCTATCAGAAGGAGCCTCTGACGTCACCTGCTGGCACTGGCCACTCAGAGCAGTCCAGTGTGCCCACAACACCTCTGTTTCCAAGATGGCAGAGGTCTGGGACACACTGGAGGAGTTCTGGGCACCTCCCCTGGGAGGTACTGGTCAGGGGAGTGGTCACTCCCCTTTCCTTTGTCCAGTTTCGTGCCAGAGCAGGGCTGGGGGATCCCTGAACCAGTGTAGGCTGGCTTATGCAGAGATGGGCACCATCTGTGCCCATCAAAGCATTTCCAGAGGCTGGGGGAGGCTACTCCTCCCCAGCCCTTCACACCTATTTCCAAAGGGAGAGGGTGTAACACCCTCTCTCAGAGGAAATCCTTTGTTCTGCCTTCCTGGGCCAGGGCTGCCTGGACCCCAGGAGGGCAGAAACCTGTCTGAGGGGATGGCAGCAGCAGCAGCTGCAGTGGAAACCCCGGAAAGGCAGTTTGGCAGTACCCGGGTTCTGTGCTAGAGACCCAGGAGATCATGGAATTGTCCCCCCAGTACCAGAATGGTATTGGGGTGACAATTCCATGATTTTAGACGTTACATGGCCATGTTCGCTGTTACCACTGTGACGCTATACTTAGGTAGTGACCTATGTATAGTGCAAGCGTGTAATGGTGTCCCCGCACTCACAAAGTCCGGGGAATTTGCCCTGAACGATGTGGGGGCACCTTGGCTAGTTCCAGGGTGCCCACACACTAAGTAACTTTGCACCCAACCTTCACCAGGTGAAGGTTAGACATATAGGTGACTTATAAGTTACTTATGTGCAGTGGTAAATGGCTGTGAAATAACACAGACGTTATTTCACGCAGGCTGCAGTGGCAGGCCTGTGTAAGAATTGTCAGAGCTCCCTATGGGTGGCAAAAGAAATGCTGCAACCCATTGGGATCTCCTGGAACCCCAATACCCTGGGTACCTTAGTAACATATACAAGGGAATTATATGGGTGTACCAGTATGCCAATGTGAATTGGTAAATTTAGTCACTAGCCTGTAGTGACAAATTTGGAAAGCAGAGAGAGCATAAACACTGAGGTTCTGGTTAGCAGAGCCTCACTGATACAGTTAGGCACCACACAGGGAACACATATAGGCCACAAACTTATGAGCACTGGGGACCTGGCTAGCAGGATCCCAGTGACACATAACAAACACACTGACAACATAGGGTCGTCACTATGAGCACTGGGCCCTGGCTAGCAGGATCCCAGTGAGACAGTAAAAACACCCTGACATGTACTCACAAACAGGCCAAAAGTGGGGGTAACAAGGCTAGAAAGAGGCTACCTTCCTACACATGAGTCCTAACTCCAGCAAAACGAAATAAAGCACAGGATCAAAACAGGAGGTTAGAAGCAAAAAAGACAGGGGAAACCATGCCAAGAGATGACAGGTCTAACAAATATTAATTATATATATATATTTTTTCACTGAACAAAATCAAAGGTTTCGGGTGTTATAGTTAGGAAATAGAATCTAAAAAATCATTATAGTTAGGCTCACATTTCACACATACAGAACCATAAGAATTCAGCAGTTATAGTAACTATAACTTTCGCCTCCGTAATGCTCTTCTTATGACCTCACGTATTATGACATCACTCATGACATCATCCGTGACATTACTGATGATATGATCCATAGAATCACTCACACACCCACTCATACCCACATACAAACTCCCATACATCCACACACACAGTTACTCACATACTCATTCACAGACCCATAAAACTACACGGACCCGCTGACTCATTCACACAACAACTAGCATCACCACACAGTCACCCATACAGTACTAAGTCAGCGTTTCACACACTTATCCTGCTACTCACACAGCCACTCACAGACCCATACAGCCACTCACACATCCAGTCATACACCCATGCAAGCACTCACATACCCACTAACAGACCCACACAGCCACTCATGCACCCACTCCCTCACACATACAACCACTCACACATCCACACATTCAGCCATACAGCACCCTGACACAGTCACTCACTCATCGATGCAGTCACTTACACAACCATTTACTCACTGATACAACCACTGATACACCCACTCACTCGCCTGTACAGGCACTCACAGACCCAGTCACCTATGCGGCCACTCACACACCCTTTCACTTAGAAAAACAGATACTCACACATTCACTCACTCTCCAATACAGTGACTGACACAGCCACTCACTTATGCATACAGACACTCATATGCCCACTGGTTCACTCATACAGTCAATAACTCACTAACGTACTCACCGATACAGTCATTAACACACCCAGTCAATCACCTATACAACCACTCACACACCCACTTAGTCACCTGTACGACTACTCGCACACCCACTCAGTCAACCATTGCAACTACTTACACATCCACTCACTCTCCCATACTGCAGTTGACTCACACACTCACTCATCCATAGACTCACTGACACACCCTTTCACACATCCATACAACCACTTACACCCACTGGATGATGTCATCAGTGATGTCAGTTGAGATTTCATCAGTGATGTCATGAGTGATGACACCGACCATCATGAGTGATATAATATGTGAGGTCATAAGAAGTGGTTTCCCACCCTTGTTTTTCATATTGCCTCTGGGTGGGCCAGGTTCTGGGGGCATTGCCAAAATAGAGGAAGGGGTGCACAGGCCCCTCTCCCAGGGCTTCTCAAAGCCCTGGGGTCTGCCACCTCCATGGGGCACTGTACATTATTTTATGTGGGGGATCCGTGCGGCACCCCCCTAAGCCCCGGGGGCCACCACCTCCCCATGGCAAATGCTGTTAAATGAATGCAGTGGCCCACACAGCCCTCCTGCAGCCCCAGGGACAGCCAACTTCCTGGGGCCATATTTCTTAATGTATGTGGGCAGTCTAACGTGGCCCACCCATGCCCTGGAATCGCCACTTACCTGGAGCATATGCTGTTAAATGAATGAGGGGTGGCCTGCACAGCAGCCCAGGGACACTACCCTGGGGCAATATTTATTTATGTATGCGGGAGGACCCTACCGTCCTGCTGGCACCCTGCGGACCCCCAACTTCCTGAGAAAAATGCTGTTATAGGAATGTGGGTGGGCCCGCGCAGCCCCCCCCCCCCACAGCCCCGGGGACCACCACCTCCCTAGGGCAATTAATACAATCTATGGTGGGGGCGTGCAGCCTCCCATGCCGCACGGGCTCAATTATCTTAATATATGGGCTCTGTCACAAACCCCCAGCCCCAGGGACCACCAGCTCCCTGGGGCAAAATAGAATGAGGCCTTATGGAGCCATGTATGGCCCTGGGGACTGCCACCCCCCGGGCCGGCTCCTGCTACCTCCTGAGGTGCCTACCCTCAGGAGGTAGCCATTTGCATTTTCTTGGTAGTGCTGAAAGCATAACTCTGCTTTCAGCAAGCGGAAGCTATCAAACAGCTCCAGCTGGCTGAAAGATGAGTTTTTGTCTCTTTCCTTGCATGCAAATATGTGTGCAGGGAAAGAGATGATTGCTCCCACAAGCAGGGAGCTGCTATTTAAAGCAGCTCCTTGCTTGTGGGAGCAATGCCTACCCCTGTAGGATGCGAGGAGCTTGTTGTATACTTACTTACAGAATCTGGTTACTCATTCACAGAAGTAGTCTTTTAAATTGATTTGAGTGTAGTTGCCAAGCAGTGATACACTGTGCTTACCAATCCAGAGAAGTAGTAATTTAAACATGACTAGGCATACTACTACAAAGCCTAATTATGAAGGTTTACTGTCAGCTTGACTTGGCATATGAAAACCTGCTTAAGAAGCCTTAAACTGACATTTTACTACAGACAATTCAGCACTCAACTAGGCTGTAGGTAGGCCATGGAGCAGGGTGCTGTGTGCTAAAAAGATGAAACATCTCCTTCTTAATTTTACTGAGTGAAACATAGACTTGCAGACCCCTGTGCTCAGTTATATATGAACTCTCCAACCCATACTGCCACACACGTACCTATTTACAAAAGCATAAAGCCACACACAGTCAGCCGGGCACAGAAAGAGCCACTTAGACATTCATATACACATCTCGACATCAGCTATATGTGCTGCAGTATGAGGCCTGGTTCGCAACTGATACTGTCACTCCAATATGTAGTCAAGTACTCCATAACTTTGGGCCACATATATGTAGGTTCAGATTTGCAACCCACAAATTGCGAGTCAGAGCGACTCACAATTTTCGAGTCGCAAATCCGAATGTAGGATGGTGTCCCTTACAACATCGGCGATTTGCAAGGGGGTCGCAAATGCCCACCTCATGAATAATCATGAGGTGGGTTGCAATTTGCAACCCCCCTGAGAATGGCGGCCCTCACAGGGATTGTGGCCTGCTGCGGACAGCAGACCACCATGTCTGTGACTGCTTTTTAATGAAGCAGTTTTTTTTTTGTAATGCAGACCGTTTTCCTTAAAGGAAAACGAGATGCTTTACAAAAACAAAAAATGAAATGTTTTTGTTTCAATTTTTCAGATCAGGCAGTGGTCCGTAGGACCACTGCCTGCTCTGAAAAAATGTTTACAGTGACATTCACAATGGGGAAGGGGTCCCATGGGGACCCTTTCCCTTTTGCGAATGTGTTAGCACCCATTTGAAATGGGTGCAAACTGTGATTGGTTTGCAACCGCGTGCGCGGTCACAAAACAATCCTACAGTGCACTGCGAGTCGCAATTGGGAACGGAACACCCCTTTCTAATTGCGAGTCGCAAACCCGTTTTGCGACTCGGTAACCAGGTTACCGAATCCCAAAACTGGGTTTGTGCATCGCGATGTGCTTTTTGCACGTCGCAAACAGCGAAATTCGCTGTTTGCGTTGTGCAAAGAGCTACCTACATGTGGCCCCTAGTTGCTTATTTGGAGATGTAGTTCTTTACATATGGTTTGGCCCTACTAATGGTGATCCTGAGTATACAGTTGTACTGTCAGCTTGACTTGCCGTTAGAGAAGCTACTTTACAAGCTTTATACTCCCTTTTTATTACATGAAACTCAACTCTTAGGTAGGCTGTAGGTAGGCCATAGAGGCAAGTGCTTTGTGATTAAAAGGCAAAACATGTCCTTATGAATTTAACTGACTTTGATCTCATGTAACAGACCCCTATGCCCACTACATATGCAGTATTCTACACATACTACAACTCATACAGCTTATTACAAAAGGATAGAGTAAGTCACACACCCAGTCAGACACTGAGACAGCCACTTATACATTCAAGTAAATGCCCATAGAGCACTGATGTATCTAGTAGTACTCATTTAAACAAGGCTTGGGAATAGTACTGGACTTCCTGGGTGATAGCTATTTATAAAATGATAGAGGTACTCAAACACCCAATCAGACAGAGAAAGGGACATTTATACATTGATGCACACATCCAGACACCAGTTACATATTCTGGAGTATGAGACGTAGGGCCAGATGTAGGAAATGTTTAGCGACTCGCAAACTGCGAAAAACGCCGTTTGCGAGTCGCTAAATCCCAAAATGTATGTAGAAATGCATTTTGCGAGTCGGAACCGACTCGCAAAATGCATTTCCGAGTCGCAAATAGGAAGGGGTGTTCCCTTCCTATTTGCGAGTCGCAGTGGTATGCAATTCCATTTGCGACCGCGAAAGCGGTCGCAAATGGACTTGCAGTTACCATCCATTTGAAGTGGATGGTAACCCACTCGCAAACGGGAAGGGGTCCCTATGGGACCCCTTCCCCTTTGTGACTGGACCAAAAAATAATTTTTCAGAGCAGGCAGTGGTCCAATGGACCACTACCTGCCCTGAAAAATACCGAAACAAAAGGTTTCGGTTTATTTTTCAAAGTGCAGCTCGTTTTCCTTTAAGGAAAACGGGTTGCACTTTGAAAAAAAAAAACTGCTTTATTTAAAAGCAGTCACGGACATGGAGGTCTGCTGTTCCCGGCAGGCCTCCATCCCCGTGAGTGCCCTGAGTCGCTATGGGGTCGCAAATTGCGACCCACCTCATTAATATTAATGAGGTGGGTCTTTGCGACCCCATAGCGACTCGCAGAAGGTGTCTGAGACACCTTTCTGCATCCCAAATTGCGACTTGCAATTTGCGAGTCGCAGAGACTCGCAAATTGCAAGTCGCAATTTGGGACTTTGCTACATCTGGCCCTTAGTTGGCACCTAATATAGTCACTCCAATATAGAGTCAAGTACTCTCATAACTTAGTTCCTCAGTCAAGGAAAATGGTTTGGGCCTACTAATGGTACGTCTTAGTGTACAATTTTACTGCAAACTCGACTTTGCATTAGAACAGCTGCTTGACAAGCTTTACACTCCCCTTTTAGCATACAAAACTAAACTCTTGGGTAGCCTGTAGGTGGGCCATAGAGGACTGTGGATTATGATTACAGGTAAAACGTGCTTCCAATGCTTAGACTGACAGACCTGGTATACATTGATGCATACAGTAACAAATGTGTCAGTGTATACACACTTATGGATACACTGACACGCCTAAACATAGGCTGATGCATGCATGACATACCCAGACACATACATTCATGCATACACTACGACACCCAGACACACACACAGATACATACACTGAGACACCCAGGCACATACACTGAGACACCCAGGCACACACTCATGCAAACACCTATACACATACAGGCACATACCGAGGCATATGCTGACACATCCAGGCGATTCATACACTCAATGTATTTTTAGGGACCCATAGAGTTACTAAAAGAACCAGTTATGTAATGGTATACTTAAACATCTGCTGACACACCCATAAAAGGACTGATACACTCACTCAAATATGTAGACAAGTACTAACAAACCACAGTCACCCATCCAGAGAAGAAGTCCTTTAAACATGGCTCAGTCCTACTGCTGTATGGCGTAAGGGTGCAATTTTACTGTTAACTAGACTATGTATTAGAAAACATGCTTTATAATTCTTGTTCTCTAGAGCTAAATGTATTGTTTATTGGTTATCCAGATATTTACTTCCAATTATATAAGATGTTTCACAGTGCCTAACAAAAAATAAAGAAGAAAGAAACACAAACAACACTACTATCTGGTTAAAGCTGACAGCAAAAAAGAAGATAACGTGGAAAATGTACAGAGAAAGAAGAGTCACTAATGATTAATAAAGGATTAAGTTCTAATGTTTTTTTTTTTTTTTAAATGCTGCAAAATGCAAAACAAGGGAAAGACATCAATTAAAAAGAGAAGTTTTGAATGTACTGACAAAGAGAAAGAAGCTATTGGTGTTAAAATTGGGAAATATAATATGAAAACAGAATAATTCAAAATTTGTGGAGTGTAAGAGGAGAGATGCTGTTCTAAAACAAAAGCAACATATTGAGAATATAATGGAGAAAGCAATTGTTGTGAAGAGGAAACCTTTTATCTTAATATTGGACATAATGAAGGCACTAGATAAAACAGTGATGTGCATGAGGATAAGACCATTAAGAAAAAGAATTATTAACAAAACTAGTTTTTTAAATTTTTTTTAAAGGTGAATGGATACACACATCTAGTATAAAACAGTGTAGAACAGTTTTTTCATGAAGAGAGCGATTTACAAGAGAACACATTAGTGCCTGTAGTTGACACTACTGGCTATAAATTAAAAGACAGTACTCTCATAGAAAAAGAAGAGATAGCTCCAAAGAGTGTAGAAGAAGTCATAGTTGAAGACATACAAGGTACAAATGCAAGTGTAGCTGTCACGGTTTCGGGTAGGTCTAGTCAGGACTCTGGTTGGGAAACCCCTCAAGGTCACAGAATATTTCCTAAGGAGGTAGTATACCAGAGCAGAAGAGCAGCTAAAGGCATACACGGGGAAAGAACAGCTATGGTAAGGCACAGAAAACAGGAAAGTGAAGGCAGAGCAACCTTAGCGTGAACAAACAAGGAACGGATCAGTAATGGACATACACACAGGGTAGGGCTCAGAACTTCCCATAGAAACAGGGAACGTCAATACCTCTGTGCAGATTACTCTTACAGATAGTCACCCCACAAGGCCCATAGAAAGGAGGCAGCAGAAGTGGACCCTTAGGGCACAAACAAGGATGGTACTTACATACACGAGACTAGCCCTTATAGGTCCAGCTGGAAACACAGTGGCAATTCCTGGAAAACAGCAATAGCACACTGTCCCCGTTAGGCACTAAAGACTACATACAACACTAGTCAAAGGATGGGGCTGGAATTGCCTCCTGGAAACCAGGAGCCAACCCCAGTACAAAGGGAAACACCTATACATAGGTGAGGACTGATAGTACACTTACCAGGCACGATAACCCAAGAGGAATCAGAAACAGAAGGAACAAACTAGGAGGCAAAGTCAGGAACAGGGAACAAGCTCAGGCTGAAGCAATGGCAGGAACAGGACTGGAAAACAGAGAGCAGGCTCTGGCTGGAACAAGCAGGAACAGGATTGGGAAACAGAGAGCAGGCTCTGGCTGGAACAAGCAAAAACAGGACTGGACACAGGGAGCTGAACAAGTAGGAACAGGGCTGGGAAACAGAGAGCAGGTTCAGGCTGAAACAAGGCAGGAACAGGAATGGAAAACAGGGAACAGGCTCTGGCTGAAATAAACAGGAACAAGGCTAAGAAACAGGGAGCAGACTCTGTCTGAAACAAGCAGGAACAGTGCTGAGAAACAGAGAACAGGTTCAGGCTGAAGCAGAACAGAAACAGGACTGCAACGCAATCTAACAAGGGATCTGGTACACAAAGGAATCTGACTCCAATGCATGACGAGGAGCTTCAGGGAATGGCAGCTTATAAGCAGTTCCAGGCAGCAGCAAGCCCAGGGCTGAGTCACATGGCTGGGTTGCACAAGAGAGGTCACAGGTGTGTGGATTTTCAGTCTCTCACAAGTCCTGGAGGAGAGAATCCAGTACAAAGGAATAACCAGACTTTTACCATAGGAAGCAATGGACAGAAGATTTCAGGTCTTACCGACTACCAGGAAGTGCAGTATGGGACCGGAAGTCCATAAGAGCAAATGTGGTTCTTCTGTAGCATGCCATATCGAAAAGGGAAGCAAACAGGAGTCAGAAAAGGACTCTGGGTGAGTGTTAATGATGATTTCCAGGCTACAAATAGTCTGTTTACCGCACCCCCTAGAGATGGGACAGCAGAGTCATAACAGTAGCAGTATTTGTACTGTCCGTCAGGAATCAATTGATAAATTGAGAACTTTCCTAAGAGAATTTTCATGCAGAAGTCTGAAACAGAAAATTAAAATCTGGCAAGGATTAGCTCAAAGCAAAGTTAGGAAACATACTAACTTACAAGGCCATTCACTGCCATGTCTTTTAAAGAGAGTGTGTGAAAGCACTTTTCATCACTTTAAAATATTAGCTGGACATCACTCAAAAATGTGAAACGTAGTAAGGGGACTTTATTATGTAAAAAAACTGATTTATGTTTAGGAGACATGAATAGAGATCGATTGAATGGTACTGTGGCAGAGGTACAGAATGTTTGTGAAGACATTCAGGGCCTCATTACAACTTTGGAGGGCGGCAACCGACGCCCGCCAAGTTGTAACCGCCATGCGGCCGCCAATGCAGCCGCACTCCCGCTGTGCCCATTTTGACATCCCCGCCGGCCCAGCGGGGATGTGGGCCGCAACATGGGAGCCACCTCCAAATGGAGCCGGCGGTGTTGCGGCCGTGCGACGGGTGCAGTTGCACCTGTCGCGCTTTTCACTGTCTGCATAGTGGTAGTGACTGAAGGTGTAGAGCAACAGAATACATAGATTAGTATTGAAAATTTTGGAAAAGAGATAGGCAAGATCAATGCACTATCTTCTGGGTAACCCAAGTATGTTGTTTTTTTTTTATTCACCACACTCACTACAAAAACCAAACTCGTAATGTATATGTATTTTTCAAAACTGAGTTAGTTACCAGAGATGAATGGCAGGAACTTGGTGCATATCTATTTGAAGAAGAATGCTTTGATTTAGCCACAACGCAAACAATATGTAATTATTGTTATGATAAATTAGATGATAAAAAAATGCCAGCTAGAGCAATACATAACAAATTAGAATTGGTATCAATCGCTGAGCTACCTGAACAATTAAATGTGTATGAATCAATTCTAATGCAAACTATCCCTCCATTTCAAGCAATAGTTCAAATTGAACCGAAGACAGGGAAACTACCACCGACAGAGCTATAGAAAGAACTTAAAGGAAGACTTATCTATTTAACTTTAGATTTAAAAAAATGCTGACACTGTGGGTGTTGAGAAAAATGTAGATGAACCACTGATTAATCTAGTAAATGGAATGCCCACCAAAAATCAAAAAATCTTGGAAGAGTTAGTTAATGTGAGTAAAGTGAAAAAAGCCAAGTTATACTTGAAATAAAATAATGTTTTTACAAACATTTTGATGTTATTGGAGATGTAACTTGTATTGATGATGGAGCTTTACAATCAAGTGAACAAATTATAAAAGTGGATAAACAAGAGTTAGAAGAAATATATGAGTACTACAGTATCCATCCACTTCATTCCAACGCAATTGATCTTTTCCAAATGAAACTAGCTAGAGGAACCCCAATAAGTGTATGGAAAAACAGTTTATAAGGCTTGTTGTTTTCCACGACTATTTCCCACAGGTGTAGGTGGGTGATATGATGACCGACCAGTACAAATACCAACAGCAGAGTACATGCCAACAAGACTATATTCAGAGGACCCCATGTTTCACAAGGGTATTCCATATATATTCCATCTGTTATTTAAGAGTGCCTTGTCAGGACTGTGTTATGCTGTGAACCATATTCTAAATACAGGTGTTAATCTGCAAAATATTTCTACAAGGGAGATTGGTGATAAAATACAAAGTAAAGATGAAAATCTAGAGTACAATATAATTAGTTTGATGTCATGTCAATGTGAAACTAATGAATATTGGGATCATCGTCATGGAGAACCTCAAAGTATTCTCCAGAACTTAGGTGCACCTACTTGGTTTGTGACACTTAGTTGCGCAGGGTATGCATGGGATGATTTATTTGAATTTCTGAAAGAAGCAAACTCTAACATTAAGGATATTCATTTGAAGATGTCAAGAGAATTTTGCTCTTTGGATCCTGCTAATGTATATAGGTATTTTAATCACAAGTTTCAAATAGTGTTGGGTTTTA
The DNA here is from genome assembly GCF_031143425.1 of Pleurodeles waltl. Lineage (NCBI taxonomy): Eukaryota > Metazoa > Chordata > Amphibia > Caudata > Salamandridae > Pleurodeles > Pleurodeles waltl. Next base: position 727,105,700 of record NC_090444.1, read on the forward strand.
TTTGTAATAAAAACAAACCCTCCTCTTGAGGAAGTTACAGACTTTTTTGGCAAAAAGAGTACCAGGCAAGTGGTGCTCCTCATTGTAGGAAGTTGGCTCTGTATATTCTATCTCAAAGTAAGAGATAGTGTGCACAGAGTCCAAGGGTTCCCCTTAGAGGTAAGATAGTGGCAAAATTAGATAATTCTAATGCTCTATTTTGTGGTAGTGTGGTCGAGCAATAGGCTTATCAGAGGGTAGTGTTAAGCATTTATTGTACACATACAGGCAATAAATGGGGAATACACACTCAAAGACTTACTCCAGACCAATAGGTTTTTATATTGAAAAATATATTTTCTTAGTTTATTTTAAGTACTACAGGTTCAAGATTTACAGTAAACACTTTAAATGCAAGGTAATTCGCTTAGATACTTTAGGAACTTTGAATAAAAGCAATATCATATACAGTCTTTGTAAAAATGACAATAAGCTATTTTCAAAGTGGACACAGTGCAAAAATCAACAGTTCCTGGGGGAGGTAAGTATAGGTTAGATTAGGAGATAAGTAAAACACTTACAAGTCTCAGTCCTGGGGCATAGGCAGCCCACCGTTGGGGGTTCGAGGCAACCCCAAAGTTACCACACCAGCAGCTCAGGGCCGGTCAGGTGCAGAGGTCAAAGAGGTGCCCCAAACACATAGGCGCCTATGGAGAACAGGGGTGCTCCGGTTCCAGTCTGCCAGCAGGTAAGTACCTGCGTCCTCGGGGGGGAGACCAGGGGAGTTTTGTAGAGCACTGGGGGGGACACAAGTAGGCACACAAAACACACCGTCAGGGGCACAGGGGCGGCCGGGTGCAGTGTGCAAAGCAGGCGCCAGGTTTCAGGTAGAAAACAATGGAGGGACCTGGGGGTCACTCTAGCGGTGCAGGCAGGCACAGGGGGGTCTTCTCTGGACAGCCACCACCTGGGCTAGGCAGAGGGTCGCCTGGTGGTCACTCCTGCACTGAGGTTCGGTTCCTTCAGGTCCTGGGGTTGCGGGTGCAGCGCTGGTTCCAGGCGTCGGGTCCCTTGTTGCAGGCAGTTGCGGTCAATTGAAGCCCCTGGATTTTATCTGTAGGCGTCGCTGTGGGGGCTCAGAGGGGTCGTCTCTGGTTAGTCACGGGCTCACAGTCGCCGGAGAGTCCTCCCTGAGGTGTTGGTTCTCTGAATCTCGAGCAGGAGGCGTCGGGTGCAGAGTGAGAAGTCTCACGCTTCCGGCAGGAAACGTTCAGTCTTTGGAAGTTGCTTCTTTGTTGCAAAGGAGTAGCTGGTTTTGAGCAGGGCCGCTGCTCATGGGAGTTTCTTGGTCCTTTAGTCCAGGGCAGTCCTCTGAGGTTTCAGAGGTTGCTGGTCCCTGTCGGATGTGTCGCTGGTTGCAGGTTTTAGAAGCTGTAGACAAGATTGTAGGGTTGGGGCCAAAGCAGTTGTCGTCTTCCTCCTACTCTGCAGGCTTGTAGGTCAGCAGTCCTTCTTGTTTCTTCAGGTTGCAGGAATCTAGTTTCCTATGTTCTGGGGTGCCCCTAAATACTGAATTTAGGGGTGTGCTTAGGTCTGGGAGGGCAGTAGCCAACGGCTACTGTCCTTGAGGGTGGCTACACCCCCTTTGTGCCTCTTCCCTGTGGGGAGAGGGGCACATCCCTAATCCTATTGGGGGAATCCTCCAAACTCAAGATGGAGGATTTCTCAAGGCAGGGGTCACCTCAGCTCAGGACACCTTAGGGGCCGTCCTCACTGGTGGGTGACTCCTCCTTGTTTTTCTCATTATGTCCTCTAGCCTTGCTGCCAAAAGTGGGGGCAGTGGCCGGAGGGGCGGTCATCTCCACTAGCTGGGATGCCCTGGGGTGCTGTCACAAAAGGGATGAGCCTTTGAGGCTCACCGCCAGGTGTTACAGTTCCTGCAGGGGGTGGTGAGAAGCACCTCCACCCAGTACAGGCTTTGTTCCTTGCCACAGAATGACAAAGGCACTCTCCCTATGTGGCCAGCAACATGTCTGGTGTGTGGGAGGCTGGCAGAAACTGGTCAGCCTACACTAGAAGTCGGATTGGTATTCAGGGGGCATCTCTAAGATGCCCTCTGGGTGTATGTCACAATAAATTGCACACTGGCATCAGTGTGCATTTATTGCGCTGAGAAGTTTGATACCAAACTTCACAGATTTCAGTGTAGCCATTATGGAACTGTGGAGTTCGTATTTGACAAACTCCCAGACCATATACTCCTATGGCTACCCTGCACTTACAATGTCTAAGGTTTTGCTTAGACACTGTAGGGACATAGTGCTCATGCACATATGTCCTCATCTGTGGTATAGTGCACCCTGCCTTAGGGCTGTAAGGCCTGCTAGAGGGGTGACTTACGTATGCCACAGGCAGTGTGAGGTTGGTATGGCACTCTGAGGGGAGTGACATGTTGACTTAGTCATTTTCTCCCCACCAGCACACACAAGCTGTGAGGCAGTGTGCATGTGCTGAGTGAGGGGTCCCCAGGGTGGCATAAGACATGTTGCAGCCCTTAGAGACCTTCCCAGGCATCAGGGCCCTTCGTACCAGGGGTACAAGTTACAAGGGACTTATCTGAGTGCCGGGGTTGTGCCAATTGTGGAGACAAAGGTACAGCTTAGGGAAAGAGCACTGGTGCTGGGGCCTGGTTAGCAGGGTCCCAGCACACTTTCAATCAAAACTTAGCGTCAGCAAAGGCAAAAAGTTAGTGGGTAACCATGCCAAGGAGGCATTTCCTTATACTCACATATACATGCTCTTATGGGTAAAGGATGCATTTGGAACTGACAGTGTGAGTGTGTACTGTGCTTCATAGAACAGTGTGTCACATGCAGCATCCCAGATGAGAATAATAGCACCGTCTGACAGCAAGTTCTATGCTTCCAAACATTTAGATGTAGCAAGTATTGTCGCCGAAGATACAGATGTAAAGGAAAAGTTTATACAAGGTGTTGTTTTGGAATTCCAAGATCTATCATTTCCAAAGGAAGAGTGATCGGCTTTTCATTTGCAGTCAGGCATACACTGACAAGAAAAGCACCAAAAAATACACATAATCTGAGAAGATCAGAGACCTCCAAATATATTAATGATTATAATCCTGTCATTCTGAAACTATGGAATGCAAATGTGGACATACAGTTTGTTGCAAACAACTCCATTGTTATTGTTCTCTATGTAACTTCATACATCACAAAATTGGAGAAAACAGATGAAATAAATTTGGGAGAGATTTCTGCAGAAATTCTCTATCCAATGAATAGTACAGTTCCAGCTTAAAAATGCTTTTGCACAGGGAGATAAGTTCGTTTGAATGATGTGACAGGTTGAGTTCAGGTAGCTTTTATTAAAAGTCCAAGGGAATTGTTTGGGTTACTCTAGGCCTTGTAAGCAAACAAAACAGAGTCTTGAAGTCTTACCCAGAAATTCAGTACCTAGCAGAGTTTGATCTGGAGAGTACAGATATTGTAAAAACAAATATGTTGGATACCTACTATCCAAGAAGAAGTTCACACTTCGAAAATATGGGGGTTATTACAACTTTGGAGGAGGTGTTAATCCGTCCCAAAAGTGACGGTAAAGTGACGGATATACCACCAGCCGTATTACGAGTCCATTATATCCTATGGAATCGTAATACGGCTGGTGGTATATCCGTCACTTTACCGTCACTTTTGGGACGGATTAACACCTCCTCCAAAGTTGTAATAACCCCCTATGTGTCTTTACAAAATGCTTCAAAACTATAGGTACTGAAACAATGTGACAGAAAACATCAAGAAGGGAAATATATAGTAGTTGGTTACAATGGTTGTTTGGTTTGGCATGCAAAAGGTAACTAAATAAACCAACAAAAATGTACTTGTCAAATTGATAGAAAAAGTAATTTTTCTACTTAGCACTTCTTCAACTATTCAAAACTCTGGGGGTCATTCCGCCAGGGCCACTAATGACGGAAGCACCGCCAACAGGCTGGCGGTGCTTTCAAGCCCATTCTGACCGCGGCGGTAAAGCCGCGGTCAGAAAACCGGGGCCGGCGGTTTCCCGCCGTTTTTCCCCTGGCTGGGCGAATCCGCCAGGGCAGCGCTGCAAGCAGCGCTGCCCTGGGGATTCTGACCCCCTTACCGCCAGCCAAACCGCCAGGAAGAGGCTGGCGGTAAGGGGTGTCCTGGGGCCCCTGGGGGCCCCTGCACTGCCCATGCCACTGGCATGGGCAGTGCAGGGGCACCCTAACAGGGCCCCATGAAGCTTTTCACTGTCTGCCTAGCAGACAGTGAAAAGCGCGACGGGTGCAACTGCACCCGTCGCACCGCCGCTACACCGCCGGCTCCATTCGGAGCCGGCTCCTGTTTTGCGGCCCCCACTCCCGCTGGGCAGGCGGGCGCTAACATGGTTAGCGCCCACCGGCCCAGCGGGAATGTTGGAATGCCGGCAGCGGTCTTTTGACCGCATGGCGGCAGATTGGCAGTTCCCGAGTTGGAATGACAGCCTCTGTGTTCTAAAATGGAGTTACTTGGACATTATGACTGCTACGAAGACTCTTTTAATGCTATAAAAGACAGCATTGAGTGTCCAATATTTCCCAACTACCTGAAAATGTTCAATGAAGAAATTGAACAAGAGGAAACAACGGTTACTGAGACAGCAAAGGATAGTTGAAACAGTTAGTTGAACAACTGAATGATGAGCAGAAAGAAATATACATTGAAGTCAAAGAAAAATAAGGCACGCATTCCTCCAGGAAAAGAATAAATGTAAATGTTCAACTTTTAAACCAATTCTTTTGTATGTTAGCAGACAAGCTGGCACTGGGAAGAACTTTTAAACCTAAGCTCTAACCAATCACCTACAAAAGAGTATAGAGTCCATATTGTCATGTGAAGTAACAGCACCTACTGGATTAGCTGTACACAACATCAAAGGAATTACATTGCATCATCTACGTGTGCAACCTGTTGAACACAATAATAAACTGGAATACTAAAAGCTATCTGGTGAAGCTTGGCATGACGTTTCTACAGTTTTCAAGAAATTAAATCCTTTAATCATCAATGAGGTGGGCATGGTCTCAAACTTAATGCTCACCTTTGTGTATTTGAGAATGCAACAGATATTGAAAACAGAGTATCATGTACTTTTTGGAGAAAAGTATGTAATTGTTTTTGGTGATTTATTGCAACGTACCCCCGAGAAAGGACAGCCTGTGTTTAAGGCACTTTTACATAATGAATCTCAAAATTCTTTAGGAGGTATTGGAAATGTAAACATTTGGTTGACTTTCCAATACAAGAACTAATTAGAAACGTGTGTCAAGCATCTGATATGCAATATGGAAATATTCTGAAGGACATTAGAGTAGGAGTACTGTCAAAAGGAGGAAAACATTGCTTGCAAACCCTAGTATAAAGAGAATACTTCCTTTCCAAACATTCTGTAGAACAGCTAATGTTTGAATTTGCTCAACAACAAAAAATCCATTGCATGTCTAATGCCTATTCTTCAAGTATGTACCTCTTTTAATGAACAATTGCTACAACTGTAGAAAGAACATATATTGGATCTCAAAGCAATTGATCAAATAGAACACCAAGGAGTGACAATGCTGTTGACTGAAAAACTGCAAACAAAACTGGATTCCTTGGAGGTCTGTTTCCAATACAGCAGGATTAGAAAAGTGTTTACATGTTTGTAAAAACTGTAGGGCAATTTTACAGCCTTATTTAAATGCTGAGGAAAGATTAATTAATTGAGCCATGGGCAAAATAATTGATTTTATTTAGTATCCGAACAGAAATGAGATTGAATACCTAGCTGCTAAGTTTGATCAACTTGCAGATATAAAGCAGATAGCAAGGTCTGTTGTGCATTTCTTCCTTGTGAAAGACTTGTATGTTCACAGAAAGCAGTTTCTGGAATCTCTAGCAGATGTTGTAACAGTACATAAGTCTCAAGGTTTAAGTGTAGATGCAGCATGTATTAACATTGGTAGCACTGTATTCAAGGAAGATATTTCACATGTAGCATTGTCATAGGTTAGAACTTTGTCTGGTTTGATGACAGTAAAGTAAATGCTGATTCAAGTTGTGTTATAGAGTAAAACTGTTTAAGAAGCCTACATGCTCCCCCAAGTTATGACAGTACCCGGTTTACAAAAAAGTCTTGAATCTAGAAAGGACAGTGATGTTTCTAAACCATAAAGGACAAAAGAGAAGAAAAAAAGTAGTGGAGAAAAAAAATCTAAATATACTGGTGAACTTGTTGGATACCAGTTCTAAAACCTCTCTGAAGTCAGCTGCTATTCCAATGCAGTTCTCAATGCACTATTCTCTTTACCTCCTCTGGTTCATGCAATTAAACAGAAAAAAGATAAAAGATTGTGATATGCACTGTTTACCTTGTTAGAAAGCCTGTGCAGTGATAGAACAAAAACATATTCTGCATCTTATGTTAGAGATTTTACAGATCTGTGCTCTAGATTTGTACACTTCACTAAAAAAACACACAAAAAAGCACAAGAATTCTTGATAGTCATGCTTGGTATCTTAGAAGAAGAGATTGTACCTATTGATGACCTATTGGGACTAAGTTACTCATGATAGCATGACTGTGAATTTTTTTCTTTTTCTTTAAAAACACAAATATATTGAGAAGGATTTATCTACTTAACTCTACCAGAATGTAAAACTGTCAGGTTTGAAAAATTGTTGAAAGATGCATCACTGAATAACACCTGCAAATAATGTAATTCAGATCTTCTATCAACTTTGAATATAAGAACTGAGAAGTATATCATCATAATGCTACAGAAAAGTACTGCAGATGGAGGTAAATTGGAAACACAAATTATACATTTTAAAGATGGGCAATCTCTAATTCTGGTAAAAATATATAGCTGTTTAGCCATTATTTTTCATGAAAGAGTATTACGTCTGGACACTACACTGTCTAGTTAAAAAATAAAACTGGAGAGACAGAGTGTAATGACAGCAACCTTATATTCAAGAAGAGATTACCCACTAAATTCTTACCTTTGCTTTCTTGAACCAAGGTTCTAACAAGGAATACTTCTGAAAAAAATAGGATAGTACACTTCTGGGACTTCTGGGACATCTAATACAACAAGATAAGGCATCATATGGCCTACTAAGGGTGATGTCTTTAAAAGGGATTCCAAATCTTAAAATGTACTTACTCTTGCAACAAAACAACAGAGATGGCACTAAATTTGAAACAGAGATCACAAACTACAAACCAGGGCAAAAATCTTCTTTATGGGCAAAGGAGTACTGCGAGACCTATTGAACTTTAAACATGTTTTTGGATAGTGTATTTATTTTTTTAACCTTAAACTTGATGGGCAGAATTTCATTAGAGGAACATCACAATCAAACCCATGTTTCAAGAACAGCTGCAAAATTATAACATTAATTAGAACACTGACATACTCTGCTCCTGTTTAATGGATTTCTAGATTCTACAACATCATGCGGCCTACCCAGGTTGATATATCTATTGCTATCATTCATACATATTAAGGGGGTCATTCTGACCCTGGCGGTAATTACCGCCATGGCGGAGGTTGGCGGTAGCACCTCCAACAGGCTGGCGGTGCTCCGCCGGGCATTCTGACCGCGGCGGTACAGCCGCGGCCAGAAGCGGAAAGCCGGCGGTGTACCGCCGACTTTCCGCTGCCCATGGGAATCCGCCATGGCGGCGCAGCTTGCTGCGCCACCATGGGGATTCTGACAGCCCATACCGCCATCCTGTTCCTGGCGGTTCACCCGCCAGGAACACGATGGCGGTATGGGGTGTCGTGGGGCCCCTGGGGGCCCCTGCAGTGCCCATGACAATGGCATAGGCACTGCAGGGGCCCCCGTAAGAGGGCCCCACAAAGAATTTCAGTGTCTGCTTTGCAGACACTGAATTTCGCGACGGGTGCAACTGCCCCCGTCGCACCTTCTCACTCCGCCGGCTCCATTCTGAGCCGGCTTCCTCGTGGGAAGGGTGTTTCCCGCTGGGCTGGCGGGCGGACTATCGGCGGTCGCCCGCCAGCCCAGTGGGAAAGCCAGAATGACCGCCGCGGTCTTTTGACCGTGGAGCGGTCTTTCGGCGGGAACCGCTTGGCGGGCGGCGACCGCCGTCCGCCGCAGTCAGAATCACCCACCAAATGTATTATAACACTGTTGATATAGAAAAATACTCACATTAACCTTATATGTTTTACATTACTTAACAAGTATAGGTAAAGCAGTTAAGTAATTATTTGTAGTGAGTGTGATGCCTAGTACTGTTAATTTAAAATGACATACTATGTACTTATAGGTTTTGTTTTACAGTCTATAGGATTGTTTTTCCCCCACTGTTCATTGATGAGTATATACACTTCATTCCTGGAGTGAAAGTATGAAAGCTGAGAACAGTGGAAAAGGGAACATGAGATACTTAAATATTATGTATACTTTCTATTCAATGATATACATTTCTTGTGTTTTATTTTCAACAATTACTTTTTTATTACAGATTGTGAAACGTTAATAGATACATTTATAACATGAAACTCTAAATTCTGTAGGTAACTAAATCTTTGTTCATTCATATACCATCCACAAATATATCCTAGTAGAGATAGTTAATTATACTGATACACCAATACACTCTAGTGAAAACACGGCCAGACACACACTGATGCATATACTGGCACACCTAGATGCACACTGATACATGAACTAACACACCCAGGCTCACACTCATGCATACACTAAGACACCCAGGGAGACAATCATTTATTTATACACTAACACACCCAGGCTCAAACTGATGAATACACTGACACACCTAGACGCACACTGATACATACACTAACCACACTGATACATACAATGACATACCCAGATACACATTCATGCATATACTCAAAAACCCAGGTACATACTCATGCATTCACTAACAGAACCTGACACACTCTCATGCATACACCAACACAGCCAGACACACACTCATGCATACACTGACACACCCAAGCACACATTGGTACATACACTAACACATCCAGAAACACCATAATGCATGCACTCATACACCCAGACACACACACTGATGCATTGACAAGCACAACAAGACATACACTCATGCATACTCTTACACATCCAGGCACACACTGATACATACATTGACACACCTAGACACACATAGATACAAGCACTAACACAGCCAGACACACACTGATACATACACTGACATGCCCATATACACTCTGATGCATACATTAACACACCAAGGTACAAACTCATTCATACACTAAGAGAACCTAGTACACTCTCATGCATACACTATTACACCCAGACACACACTCATGCATACACTGACACTCAGGCTCACACTGATACATACACTGACACACCCAGGCAAACATTGATGCATATGATGACACATCCATAAACACACTCATACATACACTAACACACATGGGCACACACTCATACATACACTAACGCACATAGGTGCACACTCATACATACACTAACACACCCAGGCATACATTGATGCATACACTGATATATCCAGACACACACTGATGCATACACAGGCACATCCAGGCACGCACTCTTGAATGCACTATCACACTCAAACACACACTGATACATACACTGACAAACCCAGGAACACACCGATGCATACACTTACACACCCATGCAGACACTCATACATGCACTGACACCCTGAGGCACAAACTGATACACAAACTGACACACCAAAGCACATATTGTTCCATGCACTAACACACCCAAACATACACTCATACATACATTAACACATGTAGGCACACACTGATAAATACAGTAACACACCCAGGTGCATACTAGTACATACACTGACACACCCACGCACACACGAATAAATAAACATACACATTCAGGCACACATTGATGCATGCACTAACACACTCAGGGACACACTGAATTATACACTGACACATCCAGACACACACTCATACATAAACTAACACACTCACAGACACACTAACACATACAATGAGACATCCAGGCACACACTGATGCACACACTTACACATCCAGGCACACACTCTTACATGCACTGACACACCCAGGCACACACTAATACATACACTAACACATGTACTCACACACTCATATATACACTCAACATACCCAGGCACACTCTGATGCATGCACTAACACTCCCAGACCTACACTGATACATACATTGACACACCCCGGGATATACTTACACACACGCTCACACACTGAGGCACACACTGATGCATAAACTAATATACCCAGTCACACAATAATGCCTAACTTTACAAACTGAGGCATGAACCCATGCATTCAAACACATACTAAAGTGTACACACATGTGTAGATAGACACAAGGTAGTGCACTCTATCATATATCCTAACAAAAGAAACAAAAAAACACAGACACAGCTCTTTGAGCTTTGAATGAATGGAATGGTTCTAACAAAAAAAGATTTTCTTCGAGGACTTTTTGAAGAGTTTTTGATTTTTTTGTTTTAAAAAAAACGCTCTAAAACAGTTGAGCATAACAAGAATCAAAGAACTGTGCTATCATCTGTGTGAACTCAGTAGCGAACAGATCCCACTTGTTCCACAACTAGATGCACTTCAAGCCTTTCCCTCCTGCTTTGTATTGCATCGTGCAATGTCATTTCATTTCAGGACACCTGCTGCAGCACCATGAGGAGCATTGCAAGATGATGCCTGCCACAGGCTGCAGAATAGACTGGAGTGGATTACCACCAGGTTTCTCACCAGGGCTAAGTGAGGTGCACTTTGCTATGTCTGACTAGTGTTGTAGTGCGCAACTCTTCACCTGCATTGAGGATCTCTGGTTGGGGTATCCTCATATCTGTCTTTTTGACCCCTTGCCTTCTAGCATTGGTAATAACAGGTGTACATCAGAAGTAACTGGGACACTGTATCTTGTATCTCGTACCTCGCTGTTGGAATCACTTGGCAACTGCACGGGGACTGCATGGTGACTGAAACAAGGCATGCAGCTGATATAGCAGGGGGTCAAGCATGATGGCTACTAATATTTTTGCCTCATCAGCAGAAGAGCAAAAGGAAGGCACTATGCCCCTCAGTGCTCCAAATGGTTAAAAACACCAACAGCCCTTAGTTGCTAAATAACTGGCATCCATGGAAATCCAAGCACAGGTGGCAGAGGGTTGTGAGGGCTCACCAAATGTCTCTTCAGGTGTTGAGCGAAAGCAAATTGATGAAACTGTATCCCAGGGAACTATAGCACCTTCTGCATCAATAAGAGGTCAAACAGAGGTGATGGAGGCAGTTGATATGCAAATAGAAGAGGAGGCCTCGCAGGGAATGGCACTGAATAAGGAAAGTATGGCAAAGGCTGCCAGAAAAGACTATCCTCTCTTTTCTAAAAATTCTAAAATTGTGGCGGGTGAGGCAACTGCTGCAAAGTCCGCTGGGGGAGCAACAAGTCAGCTATAGAAGATTGTGTTGGAGTAGACCACAGGGGTAGCAAGTTGGTCAGATCAAATGGTAATGTAGCCAGCTGAGGCCCGGTCAATGAAGGTGCAGCTTGGCAGAGTACACAGAGAGTGACAAATGGAGGCATGCAGAACTCCCTGATCTCCAGTGTCCCGCTTCAGGAGGCTGTGTTGCCAAGATCTATGAGCCCACAGGAATAGATAAGCCAGTCACAGTGCCTCTCGTAGAATATCGTACATGAAATACATGAAATGAAAGACTCTAAGCTTAAGGAAAATGCTGCATTTCACCAGAGGTTGGACAAGATTGAAGACTGGGTCAAATCCTAGCACGCTTCCAGGAGTTGGAGCAGAGGGTGTCAGATCTGAAGGATTGTTCTCTGGTCTGGGGGAGAGAGATAAACCATGTATGGAAAAAGCTATGTGAGTCATAGACTGAAATTGACGATATCGGAAATTACACGCATAGATCGAACCTCTATTTTGTGGGGATACTAGAAGGAGCTGAGACCACAGGGAACCATCAGAATATGGTGCAATATAAGGAGTCATTGATTAGGTCATACGTGTTGGAGAACTTGCCAGAGGACTTATCGATCATGAGGGCCCATTGGATACCTGCCCAGAGGTCAACGAACGCAAAATATCACCAAACAGTTATTGTGAACTTCGCAAATTACAAAATAAAGGAGCTGATACTTCCCAAGGCAATTTAAAAAAAATCATTTTCCCTACCTGATAACGCCCACTTTAGAGTATTCTCAGAGATGTCAGTTGCATCGGCCCACAGAAGGAGGGACTTTACCAGATTGATGGAGCAGTTTAGGGCAGCTGGGGCCCAGGCCTCCATAGCCCAACAGTAAAAGTTAAAGGTGTTATTTAAAGGCCAATTCTTTCTGTGTACTTTGCTTGAAGAGGCCCCAGATCTATTGAAGAGCAGAGCTAAAAAAATGAAATAATTTATATTAGTGGAGAGGCCTTAGGTCTGCCTAGCTGGTATGTGCTGGGTGATCTGACTAGCAACGTTCCATGCTTCTGAAAACTTGCTCGAAATGTCTTTTTTTTGCTTTTTTCATGAAAATGTAATATGTGTTGCGCAATTGGCATGTCAGCAGGGGGGTGTAGAGGAGGGTCTTCTCTCCTAGGGAAGCATGTCAGGTGCCACAACAGGGTACTCGCTCATAGGGATTGTTGGGGGTAGGGGGGCCAATTCCCCCACAACTGGTAGTTGGGCACTGGTGGTGAAGGGGTGACTAGGGTGATGTGGGAATTGCACATGGGGTGGTTTAGAGTAAGAAATTAGCAGCTTTCTGATCATAGTAGCTTTTTTGATTCAAGTAGGCAAAAACCTGAGCAAGGTGACTGGCGAGGCTGTCCAGCTCAGTGTTTATTGGGAGGGAGCACGACCTAAATAGACTAAACTGAATGGGTAGGATTGATGTGATTTAATGTAATGTAAATGGCATCTTAAACAAACAGAAATATGGGGCTATAATGAATTGTCTATCTTGTTTTAATGCAGAGGTGTACAGGAGACTCAACTTAAGGATAATATTCCAAACATAAATATCCCTAAGAAAACATGTTATGCCTTTTTTTGCTTCAGCAGGTTTGGCTGTCCGGGGTGTGGCAATATTCCTTTCCAGATCAGTGGACTGGAAGAGAGAGAGACATAATAAGGGATAAGAGGGGAAAATGGATTTGCCTGAAAGTCTGTGCGCAATCAGACTTTCTGAATTTTTATAATTATTATGGCCGGGTGCAAGATGAAGTCACAACCTTAAGGGAATTGTTTATTGCAGTGATGTGGGCAGGGTGACCATTGATATGAGGGGGTGATTTTAATTTCATTCAGTACCTTAAACAAGATACCTCTAATAGAGCAAAAAAAAAAAAAAAAAAAAACTAAAGCCTAAAATTGCTTCTGTTCTTGGCTATATGAAGCATGAGTTAATTCTAGTTGACCCATGGTGCACCGACCACCCAGATCAGCTGCACTATGCTTGTTTTTCTAGTTGGTTCTATACAATCTCTCAAATAGACTTCTTCCTGATTTCAAGTTTTTTGGGTTGGGACAGCACAGTAATTTAGGGGTAACATTTTTTCACACCATTCGGTAGTATGTTAAGATAGAACTCAAAGAACTGCATGCCAAAGATCAAGATAGCAGCTCAATAGAACACTTTTGAAACATCAGGTTTGATTAGATGCAATGCAAAATTTTATCTGACAATTTTTTTAAATCAACCACAATACTGCCTCACCTTTTGGGGTAGAGGAACCATTTAAGGACTCATTTGGAGGCCAGGTGACTGCGTACAAATCAGAGCAGCATAGACTCCTGAAAGCTCAAATTTGTGAGTTACAGACAAAGCTTGACAAGGTGCAGGAGACCTTAGTCAGGGCAAGGGTAGGAAATCATCTAAAAGAGCAGTTCAATCAGCCGAATCAGAAATTTGAAGACTTTTTTGTACTTGAGGAGATAATGCGAGAACCTTCCAGCACAAACAGTACTAGGATAGCCAACTGATAGGGAGGTTGCTGGCTTGGTCGGCACGTCTTGAGCAGAAGGTGGTGTACATTACAATAATAATACCAGATTGAAGCTTGAATGCTGGGCACACATAAGACCATAAATTAGCTCACATTTTTTGCAGAATTATAAAAATATTTATGAGAATGCTTGGACAATTCCTAGAGCAAGTCTTGGCAAATTCTATAGCTGGATCCAGCTCCCACCTCTGGTAGAGGAGCAAGTAGAGAGGCTATAGGAGGCAATCTCAAATCAAGACACCACCCTTGCATTACAAAAGATGCCTAATGCTAAAGCTAGCGGCAGTGATGGGATTCCAACGGCGGTCTACAAAATGTTCCAGAAAGATCTGCTACCTCAACTGGTACAATTATATAATGCAATTAGAGGCGGGCTGAATATTCCAGCTTCATTTAAAGAATCAGTGGTAGTAAGTTTTTTGAAAAAGTATAAATCAGCATTGAGAACAAACTCCTATCACCCTATAAGTCTCCTCAGCACCCATTATAAGTTATTTGTAAAAATGTGGGCATCTCGTTTAGTGGGGGTTGAGCAAATGCTAATCCATAATGATCAGAATATTTTCTGCCCAATCGAACAATGCTGCAAACATTCAGTACTTGGTCCAGACAATCAATTTTGTTTCTAGCTGTCAAGCAAAAGCTGAAATAATAATGTTCGATGCTGAAAAAAGATTTAGGGGGTGATTCTAACCCTGGCGGTCGGTGTTAAAGCGGCGGCCAACCCGCCAACAGGCTGGCGGTAAAAAATATGGGATTCTGACCCTGGCGGGAACCGCCAACACAGACAGCCACTTTAACACTCCGACCGCCACGGCGGTACAAACAAACAGCACGGCGGTCACCGCCAACAGCCAGGCGGCAGCCAATGTACCGCCCACACTATTCCAACTCACCAATCCGCCACCTTTTCCGGGGCGGGAGCACCGCCGATAAAAACACGGCGGAAACAGACTACGGACGGGAAAACGCTCACCACTACGCACTCCAGGAGGAAGGAGGACAGCATGGAACCCGAATTAAACATCCTACCTGCTCTCGTCTACCTTCTCATCTACCACGAGTACGAAGTCCGGCGCAGACGACAACGGTGAGTACTGCACCTACGACACACGGGAGGGGGAGGACGAAAGGTTACGGGCACACACATATGCGACCCCCCCCCCCCCAACTATGTACACACCAATGCAGAGCAACAAGTCACAGTGACACCACCCAAACACCCCTGAAAAATGCTAGGACATAATCAAATTTGGAATAAATATTTATGTACCAAAAAGCTCCAGAAAATTATCGTACAACCATGAAAGATATTCACAACAAAACTAATGACATACACATCAGTGTATAACTGAAGTACCAAGTCCTGCACATCCTACGAATTCATCATGTCCGTGGGCCAAAGTCTTGAGAAATAAGGGCAAAGTCCACACAGGAGACCAGAGTCCTTTGGAGAGAACACTGCAGGGGCATCAGATGTAAAAACTACAGGCACCTCAGGGGGAAGGGAAGGGGGGGGCACCACAGCCACATGAGTCCACGACGCCAGATCCACGAGGAGCCACCATGCCCACTGTACCATCCTGGGGAGTGCAAAGCCACAGTCTCTCAATGTCTCTACAGTGGGTGGGCTGCCCACTGTACCATCCTGGGGAGTGCAAAGCCACAGTCTCTCAATGTCTCTACAGTGGGTGGGCTGCCCACTGTACCATCCTGGGGAGTGCAAAGCCACAGTCCATCAGGTGGATGACAGTCTCCACTGGTCAAGGAGGAGGCATGGTGGGCACAGTGAACCATAAACAGTGATTGAGACAGCGGTGCCCAGCGGAGCGGTGCTTGAGAAGAAGGGCCCAGCGGAGCGGTGGAGAGACAGCGGTGCCCAGCGGAGCGGTGGAGAGACAGCGGTGCCCAGCGGAGCGGTGGAGAGACAGCGGTGCCCAGCGGAGCGGTGCTTGAGAAGAAGGGCCCAGCGGAGCGGTGCTTGAGACGGCGGTGCCCAGCGGAGCGGTGCATGACAGGAAGGGCCCAGCGGAGCGGTGCTTGAGATGAAGGGCCCAGCGGAGCGGTGCTTGAGAAGAAGGGCCCAGCGGAGCGGTGCTTGAGACGGCGGTGCCCAGCGGAGCGGTGCATGACAGGAAGGGCCCAGCGGAGCGGTGCTTGAGAAGAAGGGCCCAGCGGAGTGGTGCTTGAGATGAAGGGCCCAGCGGAGCGGTGCTTGAGACGGCGGTGCCCAGCGGAGCGGTGGAGAGACAGCGGTGCCCAGCGGAGCGGTGCTTGAGAAGAAGGGCCCAGCGGAGCGGTGCTTGAGACGGCGGTGCCCAGCGGAGCGGTGCATGGCAGGAAGGGCCCAGCGGAGCGGTGCTTGAGATGAAGGGCCCAGCGGAGCGGTGCTTGAGAAGAAGGGCCCAGCGGAGCGGTGCTTGAGACGGCGGTGCCCAGCGGAGCGGTGCATGACAGGAAGGGCCC
Source organism: Pleurodeles waltl (assembly GCF_031143425.1). Classification (NCBI taxonomy): domain Eukaryota; kingdom Metazoa; phylum Chordata; class Amphibia; order Caudata; family Salamandridae; genus Pleurodeles; species Pleurodeles waltl. The sequence goes on from NC_090444.1 coordinate 727,122,240, forward strand.
AGCGGAGCGGTGCTTGAGATGAAGGGCCCAGCGGAGCGGTGCTTGAGATGAAGGGCCCAGCGGAGCGGTGCTTGAGACGGCGGTGCCCAGCGGAGCGGTGGAGAGACAGCGGTGCCCAGCGGAGCGGTGCTTGAGAAGAAGGGCCCAGCGGAGCGGTGCTTGAGACGGCGGTGCCCAGCGGAGCGGTGCATGACAGGAAGGGCCCAGCAGAGCGGTGCTTGAGATGAAGGGCCCAGCGGAGCGGTGCTTGAGAAGAAGGGCCCAGCGGAGCGGTGCTTGAGACGGCGGTGCCCAGCGGAGCGGTGCATGACAGGAAGGGCCCAGCGGAGCGGTGCTTGAGATGAAGGGCCCAGCGGAGCGGTGCTTGAGATGAAGGGCCCAGCGGAGCGGTGCTTGAGACGGCGGTGCCCAGCGGAGCGGTGGAGAGACAGCGGTGCCCAGCGGAGCGGTGCTTGAGATGAAGGGCCCAGCGGAGCGGTGCTTGAGACAGCGGTGCCCAGCGGAGCGGTGGAGAGACAGCGGTGCCCAGCGGAGCGGTGCTTGAGAAGAAGGGCCCAGCGGAGCGGTGCTTGAGACGGCGGTGCCCAGCGGAGCGGTGCATGACAGGAAGGGCCCAGCGGAGCGGTGCTTGAGACGGCGGTGCCCAGCGGAGCGGTGCATGACAGGAAGGGCCCAGCGGAGCGGTGGAGAGACAGCGGTGCCCAGCGGAGCGGTGCTTGAGATGAAGGGCCCAGCGGAGCGGTGTTTGAGACGGCGGGGCCCTGTTCAGCGGTGCCTATCTCCACGGCGGGGCCCTGTTCAGCGGTGCCCTTCTGCACCGCGGGCCCTGTTCAGCGGTGCCTATCTCCACGGCGGGGCCCTGTTCAGCGGTGCTCTTCTGCCCCGCGGGCCCTGTTCAGCGGTGCTCTTCTGCACCGCGGGCCCTGTTCAGCGGTGCCTATCTCCACGGCGGGGGCCTGTTCAGCGGTGCTCTTCTGCACCGCGGGCCCTGTTCAGCGGTGCCTATCTCCACGGCGGGGCCCTGTTCAGCGGTGCTCTTCTGCACCGCGGGCCCTGTTTAGCGGTGCATATCTCCACGGCGGGGCCCTGTTCAGCGGTGCCTATCTCCACGGCGGGGCCCTGTTCAGCGGTGCTCTTCTGCCCCGCGGGCTCTGTTCAGCGGTGCCTATCTCCACGGCGGGGCCCTGTTCAGCGGTGCTCTTCTGCACCGCGGGCCCTGTTCAGCGGTGCAGATCTCCACGGCGGGGCCCTGTTCAGCGGTGCCTATCTCCACGGCGGGGCCCTGTTCAGCGGTGCTCTTCTGCCCCGCGGGCCCTGTTCAGCGGTGCCTATCTCCACGGCGGGGCCCTGTTCAGCGGTGCTCTTCTGCACCGCGGGCCCTGTTCAGCGGTGCCTATCTCCAAGGCGGGGCCCTGTTCAGCGGTGCTCTTCTGCCCCGCGGGCCCTGTTCAGCGGTGCTCTTCTGCACCGCGGGCCCTGTTCAGCGGTGCCTATCTCCACGGCGGGGCCCTGTTCAGCGGTGCTCTTCTGCCCCGCGGGCCCTGATCAGCGGTGCTCTTCTGCACCGCGGGCCCTGTTCAGCGGTGCCTATCTCCACGGCGGGGCCCTGTTCAGCGGTGCTCTTCTGCCCCGCGGGCCCGGTTCAGCGGTGCTCATCCAGCAGGTCAAGGGAGCCAGACCTGGCCTGGACTCCCGGCTCAGTCGCCCTCGGACCGTGACGTTTCTGGACCCTTCGGGGACGGACTCCTGGCCTCCTTAGTGTCCTCCTTCCCAGCTGGGATGTGGCATGTGGGTTCCACCTTCTCCGCGCTCCTGCTGCCCTTCCGCTCCTTTGATGGGGCTCTCGGGCCCTTGCCTCCCCTAGATGGTGTGGGTGGTGAAGTGGCCGCACATTGCTCCTTGGGGGCAGCCCTGTCGGTCCTCGCACGGCGGCCCTTGTTTTTGCGGGTCCTCTTGCCGGGGGGGGGGGCTGGACGTGTCCTTGCTGCTGATGGATGTGTCACTGCTGGCAAAGGGTGGGCTCCAGAGCCCATGCACAACAGTGACACCCGAAGCTGGGCTGGTGGTGGCTGCGGTGCTCTTGGGACTCTTTGAACATGGATGGGGGAGCTCATCGGGGGGAAAGAGGTCAAGGTTAGCCAGGAAAAGTTTTTTAGGGCCAAGGTAAAAGGTAGGAGAAGTGGAGATGGAAGTGGAGGTAGAGGAGGTGGTTGTAGGAGAGTCAGGTGTGCTGTCATTGGGTGAAGGTGCTGGTGCTGTAGGCTGTCGTGAGGTGGATGGCTGTTGGGTGGGTGGCTGCCTGCGTTTGTGTGTCTTGGAAGAGGGGGTGACAGACACAGTGGGAGAGGACACAGGGGACGTGTAAATGGCAGTGGGGGTGGTGACTGCACGAGTGTGGACTGTACTGGAGGGTGAGGTGGTGATGGAAGCACTGGCTGATGTTGGGGTGCATGCAGGTGGTAGTGTAGACGTCACAGGGAGGGAGGAGGGAGACGAGGAGGAGGGGGACACAGGGGTGGCAGTGGCTGTTGGCATGTCTGCATCTGGGTATTGCTTGGGTGAGTGTTTGTGGGATCTGTGGTGCTTGTGTTTGGATGAGCTGCTCTTGGGTGTTGAGGTGTGTGCAGGCTGGTCTGATGGTGTGGATGGGATAGGCTGAGGGACAGGAGACAGAGAAAGGCTGGAGGCAGTAAGAAGAGGGAGGCTGGAAACAGGGACAATGGCTGCCGTCAGTGCTGAGGCCAGCGCAGTGAACGCTCGTTGATGGGCAGCCTGACCCGAATGAATGCCCTCCAGGTACGCATTGCTCTGTTGCACCTCCCTTTGCACACCCTGGATGGCATTCAAAAGGGTCGTCTGCCCAACAATGAGCGTCCTTACCAGGTCAATGAGCTCCGCACTGAGGGCAGCAGGGGCAACAGGGGCAGGGGCTGAGGTGCCTGGGGCGAAGGAGACGCGCGCCTTCCTGGGCGAACCGGCACGGAGCGAAGACTGAGGGGCTGCTGGGAGGGCGGGGCTGGTGCGCTGGGTGGCGGCTGTACCTGTAGAGGCGGGGGGCACGGATGTTGCCGCCACCGCTAGGGAGCTCCCGTCCGAGGACGTGTCGCTTTTGCTGCTCTCACCAGCGGTCCCCGTCGTGGTGCTCCCCTCGCCCTCCGGATCACTGGTGCCCTCGGTGTCTGTTCCTGGGCCCACCGCGGCCTTGTGTCCTGCAGCTCCCTCGTGCTCCGATGCCAAATCTCCTCCGCCTGATGATGCTAATGCACACATGCACAAGAAGATGAAGAGAAAGGGTGGAGGGAGAAAAAAGAAGACCAGGTTGAGTGCATGCAATGTCAACACCGTTGGCGGAGAGGACAGACACAGGAGCCTAATGCACTAAGCCGCGCATTCGGGGTACACTACTCAGTACTACTGACTAGGACAACAGGCCAAGAGACGTCAAACGCGCACATGGGAGATGCTGGACCTTCAATGGCTGTACTTGTCACCCTACCGAGGTGGGGGCCGGGGGCACAGGGCCATGCCTAAGGGAGAGGACTACACTACAGAAAGCGCCCTTGCCTAATGTCACCCACAGCCCTCCTCCCCCACCCAGACGCCTCCACTGCGCAGAAAGATAGGAGAATGTGCTGATACTCACCCCCTTGTGTCTGCTGTGATGTCTTAAAGCGCCCATCCAATTCTGGGTAAGCCACCGCCAGGATCCGGGACATCAGGGGGGTCATGGTGCGACTGGCACCCCTCCTAGGTTGGGAGGCCATCCCCAGCAGTGTTTCTGCGGTCTTCCTTGTTCCGCGGCGGATGTCCTCCCACCTCTTGCGGCAGTGGGTGCCCCGTCTGTTGTGGACCCCCAAGTTCCGGACTTCCTTGGCGATGGCACGCCAAATCTCGATCTTCTGATGGGCGCTGACCTATTTGACATGTACAGGGTGGAAAGGAGGAATTCATCAATGACCTGCATGTTAGATGTGATTGGCCCCCCCCACCAACTTTGCCATATGGCACATGCTCTCATCTGTCGGGCGTTGCACTCCTCATTCGCCCCCCACCCCACCAACTTACATCCACCCCAATCCACACAGGCATAGCCCATCCCATGTGCACCCGGTGTACTCACTTGTTGGTCTGGAGGACCGTAGAGTACCGCATACTGGGGGAGGACCCCATCCACGAGCTTCTCCAACTCTTCAGACGTGAAGGCAGGGGCCCTTTCCCCAGTCGCAGCAGCCATTGTATCTCCCAGACCGAGGTCACAGCAGCACTTGCAGTATAGGTCCTCTCCTGTGGATGATCAGGTCTCGAGTGATTAAGCAGATAGAAAATGGCGGTCACGCCCGCGGCGGTGCGTACCGCGGCGGTGCGTACCGCGACCGCCAGCGCACTTCGTCATTGGCTCCTGAAACCCATAGGCTTCAATGTTAACCAATGCGGCTTTGCGCCGCGGTCTTCGACCGCCTACCGCCACGGTGTGCCCCGCCAGCGCATTGACCTCACATCCCATTGTCCCACTTCACAGGTCAGGCAGCCGCCATTTCAAGGGCCTACATGGCTTAATTTTGAATGCGACACACAGGCCTAGGCCTTGCATTGCCACACATACACGCCTTTCAACCCATTGCCATTCTTTAACTGTGCAAGCTGTCTGTACGTACCTGTGGTTTGGCTGACTCTGTGCTCCATGTTGTCCTTCCTAGGCACCGTCCGCTGGGACTTGCGATGAGAAGGAGGAATCCTCGCGTGTACCGACCGCTGGTGGACCTGTCGACAATGGAAGAACGCCACATCATACTACGATACCGACTTGACCGAGCCACTATCCATGAACTGTGTGCCCAGCTGGAGCCAGCCCTGATGTCCCCCATCCGCCAACCCACAGGGATTCCCCCTCTGGTGCAGGTTTTGTCAGTCCTCCATTTTTTGGCAAGTGGGTCATTCCAGACCACAGTGGCCATGTCATCTGGAATGTCTCAGCCTATGTTTTCAAAGATTTTGAGTAGAGTGTTGTCTGCCCTGATGAAACTCATGCGGAGCTACATCATTTTCCCAGAGGAGGGTGACTTGCCTACAGTGAAGGGTGATTTCTATGCCCTTGGACATATCCCCAACATCATTGGTGCCATTGATGGGACCCATGTGGCTTTGGTACCCCCAAAAGACGATGAGCAGGTGTACCGAAACAGAAAAAGTTATCATTCGATGAATGTCCAGGTGGTCTGTTTGGCTGACCAGTACATCTCCCATGTAAATGCCAAGTTCCAAGGGTCAGTGCATGACGCGTATGTGATGCGAAATAGCAGCATCCCCTATGTGATGGAGCAGCTACAGATACAACGTGTGTGGCTAATAGGTGACTCTGGTTACCCCAAACTGCCTTGGCTACTGACCCCAGTAAGGAATCCCCGGACCAGGGCAGAGGAACGGTACAATGAGGCCCATGGGCGAACTAGGAGGATCATCGAAAGGACCTTTGGCCTCCTGAAGGCCAGGTTTAGGTGCCTGCATATGACTGGGGGATCCCTGATGTACTCACCAAAGAAGGTGTGCCACATCATCGTGGCCTGCTGTATGCTTCACAATCTGGCATTGCGACGTCAGGTCCCTTTCCTGCAGGAGGATGGTGCAGATGGTGGTGTTGAAGTAGCTGTGGAGCCTGCGGAGAGTGAAGAGGAGGAAGACTCAGAGGACGACACAGACAACAGGGACAGAGTAATAGCACAGTATTTCCAGTAGCACACAGGTAATGATCACCCATGCCATTTTACATTTCCTGAAAGCCTCCTGCATCTCAACTTTGTCGGTTTCCCCCCAGACCTATGGACATGATGTTTGAATTTCCCTTCCCTTTTCTGTGCTGTATGAGCCACTGCGTGACCTCGGCTTGGTTGGCCCATGGACTAATGCTAAGTTACCTCGGTATGTGTAATTCACAATGTTCACAATACGTAATTGATATGTAATGTGTCATACATTTGTAAATAAGACAGCCAGAGTCCTGATTGATTTCAGTGCAATGTGTGATTTATTATTAGTGCATAGATATTGGTACATGATGGTGAAACAGTGATGGGTGGGGGTGGAGTAATGTCCATGGCGGAGTCCAGTTCTCAGTCTCACAGGTGCATTGTCCATACGCCTGTGGCAGGATGGAGCAGGGGCAGTTCAAGGTTTGACAGGGTGGCCATGTGGGACAGTGGGAGGACTTCAGGGGGTATGTGATGCTGGCGGGGGACTTGACATCCTACTCTGTCGGTTTTTTTGATCTCAGGCTCCTTCTGCTGGGCGGTTGTTGTTCAGCAGGAGGTGGGGTTCTGGGGGGCTGTTGTTGTGGTGGGGCCTCCTGTCCACTAGCGCCGGCGGAGATGGTAGGCTGTTCCTGTTCCTGGGTAGTGACAGGGGCCCGGTGTGATGCCACATGGTCCCGAAACGTGTCCTCTATGCGGTTCAGGGCCTGGACTATGCTCCCCATAGCGGTAGAGATGTTGGTTAGTTGGTCGCTGAACCCCATGTAGCATTGCTCCTGCTGTGCCTGGATCTCCTGGAACCTGGCCAGTACCGTCGCCATCGTCTCTTGTGAGTGGTGGTAGGCAGCCATGATGGTGGTGAGGGCCTCTTGGAGAGTGGGTTCCCTGGGCCTCTCCTCCCCCCCCTGTCACACAGCAGCCCTCCGAGTTGCCCTGTTTCCCTGGGCCTCTGTCCCCTGGACGGTGTACCCACTCCCACTGCCCCCAGGTCCCTGTTGTTGTTGGGTTGGTGGGTTACCCTGGGGGCCCTGTAGTGGTAGACACACCGCTGCTTGACCTGTCCTAGAGACAGAGGCATGGGCCCGCTGGGTGGGAGCTGTGCGGTTGTTCCCAGAGGGGGTTGGGTCTGCAGTGGCCTGTGTCTGGGTGAGGGGAACCGACTGCCCAGAGGTCCCCGATGGTCCGGGCTGGTCGTCAGGTTCCAGGTCGACAGAGCTGCTGTCATCACTAGTGGCCTGTTCCGGGGGTGGGATGGACATTTCTGGTCCCTCCTGACCGGTGTGTTGTCGTTCGGGTCCTGCATGGGGTAAGAGGGTATGGTTATTGTTTCTGTGTGTGCATTAGCTTGCGTTTTATAGGTGCCCTTGTCCCCCAGTGCTGGCATTCCCTTGGGGGAGGTGTTGTGAGGGTGTTTTGTGGGGGGGGGGGTGATGGGTATGTGCAGTGGTCATGCTTAGGTGATGGGTGTCCATAGTTTGGGGGTGGCATGCAGGGGTTGGTGTTGGGTGGGTTGTGCTGGGGAGACATTCTCAGGGAGGATGTGTGCTGGGGGGTTGGGGGTGAGGGTGGGGGTTAGCATGCTGGGGGTGGGGTGAAGTGGTTGGCCTTGTACTTACCAGAGTCCATTCCTCCATGTACTCCAGCGAGGCCATCAGGATGCAGGATGTTGAGTACCTCCTGCTCCCATGTTGTGAATTCGGGTGGAGTGGGTGGGGGTCCCCCGCCAGTCTTCTGCACTGCGATGTTGTGTCGCGAGACCATCGAGCGCACCTTCGCCCGTAGGTCGTTCCATCGTTTGCGGATGTCCTCTCTATTTCTGGGATGCTGTCCCACCGCGATGACCCTGTCCACGATCCGCTGCCAGAGCTCCGCCTTCCTCGCTATGGTGGTGTGCTGGACCTCTGAGCCGAAGAGCTGGGGTTCCACTCTTATGATCTCCTCCACCATGACCCGGAGTTCTTGGTCCGAAAAGCGTGGGTGCCTTTGTGGTGCCATGGGGTGGTGTGTATGAGGTGTGGGGTGGTGTATGTGATGATGTGTGTGTTGGTGTGTGGTGCTTTGTGCTTCTATGTGGTGTGTGTGATGTTGCGGTGTGCCTCTGTGTGTCTGGCTATCTATTCTCTGATGTGTGTCTCTCTCTCCTTCGTCTCTGGTTTTTGTTGGTAGGGGTTTGTGGGTGATGTGGGTGTGTGTTTTATATGGTATTGGATGTGTGGGAGTGGTGTGTGTATGGGTTTCAGGTGTGTGCCTTTCAAATTGTCCAATGTGGTAGGGGTTTGTAAAGGTGTGTGTATTTTGACCGCGGCGGGGTCTACCGCCAATGGAATACCGCGGTTGAATGACCGCTGCGTGGATTTGCGGGTCATAATGGGATGGGCGTATTTCTGTTGGCGTGGCGGTGGAGGTTTGGTCTTCTCCAGTTTACCGCTGGCCGCTGATGTGGCGGACTGCAGTGGAGGGCGGATTTTCAGAGGTTTTGCAGTTGTGGGTCAGAATGTCCATGGCGGCTGGCCGCGGCGGTATTGTGGCGGCCTTCTGACCGGCGGTAAGCGGCTTTTACCGCCGAGGTCAGAATGACCCCCTTAATCTTGTAAATTAAGATGCCTTGTTCTTTGCACTTGAGAGGTTTGAATTTCCTTCTACCTTAGTGGTAATGCTGGAAAAGCTATGTCAAGGGGCAGAGGCACAAATAATAATCAATGCAAAAATAGCAGACACAGTAAAAATTAGGCATGGTACCTGTCAGGGGTGTCCAATATCCTCTGTTTATTTGCTTTGTTTATTGAACCACTAGCGCCCAAAATACACACCATCAATAGTATTGTCCCTCCACTACAAGGGATGATCAAATTGATATTGTTTAAGGATGATATGGTCTTGTACTTAAAAGCAGACAGGGCTAAGATTGTGGGTGCTCTAAAACTATTCAAGAGTATATGCATCTTGGTGGATATAAGGTTAACCAAGGCAAAACTGAGACTTTGCTTTTTAATGCCCAAATGTCTGATTTACTTGAAAACATTAGACAGCAATAAGACAATAATCGTCCCATTCATAATCTTGAAGTGTATGTGAGTAATAGGTATGAGGATTTGTTCAAATTGCACTATGATAAGATGCTGGAGAAGGTGATACATCTCTTGACTAAATGGGCCTTGTTGCCTCTTACATTAATAGGGAGAGTGTCATTATGTTAAATGTCTATTTTACCCCTTTTTTGTTTTTGTTTACAAACCTCTCAGTAAAAATTAATAGTTTTTTTTTTAACCAGTCGGGTGCCTTGGACGAGGTGATTTTTTTTTGCGCCAATGTCACGCAGGGGGAGCGACCCCGTAGGCAAGGGTCGCTCCGGGGGGGGGGTTGGGGGGCAAATTTATTTTAGGCCATTTCTGCCCCCCCTGGGGGCAGATCGGCCTATTGTTATTAGGCCGATCTTAGGCGCCAGGGCAAATTTTTTTTGTGTGTTTTTTTTTTTTGGTTTGTTTGTTTTTTTTTAGATTGGGAGTGACCCATTAGGCAAGGGTCGCTCCCCTGGGGGGCAAATTGTATTTAGACCATTTCTGCCCCCCTTGGGGGCAGATTGGCCGATTTTAGGTCAATCTGCCCCCAAGGGGGCAGAAACCACTAGACACCAGGGATTTTTTTTTTGGCGCCAATGTCACGCGGGGGAGCGATCCCGTAGGCAAGGGTCGCTCCCGGTGGGGGGTTGGGGGTCAAATTTATTTTAGGCCATTTCTGCCCCCCCGGGGGCAGATCGGCCTATTGTTATTAGGCCGATCTGCCCCCAGGGGGGGCAGAAACCTCTAGGCACTAGGGCAATTTTTTTTTTTGTGTTTTTGTTTTTGTTTTTTTAGAGATGGGGAGCGACCCATTAGGTAAGGGTTTACTCCCCTGAGGGGCAAATTGTATTTAGACCATTTCTGCCCCCCTTGGGGGCAGATTGGCCGATTTTAGGTCAATCTGCCCCAAAGGGGGCAGAAACCACTAGGCACCGGGGATTTTCTTTTTGGCGCCCATCTCACGCAGGGGGAGCGACCCCGTAGCCATGGGGCCGGCTGAGCTAGAGGCCAAAATCCACAGGTAGGCACTTTGCAAAAACACCTCTGTTTTCTGTGAAAAAATGTGATGTGTCCACGTTGTGTTTTGGGCCATTTCCTTTCGCGGGTGCTAGGCCTACCCACACAAGTGAGGTATCATTTTTATTGGGAGACTTGGGGGAACATAGATTAGCAAAACAAGTGTTATTGCCCCTTGTGTTTCTCTACATTTTTTCCTTCCAAATATAAGAGAGTGTGTAAAAAAGACATCTATTTGAGAAATGGCCTGTAATTCACATACTAGTATGGTCACCCCGGAATTCAGAGATGTGCAAATAACCACTGCTCCTCAACACCTTATCTTGTGCCCATTTTGGAAATACAAAGGTTTTCTTGATAGCTATTTTTCACTCTTTATATTTCAGCAAATGAATTGCTGTATACCCGGTATAGAATGAAAATGCACTGCAGGGTGCAGCTCATTTATTGGCTCTGGGTACCTAGGGTTCTTGATGAACCTACAAGCCCTATATATCCCCGCAACCAGAGGAGTCCAGCAGACGTAACGGTATATTGCTTTCGAAAATCTGACATTGCATGAAAAGGTTACAGAGTAAAACGTAGAGAAGAATTTATGTTTTTTTCACCTCAATTTCAATATTTTTCTTTTTCAGTTGTTATTTTCTGTAGGAAACCCTTGTAGGATCTACACAAATGACCTCTTGCTGAATTCAGAATTTTGTCTACGTTTCAGAAATGTTTAGGTTTCTGGGATCCAGCATTGGTTTCATGCCCATTTCTGTCACTGACTGGAAGGAGGCTGAAAGCACAAAAAAGTGTAAAAATGGGGTATGTCCCAGTAAAATGCCAAATTTGTGTTGAAAAATTGGGTTTTCTGATTCAAGTCTGCCTGTTCCTGAAAGCTGGGGAGCTGGTGATTTTAGCACCGCAAACCCTTTGTTGATGCCATTTTCAGGGAAAAAACCACAAGCCTTCTTCTGCAGCCACTTTTTCCCATTTTGTTTAAAAAAAACAAAATTTTCACTGTATTTTGGCTAATTTCTTGGCCTACTTCAGGGGAACCCACAAAGTCTGGATACCTCTAGAATCCCTAGGATGTTGGAAAAAAAGGACGCAAATTTGGCTTGGCTAGCTTATGTGGACAAAAATTTATGAGGGCCTAAGCGCGAACTGCCCTAAATAGTTAAAAAAAGGCCTGGCACAGGAGGGGGAAAAGGCCTGGCAGCGAAGGGGTTAAGGGATTGGATTCCCTCATAATAAAGTTTTTTTGGAAAGGTAAAAACTCTACGGTGAGCTATCCAATTCTGCAGCTGAATAGGAAGAGGGTGGGCTGGCTCTGTCTGATTTTTTTGTCTTGTTTGGATGTATGGTTGGATATAATGGTTAGAAGCGGGAAAGATAAGTGCGGTCTGGATACATTTTTTTGAGAAAATTATTCAGGACTGTGTAGGCAACTTTACGTTTTTTTCAAAGATGGCAAGATTGCAGAAAATAAATTGATATAAAGTGCTAGAGGAGATTATTTGGATAGCAAAGAGGTTTTTAAAGCAAGACATGTTCAGTCTTGTCATAATTTTTTTAGGGCTAAAAGAATGTCAATCATTTGAGCTTTCTCTCTAAAAGGAACTATGCAGGCTTTGGAACTCCAGAGGATATCAAATGTTGGTAAATTTTTATTTTGGGGCTAGGATTTTAACTTGGGGAGAAGTTCAGCAACGTATAGGTGCTGAGCATCACAAAGTTTGGCATAGCTTTGTGCAGATTAAAGGGTTCATGTCTAGCCACCTGCAGGAAATGAGTAAACCTACTAAGGCTTTGATAAAATTATGGTACAAAATGAAACTGATGGGGATAGGAAATTGGTGTATGTCCCTTCGGAAACACTAGGCCTCCTCCCAGTTGCAGATCATCTGAGCAACATAGAGTGTGATATAGGATGTCAGGTGGCAGCCAGAGAATAGGAACATATTTCAGTACTGGGTTAGAAATCAGTGGAAGCAGCTTTTTCTAAGAGAATGGGCTTTTTATCATGGCGGATGGCTTACTATACCTTGCAGGTAATACATAAAATATGCATCTATGTACAAATTATAATTAAGCCTAAAGCAACATTTTTGGGGGGCATCTAGTTCAACTTTGCAACTGCAAAAAATGATCAATGTTTTATGGTAGATAAATCTACCAGCGGTTGATCCTATTGTGGAAATAAGGGGTGGCATCCTTTAAACAACATATAGGCCCTCATTACAAGATTGGCGACAAATGCCGCCTACCGCCACGGTGATGGCCGCCAACATACTGTCGCCATGGCTACCGACTGTCCATGGCATTATGACCATAGTTGGAATTCAGCCAGAAGGCTGGTGGCATTCCGGCTACGGTCATGGAGGTGGACGGTGGTAAGGTGGCGCTGCTGCCAGCAGCAGCGCCACACCAGCAAATCACCGCCTACAGAATCATGTTCCATGATACGGCCTGGCGGTGTTTTGCTGGTGGATGCTGCTGGTGGCAGCAGTGCTGTGTCCCATCTCCTGCCGGAGGACCCCCTTGCAAGCAGATAAGTCGGGTCCTTTGACAGGAGAGGGGAGGTGGGGGGTGTTGTGTGTGGTGTGTGTGTGACTGTGTCTGAATGCGTGCATGTGTGTGTAATGCATGTGTGCATGAGTGGGTGTTTGTGTACGTGCATGTTGTGTCATGTGATTGCGTGTGTGCCTGGATGTATGTTCGTGAGTGTTGCTGTGAGTGTGAATGTGTGTATACATGTGTGTATGGGTGTGTACGTATGTGCATGTATGTGTGTATATGTGGGGGGTGGGGGAGGACAGGGAGGGTGGAGGAGGACTCTGGGGAGGGGGGCGGGGAAGACCCCTATCAGTGCCAGGGAAGGAATTCCCTGGCACTGATAGTGCCTACTGCCATGGTTTTCGTGGCGGTACAGAAACCACGGAAACCATGGCAGTGGGACGGGGTCAAAATGCCATGGGCGGCCTAGTGACGCCACTATTACACTGACTGACGGGTCATAATGACCCCCATAGTGTATGTACCCCATACATCATTAACAAAATGAGCTCCTTTTGGTGAAAAACGTACCTATACCGCGCCATTAAGCCATTACTACTATGATTAATTTTTAATCACAACCTTAGAGTGACAGCATACACCCTCCCACATTAAATTAATACTTCCCAAAACAGTGATTTATACATGAAAGAAACATACTTCAATGTCATTGTTTATGATGAAACTTATATTCACCACAATGAAATGATACACATATTATACTCACTTGCAAATATTCTGTTACATCAACCATGTTACATATGGTTAAACACATAGGCGGTTATTACGTCCTTGGCGGTCCTGCCCCACCACGCCTGCGGTTGCGGTCACGACTGCCGACAGCGTGGCGATGCAGGACCACCAAATTATGACCGTGGCAGTGAACTGGCTGTATCGCAGCCAGTTCACTGCCTGTACTGCAAGGGCGGTGAGACCACCTGGCCGAAGGTTGGCCACCTTTGACCCAGAGGTCCACCTAACACCGCATGTGGTATTATGAGTATTCTTATCACCAGGGATTCCGTGGTAGCAGCCCGCCACAAAATACTAATTCCTGTCACCACAACAGGACTCCCCAACCCCCCTCCATGTAGGAGCCCCCCACCTCTGACCCCATCAGAAGCCCCCTACCCCCAAGCAGCGATGCCCTCCCCTCTCCCCTGGCTCCGTACTGATCCCCTGCCCCCATCCCCATACTTATCCCCCCACCCCGATCCACGCACGCACACACCACACTTACTTACATACAGATACACATCCACGCACATTCGCACAAACATGCACACACGGCCACGACACCCCCCACACACAGGCATTCACACAAGCACACAGACACTTACACACACACACAAACACACACAACACCTCCTCTCCTCACACACACCCCCCCATTCAAGCACACAACACTCAACATACCCCCCAGTCGGACAATCACCTTACCTGGGGGTCGCAGTGGTCGCCCGGGAGGACACGGGGTCCGTTGCACTTGCTCCGCCGCCAGTGCCCTGCCATCACAACACCGCCACGCTGTTTACAATGTTGTAATATGGCGGACGGTGTTGTGGTGACGACGTGGTGGTGGAGCAAGCTCCACTAGACCACCGACCACCAGTATGGCAGCTGGCTGCTTCCCCACCAAATAGTGACAGAGAACAGCCAGCAGCCATAATATGGTGGTTTTCAGACCGCCAAGACTGGCGGTCAAATGGCGGTGGTGACTTCGGCGGTCTACGGAACAGACTGCCAAAGTCATAATGAGGGCCTTATTCCTTAATCCACAAATGTTGACATGTAAATGTAAATTTGCACAACAGTTCCAGTGTATGTCAGGAGGATGGGTTAATATAAAAGATATATGGCTGCATGGGAATCATTTGATGCCTTAGTTCATCATACAACAACGTTCTAGTGCTTTCAAAAAGTGACAATGCTTGCTTCAGCCCATACACAGTATTACTCCTCTACTATTACATAAAATGGTTGCATAATATTTTGATAGGTTTGTTGGGAATGAGAGGCTAATCTCTCACTTTCTCAACACCTTAAAGTATAAGGGAATTCAAGAGGAGTTAGAAGAGCCACGTTAAGGTTCAGTGTGTGTGCACGTTTATCTTTTAGAAGAACAATTTTATGCCTTCTGTATTCAAGTCATGGCTATTGTTTTGTATTTTTACTATATGAGAAGGCTGCTATTTTGTGAAATATGATTGTAAGTCCTGATTTAAAATCAAGTAGCTCTCTTGCATTCTAGCACTTTAAATTTTGAAAATGCTGCCATTTTTTCAGAAGGATTTTCTTCAGCTTCTTTATTATGGTGTTGCTGCTATATTACAAACAATGCTGCTTAACATTCTAGGAATTTTTTGAGGGTAGGACCAAAAAGCTCCTTAGCACTTGTAGGTGGGACAATACTTTGGAGGGTTCATGCTAGGTATTCTTCCAGAATTGCACAGATGGTTGATAAAAGTGCTGCTATCTTTTAAGGTAATGTTTGCACATCCTACACGTTCGCATTATACATTCATAATGCTAATTGCATATGGCTAAAGGTATATTGCCATTTTTATCAGTGAAAGGAAGCCCTATTCTTTTTACAGTAATTATGATACCTTCACAATGTTTGTTAATTATTTGCCAATCTGCTCAATGATAACCTTGTTTTAAAAAGAGCAAAAGAAGCAACGTTTTTCACTGGTTCAAAATAGTAAACATGTATTTATAATTGTTTTACAAAACTAGCAATGGTGGTTGCGGACAGCAGCAAACAATCTCTGAGAGATACTGAATTTACTCATACCAACAAGCTATAGTAATTCTGCAGGTATACTTACCATCCCAAACTATAAATTACACCCTTGCAATGCACTGCTTATGACTTCACATATTACAGCACTCATGATATGATCAGTGACATCACTGATGACATTACTGATGACACCACCCACCTAAAGACTCTCACAACCTACTAGCACCCCCATACAAACCTCAGATATATCCACTCACACCCTCACACAACTACTCACATACTCATTCACACACCCATACAACTACACACAAAAACAATCACTTATTCTAAAATAAACTTACACACTCATTTGGACACTCATATAGCCAGTCACACAACCACTTACTTTGCCATGCAGTTACTCACATACCGACGTACACATCCATAAAGTCATCCAACCAGCTACCCAACCACCTAAACATCTAATGCAGTCTTCACTTATTCACGTGTACAGCCACTGACTGAACCACTCACACACCTATACACCCACTAATACACCAAGCAATACAGCCACGAAGACACCCAGTAAGAAAGACATACAGCCACCCAGACAATGAATCACTCACCCATACAATCGCCATTACACCCACTCACCCGTACAACAAATAACACAACCCATCACTCAATCACACACTCACAAACTCACTCACTTAGTCATATAGATACTAATACATATACTCACTCTAGTATACAGTCACTGATACAGGTACACACTCGCCCATAAATTCACTGACACACACTCATGCACTAAGTCTCCCATATAGATACTGACACAGTCTTCAACTCACTCAAAGAGGAACTCGCAAAGCGATTCACTCAGCAATAGAAGTACTCAAACAGTCATTCACTAACCACTGCAACTACTGAGAGAACAACTCACTCACACATTAACTACTCACACATCCACTTGTTTACCCATAAAGATACACAGAAACCCACTCATTCAGTAAAACAGCTACTGAAGCAGCCAGTCACCCAACTCTACAAGCACTTACCCACATATACACATGCATACCCACACATATATATATATATATATATATATATATATATATACACACATATATACATATATCACACATTTATACAAATGTATACACATATACACATCTATCACACATTTATACAAATGTATACACACATATATATATATATGTCACACATATATACACTTGCACACACACACAGATATCTATCTATATATATATATATATATATATATATATATATATATATATATATATATATATATATGTGAGAAAACAAACTGGTCCTGCTTCTGCTCTTTCATGTTGGTGCAGGTGTGAGGAATGGACCATTTCCTCTCATAAATCCAAAAACAAACAGTTGCAAGCAACTTCACCACCGCACTCCAGGAGGAAGTTATTTCTTTTTATTGCAGTCAAGATTAATTCACCATCCTTCACCACCGACGCATTTCGACCTACTGGTCTTGATCACAGTAAATTAGTCCTATCTCCATTGCTATTGCAAAACACCTTATGACTCATGATGGAGCTAAATGGACAGATATGAGATTTTTTGGTATTGCGAGTGTAGATAGCAATGAAAGGGGAGGGGATAGAGAGTTACAACTGAGACGTTTGGAGTCACGGTTCATAATACAGCTCAAAACCAAAAGCCCGAGGGGTCTGAATGGGGATGAAGAATTGCATTACCATCCGTAGGTTGAGGATATATAATGCTCTTGCTAACAGTTATTAGATAGGATTACCTGTAGATGTGTGGATAGAGGACATTTATAGATAAATATCAAGGAGAAAATGAGGTAAATTTAGGATGTATATGAGAAAGTATGAAAACAATAATAGATAAGTGCACCAATCTATTATCAGGTATATATAGCAATCACAGAGGTAATAGCATTAAGTAAGGTTAATAGTTCCAACAGAATAGAAATGGACATAATGATTGTTGTGAATAGTGATATTCTTTGCACACATTAATTTAGACAATTTGTGTAGCGTTGGGCAGGTTTTGTGGTGGTGGTGAGCTTGGTTTTTAATGCACAACATTGAATTTATTTTTAATAGACTACATGTCCCACAATGCACTAATGGGGGTCATAGGAGAGACACTATAAATAGGGGACATGGAGATAGGACTAATTTACAGTGATCAAGACCAGTAGGTCGAAACGCGTCAGTGGTGAAGGATGGTGATTTAATCTTGACTGCAATAAAAAGAAATAACTTCCGCATGGAGTGCGGTGGTGAAGTTGCTTGCAACTGTTTGTTTTTGGATATATATATATGTATATATATATATATATATGTATATATATATATATATATATATTAATTACATGAATTACCAGGTCTGATGTATCGATGAACCAGCACCTGGCTGCCTGCAGTGAGTTAGCGACTGAGCCACTGGGCCAAACCAAGCTGCACATGGCTGAAGGCCAGTTTCGTGGTACAGTGAGGAGCTAACCCTGCTCAAGCAACAGCCACAATCCCTGTCAGGGTGAGAGACAAAAGTCATTAAATTAACCTGTGCTTAACCCTCTGATATCTTGGCACAATAGTAATCAGGCTTAACTTTTGCAGTACAAAAACAGTCATACAGTGAAAACACACCACAAGCAAAATCACACTCCAGTTTAGAAAAATAAAGAAGATTTTAATACATTATTTGTCACCAAAATTACAAAATTCCCATCTGGAGAGCCGGAGGTATACATTTTTAAAGTTTAAGGTAAAAGCTAGCGCTCTACAAGATCAAAGCATTAAGTGCGGACATCTAGTCATGCAAGACCATGTCAAAGTCGAAAAATAAGGCCAACCGCAAAGGGGTATGAGTCAAATACAAAGAGTAGATTGGGCACTATCGATGCTTACCTTTGGACTAAGAAGAAATTCCAGCAAAAAGTCTCTGAGAAGGTAGATGTTCACTATGGCAAGGCTGTAGGTGGTGTCCAAGGTAAAATCATCATCGTCAGGGAGCCGGATGAAGTTGTGGTAAAGGTTTCTAAGTTTGGACTAAGGCCCATATTTAGAAAAGTTAGCGCCACCCTTTTCTCCGATTTTTGCAGCAAAGCTGCGGTAACTCAACGCCATATTTATATTTTGTCACTAGAGCAGTCTACAGTCAACATTTTCAACTTAGCATCATTTTTTGGGAGTGCCGCCTCACCTTGCCTCATTTAATGACAATGATATGCAAGGTATGCGTTCACTCTTAAAAAATGATGCTAGGCTGCTAGCGACCTATTTAGAACCTGACATAAAAACAATACACACAGAGG
The DNA here is from genome assembly GCF_031143425.1 of Pleurodeles waltl. Classification (NCBI taxonomy): domain Eukaryota; kingdom Metazoa; phylum Chordata; class Amphibia; order Caudata; family Salamandridae; genus Pleurodeles; species Pleurodeles waltl. The sequence continues at coordinate 727,140,660 of NC_090444.1, forward strand.
ACCGGGTATAAAAAATGATGCTAAGTCCGATTAGCTTCAAAATTTTAACAGCTGGTCAGACCAAGCGTTAAAATGAGGCTCACACACTACTACATAAGGAAAAAACACAGAAAGAACATTGGCAAGCAACTGGACAACATGGACCTGTTATTGCTACAGCTCGGCATTGACAACGCCAAGTGCCACCAACACCGCCGAAGCAGCAGCAAACACAACCACAGCAGCCACAAAGGCAGCATAGAAGGTGGGAGAGGATCTTTGGCCACCTTGCAACCATCCTGGCCCTCAGAGAAGAAGAGGTGATCAGACTCTACTTCTGAGGAGGGAGTCCATTGCACGCCTGCTCCACCAAATTGTGTCAGAGATCACAGCAAAAATGCAGAGTCACACAGCATTACCACCCATGACCAAACGCCTGGCTGTCAGGGCATTCAGATGACTGTGGCACAATTGGGTAGGATCTCCCAACCACACTTCTCTGCCTTCCTTCCGAGGTCTTGAATACCATCATCAAACTCACACCCCACCACATCCGGTTCCCCAACACCCAGGAACTGCAGCAGGAGACCAAGCAAAGTTTCTATCAAATTGATGACTGCATGTACTGGGTGCAATGGACTGCACCTATGGCCAACTTATCACTCCTGCAGCAACGGAACACCTCTACAGGAACCGCAAACATACCCACTCCATCAATGTGCAGGTCATCGTGGACTACCAAGGAATTATCTCAAACATCCTTGCAAAATATCCTGGCAAAGTCCATGATGCTTACATCTTCAGGCACTCTACTATAAACCAACCATTTCAGGGTGGACAATATGGCAATGGCCTACTTGTAGGTAGGATAGCATACAAATCATAACACGGGCAAGACACCAAAGTTGTAGTACGTACAATACAAACACCACACTAAACAAATGGACAGGGAAACATAGATGTATAGCCCATAACACATATGCCACATGCCACTCTACACCTCATTCAATACACATCACCCTCACATGTGCCCATATTTAAAAGTCTCTGGCACCACCTAACTGACACACCACAGGACAGGCAGGTGGAGCAAAGTCCCCTTCTTACAAAAGCAGGTATCAAACAACTACATGTGTCCACAGGTTGACAACAAAACACACATCCTTCACACATTACACTTACCAAGGAATGCTATGTGAATTACATTGGCCATTCAACTGCCAAACAACTCACATATGGGTACTGCCTCACATTTACCATGCTTCAGAAACCTCAGGAAGCACCAATATTAATTGCTCCCATCACCATCTACATATCAGCAAAACATAACAGATACACTCATTGTGGTAAATTTTCCCTTGTGTAGTGCATAGAACAAAACACATTGAAATACAGCATCACCATCAATGAAAGATCATGTGAAGGAGTGGACACCTTACAGCACACCAACAAACATACCCACAAATCCCACATCTCCATAACATGATACAAGGGTACCAATAGTGGTCTGTGGCAGATGAACTACTGACAATGTATAGGGAGAGGCCAGAAATGCACATGAATGAGGACACATGGAACTTAGCAGGGCTGGGGAGGGCAGTGCTGAAAAGCACAGCATGTCCTGTCTTGTCCCACAGCTGTCTGAAAAATCTTGCATGCATCACAATACATCTCATATAACCGTGCCATACTGAGCATATGAAACTCATACACATATATATGCCATCCAGCAATTGTCAATAACAACACTTGGTGCAAAGGAGGCATGTCAAGGGCAAAGGAGTAGGATTCACATGCAACACACAGGGCCCTACACCTGTTACATGACACACAACACACTTAAGAGGCACACATTTCTAGAAAATCACTCTTCTGCAGGTCTAAGGTGAAGGCACTAAGGGTCACATGTCAGAAAAGGTGTGCACCATCTAAAGCAGCACCACTTCATTTGCGTACCTTAGCGCCCCACTTACCCCCAACAATTCAATATATGATGTGTCATAGTGCAAAGACGGTGCAATAGTGTCAACATAATGAATGGCATAGATGTACTGTGTAGGATTATTGACAAATTTATGGTGCAAATCGTACACAGTACATAGGGGCCCATTGAAAGCAATGGTGTGCCCCCTACGTACCCCTGCTCTGTGCAGACATTAAAAGTACCAGATAAATATGACTCATTGGAACCTCTTATATTCTTCTGCGCCATTTTTGCATTTGTCCTAACGGAGGAACACTCAACCCTAGCATACATGATGCCTTGCACAGGTATCATGTGGTGCAAAGGGTCACTAAGTGTTGCATTGCATGAGTAGTGACACTCTGTAAACATGGCGCTGTGTTTTTTGCCTTGTTGGCCCACAGCAGTGTCTATAAAATATGCTAATGCGTTTTAATTAGTGCTAGGTCCTCTTAAATTTGATTCCCAGGCTCAAATATAGACAACACTACACATATTTGGCATGGGTGAACTGTCAGACAAAAATTTGAATTACAATCACCAGGTACTTGAGGCACAACCCTTGATAGGAAAGTGCACCGCCAGACACCAATGCAACCATCCATCCAAACAGGAGCACACACAATACCAGATGCAATTCACCAAGCCACTCAAAAATGTGACATGGCACCTAGCAAATAACTAATATGCATGATTGAGACATGTTGTCACATTCCTTTGCAGGAGACCAAGGTGACGGCATCCAGCCATCAGTCATGACACCTTTTGGAAATCCTACAATGGATGCAGAGCGGGCATTCAATGAAGGCCACAGAAGGACCACAAATGTGATGGAGAGGACATTTGGCCTCTTTCAATCAAGATTCAGGTGCCTACATCTTACAGGAGGAGGACAGTTATATGCACAACCCCTTGTCTGCAAAATGGTCCTTGTGTGTGCCATTTTTCATAACATTTGTCTATGCACAAATGTCCCCTAGGATGAACAAGTAGATGTCCCCAATGAGGAGGATGGCAACAATGGTGTACATCGGGAGGAGGGGAAACAACAAAACTGCTGGAGTACCCAGAAGAAAACTAATTCTGCAAAACTTTTTCACATAGAACTGTGCTCCAAGAATCACCATGTAAATAATTCAGTAAAATCACGTGAACTCAGAATGCTTATGGCGTACTCATTTACACCATCACATACCATTTGTAAGTTGCCCATATCTCAGAGAGCATGACTACTCCACAACAGTTGTAAACAACTTTAGATCATAGGCCCAGATTTAAGAGGGCATCCTTGTGCAACGTTAGCATCATACATCTTACACTAATGAGGACCAACGATGCCAAGGTCTAAGCACAAGAAACTTATAGTGGCACAGTGCATGCATTGCGCCACTTTGTAACACCTTGTTCCACAATATGCCTGTGACAGTCATTATGGGCCGGATGTGTCAAGCAATTTAGCATTTGCAAACGGTGCAAATCGCAAAATTCGGCCGTTTGCGAATGTTAAGATGTATGAAAGGCATTTGCTGTGCAATTTTAAGGAAATGCTAAAATAGTGATTCCTTAAAAATTGCGACCCCAGTTAGAGAATTGCAAATTGCGATTCTCTAAATAGGAAATCGCTAATAGGGAATTCCTATTTGCGATTTCCAAAAGCACATGTATCAAGCATTTCCTAAATGTGAATTGGGCATTTAGGAAATGCAATTACCACCAAATTCAATTATAAATGCATTTTTAAAAATGACATGTAGCGCACACATGCCCCTAGGGCATGTGTGTGCTTCACATGTCCGCAAATATTTTTTTTGGGGTGCATCAGTTTCCTCTAGGTGAAGAAGGCTCTGAGGGAATGGGACCACATGTATTCAATGTGTTTATCTGGCACAGCTTTGATTGGTTGCAGCATGCAGAACTTACTTTTGTCAAGCCCAGAAGCTGGTTGGGATTGAATGGATGGATGTCAGGTGGCAGGAGGGTCAAGACACTGTGACCGCCAGCAGAGGTGTAAGGGGGCGGCACCGCAAAGGAGAATTATGATACACTTGTAAAAAATCACCTAGCCCGGGGCATTGTCCTGATCCCTGGAACGGAACTTGGGACCCGTGGGGAGATGAGAGGGGCCGATGGGATTGTAAATGTGGCACTAGAGATGCACCCGGAGAGTCTTGTGGTTGGGCTGGGAGCAGAACTCAATGGTCCTAAATAGGTGATTGGGGGCAAAATTGAGACTGAGGAAATAAGAAACCAACTTAGTAAAGACATTCCAGTAAGGGGCCGGGAGGGGTCCAGAAGGCAGTTGTGACGCTTCCTAGTTAGAAGTATGTTTAGTTGGGGCAATAGGCGCAACTGAGGAGGTGGGCAGTTTGGTTTACTCAGCACAGTGTAGCAAGGAGGAGTTGTTCATGATTGAAGAGGGGTTCTTGGATTATTGTTGTAGTTTATGTTCAGGCAAGATACATACGAACAGTCAACATAGCTGAGGCACACAGGACATTCACTCCCACAGTCTGAACCCCACCCAGCGTTGGCCCAGCACCCCCAAGGTGTGGTCCATTAACCATACAGTGGGATGTCCAAAGTTAGTATGTTAACCCTAAGGATACTATCGTGGAGTGTCACTGTCCTAGGCAACAAAGTCAAACGTGAGTGGTGCTCCAGTACATCAAAGCAGACTCACTCCCCTCATATAGTTCTCCCACAAGAGACTCGCCTCCTATGTAATAGGTGTCACACCATGGACCATTGAGGATATAAAAATCCTGCTCATGTGGGCCATACCGCCTCCTCAAGAGGAGTAGTAATCTTGGTGAGGAGAACGCTTCCCTTGGTCATTTGGCAAACCTGGGTCGCTATATGGTGCTCTCTGGGACCTGGGAGGTGGGCATTTAAACATACTTTCAGTATATATGACTTCACAACTTGGTACTACCAACTTTGACTGCTCTGCCACACTTTCTTCCAGATGGAGAGTTGATCATGTGAGGGGACCTTAACGCAACACTGAGTGGTAGCATTCACCAACATCCCACCAGGCCCCTTGACTCAGTTAGACAACCATTTGCAGACTTTCTCACTGCCCAGGGACTGGTAGGTGTATGGTGTACCCTTAACCCTGCAACACAGCACTTTATCCTTTTACTTGGGATAGTCTCTCCTGAATTGATCACTTTCTCATGCCGACTCTCCAGCTGTTAAAAGTCCGGGAGATTACTAACTTAGCCAGGGGGATTTCTGACCATCCTCCCCTGTGGATGGTGTATGATTGGGGAGAGAGGCCAAACACTAGCCTCATTATATTAAGCCCTTGGTACCTTAAGTGCCATAAATTAGAGAAGGGATGTTAGCTGCAACAGACCTTTATTTTCAGGAAAACAGCACTTCATTCGAGTCTGCCCTCATGTGGTGGGAAGCTCATCTGACAGTAGTTAAGGGGGTGGGTTTCTCCATGATGGCACAATAAAAAAAAAACTAAGAAGTGCCAAATTGAAGGCTTTTGAACGTGAGTTATTGTCCCTTGAGGCTGGCTTGCCAGATGAGGAGGGATCAGAGGGAGCCCACATCCTAGCCCTTAAGCAAGACGTAGCCCAGGAAGCTGCTAAAATGCACCAAAGGGTGAACAAGTAGGATGCAGCGGATAGATGGGTTCCTGGGATCCAGCAGTCAGGGGAACTTGATAGAAGTCAAGAATCCATAGTTCAAACGTTTGCCTAGTACTGAGGGAAAATCTATTATGCAAGGTGTTTCGCTACAAAAAGCAAAGCAGCTGAGCTCCTGGGTGACATTCCCCTCCCAACCCTTCCTACAGAGCATAGGGAAGACTTAGGAGATGAACTTTCCCAGGTTCCCAGGAGGAAATTGTACGAGCCATCAGGGATGTGAAGCCAGGCAAAGCATCAGAGCCCAACGGTGTACCAATAGAACGCTATGAGCTGAAAGCCACTAAGCTTGCCTCACATCAGAAGCAGATGTATGAGGAGAGCCTGAAGTGGGGAGTTCTCCCATTGGACCAGTGCCAGGCTTCCATAGTGGTCATCCACAAAGAAGGGAAGCTCAGAAAGGATAGTATCTGTAGCCTGGGTGTATAGACATGACCCAGTTTCATAACCTATCAATGACCTAACCAAGCATCCTAGGAATAATCTCACCTATTTATGGCAAGTCATATAAAACCATGGGAATTGATGAGACATCTTCTACCCAAATAAGCTGCCAGTTCCCAGTATATGATAGGGCAAGCCTGATATCAAGAATCCCAAAGGTAACAAAACATACTTGGACATGGGATCACAAATGTACAGGTGTATGTCTGCAGGGGACTGTGCATTGCAGTGCCGATAATCCATCATGAGGATGGCAGATCACCACCCAGCGCTACCCCAGCCCCCAGAGAAGGCTACATTGACCCTTGACACAGTCAGGGGCCTGTTGATTGAGCACAGTGAACTGAGCTGAGGTGACCACAGTCAACCTCAGCAACAATGGGCCTGTGTGACCATTCAAAGTGCAACAGCGGCATTGATGACTAGGGTGCCATTAATGCATGAAAGCAGCCCTGCCATACAAATCGTATTCAGTTTTATCAACGTGGCAATAACAACAAAGATTGAGTCATTGAAAATTTACAATTTATGTTGTTGACACATGAGACCTACATTTCTCCACATATGTCCCAGCTAACTGGACCAGACATGGTTCTGACTATTTGCCGATGGACAAATGAGTACGGTTTACATGATAAAATGTGTATGTGTTCCATGATAACATTTACATTATTATATCCAGTACAAATGTCTCCACGTTGTGAAATATATTTTACACTGATATGAGTACATACCTTGAGACAATGGCCTACATATAACACTGCTGGATCGAGAATTGGTATGTGTCTAATCCCTAAACACACCATTGTATCATGCATCACCTATCAGACATGATACGTATCTTTTCATACAAACATGCCACATACCTACCTACAATGACACATGTCAGCACACCATCTCCAACATTTTGCATGCATGGAGAACTATATGTTACATGTGTTGCTTTGCATCATTAAGGCGGTCATTCTGACCGCGGCGGGCGGCGGTCGCCGCCCGACATGCGGTTACCGCCGAATGACCGCCCCGCGGTCAAAAGACCGCGGGGGCCATTCCAACTTTCCCGCTGGGCCGGCGGGCGACCGCCAAAAGACCGCCCACCAGCCCAGCGGGAAAGCCCCTGCAACGAGGAAGCCGGCTCCGAATGGAGCCGGCGGAGTTGCAGGGGTGCGACGGGTGCAGTGGCACCCGTCGCGATTTTCACTGTCTGCAAAGCAGACAGTGAAAATCTGTATGGGGCCCTGTTAGGGGGCCCAACGACACCCGTTCCCGCCATCCTGGTTCTGGCGGTGAAAACCGCCAGAAACAGGCTGGCGGGAAGGGGGTCGGAATCCCCATGGATTCCCTGGGCCAGGGGAAAACCGGCGGGAAACCGCCGGTTCCCCTTTTCTGACCGCGGCTTTACCGCCGCAGTCAGAATAGCCCTGGAAGCACCGCCAGCCTGTTGGCGGTGCTTCCGCTGCCCTCCGCCCTGGCGGTCACAGACCGCCAGGGTTGGAATGAGGGCCTAAGTCTCCTCCTTACAACACATCAGAGTGTGCACATACGTGCACTCACATTGTAATGCTTACAGGTCCTTATCCCAACCTTAGTCAACAGTATCCTTTGATAAAGATTTGTTAAGGGTATCATATGCCTGAATATGTATTGCACATGGCTCGTCCTATCTTATGTTGTGTTTTGAAACGTACAGTTGAAATTCTGACATGACAATGTGGCAGACCCACAATATGAGTAGCATCACATATGTACACTCAGTACACATGTGCAAACATGTATGTGGCAAAGAATCTTCATACACATGCACATTTGCAAACAGTATCAGTCTTTGCATGCATCACACACACATACAAACATATGGTAATACATTCCCATGTTACCAGTCCACAATGAAGTGCACATGCACAGACATGTAGCCATATCCTACAATCTACATAGATGCATAGCCCCTCTAGCAAGGTATGTGAATCTGGGTGCACTTTCAGCTTTTCCACCAAAATCCACGCATGACTGTTATGCGTCATACATCGCAAATTACTAAAATGATGCCTGGCACCATGTGTGTCTAAACTGTCTTGCCTTCTCAGCCATCCCTCCAAAATCCATGCATGCCCGGTATGCATCAAAAAAGTTTACGCATAACATTGTACTACAAACATCGCATATGCCAAAAATGATGCCTGGCCCCTGCGCGTCAATTCTAAGTCGACAGGCTTTGTCAGCCTTCATGGAAAAATTCCAAGCATGGCCACCAAGCGCCAAAACAAAATTACGCATGTCAGAAAATGTGACACATACACCCAGAAAGTGATATAATTTACTTTCACTTTTCCTTTACAGTCTTCTATTCTGTGGTTGTTAGAGGTTGTGTGAAGCTTGTGCTGGTTGAGGAGTGGTGGTTTTTGAGAGTTTTGTGCTGTGTCCTGTCTGTGTCAAGTTCAATTTGTTTTTTGTACTTTATTGTCCAGTTATTGTATTTGTATTGTTGGGTGTTTGTCTTGGGGGAAGTGTTGTTTTTTGGGATATTTGGGGTTAGGCGGGGTATTGTTTTCTTCTCTTTGGGGTTATTATTTTTGCAGTGGATGGAACCTGCAAAATGTTGGGGAAGGGGAGAACCCATCATATGAGTGGTGATAAACTGGAAGGGTTCATCTGGTTAGTGTTCCACAAGCTCCCCAACATGGTGGCTATGGGTGGCTGGGTCATCATGGGCTACCCAACGGAGGCAAGGAAGCTGCAGTGGGCCAAGGTGCTCTACCAGCTTTGCAGGATCTTTTCGGTGGAGCGTACGGACCACCAGCTAAAACACAGATGGGCAGACCTCATTGCCCGTGGAGGAGATCTCTGGGATTACCTGGTGATTCGGGTTGGCTGACCTGTTGGTAAGTAACCCTTTTACATTGCAACATCCTCATTTGCATGACAGTAGGACATAAGTATAATTGCAGCATGTATAGACAAGGGTCAGGGCAGCAAGCTTTGTGTCTCAACCAACCTGCATTTATGAGAGCTCAGCAATGTACTGGTTGTAGACAAATTGCACATTCCTCTCTGTGTACCTTGTGTATTAGACATACATAAAAAAGTGTACACATGTGCAATGGTGCAATGGTTCATGTTTCCCAGGCACAAATGTACATGCCCATCATGAACTTTACAACAGTGGAAATGTGATACGTAATGTTTAAGTGAATGCAAACATGATGCAGGAGTATTGTTAGTCAAGAGTGTGTGTGTGCCTTGAGTCATGGATGTGCAGAGTGACATGACAAGAACACAAATGTAAGAAGGAGAGTTTGCCTCATAATGTAACATCTGTGTCTTTGTTTTTTAAGGTAACGTTGATGATAGAGTATCACCTAAGCATATGTCAGAATTTGGACATTAAAAGCATTGTGGCAGTTTGAAATCCTGGTACCACATGATGGCAGCGCCAGGCCTGAAGAATGCAAGGTTTGTATTCCTGCTGTAGGTGCACAAGAAAAAATAGCCTTTAAATCAACTTGATTACACTATGCCTTTTTTGTAGTTAACTTGTATTTGTGCCTAAGGCAGGTTGGTCACATGACAATTCCATTGTTATCAAAATGCCTATTTTTCACTTTGCAGGTATAGCACTTGCATGTGTGGTGCAAAACATGCTAAGAGCAACCATAATGTCATAGTTTCCAACGTCAGTGTCCTGACATCTGCCATGGTGTGCTATATGTTACATTTGGCACACACATGATGGAGTTATGTGGTGGTAGTGTGGGTTTAAAAGAGTCAAACATCTGAGTGGTTACTGCTTTTTCAAATAGATAACCTACAAAATTCTAAGCTTCTGCCAATGGACAGTAGCTTGTCCCCCAAAAATGTAAAACATATGTGTCTGAAGCATGTATATATGTCTGCATCCCATACATGTTTTTGTGGGCTAACTATGGGTCAGGTATTAAAATAACTGGCACAGCGTGGTGCTGTGCCAACATCAGCAGAGCTGCGCTGCACCAGTTTTTAAACACAGGGCTGAGCCATATTTGCAAAAGTACGGTGCTGCCATGCGCGGGCACCTAGTTAAGCATACCTGCACCACAGTGCAAGTGTGTCTGTGTTGAGGGGAGTGTTTGTTTATGTGCAGGAAGGTGTCCCTTTCAGCACATAAACAACCTACAATGGCGATTTGCCGCTCCTATGTTTGCTGCAGAATGCAGCACACATAGAAGTGCTAAAGCGTCATTTATATACGATTGTTTATGTGCAGGAAGGGGCACCTTCCAGCACATAAGCAATCATCAATGGCATTTTGCTTCTTCTGTGTGTGCTGCAGAATGCATCATTTTGCCATGCTAACGTCATCCCTTGGGTGATATTTGTTTTCAGTGATGCCACTAATTTATTGTATCTTGTAAATCTGGGGCAGCGTCAAAAGCTATGGGTGTTGGGATGGGATGCCCACTGCAACACCCATTGCAGGCCCCTCTGATGCAGAAAACTGCCTCATAGTGGCCCATATTTACGTGGAGGCGTTACGCCACAAAATGTGGCATTACAGCTCCTTGTGCATATGGTGCAGTGAAAAGCACCACTGAAGCATCACTGACAGTGATGCTCTGGTGGTGCTAGGGCCTTTTAAATCTGGCCCTTTGTCTTTCTGACATACGTGATAGTTGGCAGTTGTTCATTCCTAACATTATGTTGACTAGCTCACTCAGCTAAACCAATTGAATGTGACACAGTTGTCCATGCTTTTATTTGTTCAACAATTACAAAGCTATGTTTTCCAGTCATGTCTTGCAGGTGGACCTCCATCCTACACTGTGGGAGAGGTTACCAGTTTGAAGACACCGATGAAGCCAGTGAGTGTCAACTTGTATGTCACATGTGTAGATCCAGAGTTGTGTGTGAGAGGAGATGATGTGTGCAATGCCATGTTAAAATGGCATGTGTGACAATTAAGATACCATCATCTATGCTTGGGTATTGACATCATATCTGATGTTATGTTAAGGATGTGGAATGAGATAATTGAAGCACAGGTGCCAACGTGTGCTGCAATGGAATCCTGGGTCTTACGAAAAGGTAATTATGCCTACAAACACATTGATGTTAGTCAAGATATGTGTCAAAGGTGCTGGCTTTTAGATTGCATGGATGTTGCCAACATATTTGTTACAGCACATGTTGCTGCACTGTGTGCCACACATTGCACTAATTTAATATGGATGTGGTACAATTTATGTGCGTGTGTTGAGGTCTCTAAGGGACTTATCAATGAGATACTTGCACCATCGGTGCTTCATTTATCTTCGGAAATGAAATGAGGCACCGGCCATGCAAGGAGCTTTCTGTGATGGGTAAAAGTCAGTTGGGTACATATGGAGATTTCAGCTCTTCTCCAGATGGATGTGGGACATGTTTAAGGATTGTAGGAAACAAGATGTGTGCAGATTAACCTACATGATCTACCCATCATGATAATTGTGAGCGAGCATGGTCACATCAGGTGTATATGAGATGTGCATGGTGAGTGTTTACCTGATACATAGGAGATGGAAAAAAGGCATGTGCACAGATAGGTTAACATTTACGAAAAGTGACGCTGCACCCAATGCAGCGCTGCTTTTCCTGTGCCCCTCAGCACACCCCTACCACCACCATGTGTGAGCCGCATTAGAAATTCAGCACACCATGCCACAGGGCAGAGGGCAATAGGGTAAAATGTGTATACACTATTGATGTACTGTTCAGGCTTAGCTCAAAATATATTGACACTAACCCTGAACTGTACATAGGGGCCCATTGAAATCCCTTAGTGTGCCCCCTTGTAATGCCTGCTCTGAGCAGGTATTAAACGAAGCAAACATAAATGATGCTGTGGAATCTCTTAGAATCCCCAGCACCATTTTTCTAGCTCCCCTACAGGGTGAACCCAACCTTCCATACATGATGCCTGGCCAAGGCATAATTTAGCACAAGGGGTGACAAAGTGGTGTAATGAATGCACTGCACCGCTTTGTTACTATCGCACATTAATTTTTGCCTTTTTTCAGCCTCACAATAATGATGATGCTAATGTGGTGCAAGAAGGCGCTAGTCCAGCTTAAATCTGGGCCCTAATGTTCAACATTAGATACAAAAGGATGATGGACGGAGTGCTGAACAATGCAAACACTCACCCCCAGTCGCAGATCTGGGTTTAATCCATCGTTCTTTTGCTCACCATGCTACCCCACTTTGGACCCAGCCATATGCAAATCAGTCTTGACCCTGTTCCTCATGGGAACAGTCCAGCCTGAACTGCCAAGCCAGGTCCTCACCGGACCAGAAACAAGCATCCTGGGACCGGTTTCAGGGTTCAAACTGGCATGGCATGGTGAGCAAAAAAACTGATGGATTAAACCCAGATCTGTGACTTGGGGTGAATGTTTGATTTGTTCTACATTCCGTCCATCAACTGTTCTTTTTGCGTTTGTCGCCCCAAGTGGGAAGGGTATGCCGAGATGTGGGTCCCATGCTCACTATGCCACCAGATTCAAGCTAGCCTGGCTGAAGAGGGGTGATACCCCGAAACCGGTCCCAGGATGCTTGTTTCTGGTCCAGGGAGGACCTGGTCTGGCAGTCATGACAGCAACCAGCAGCAAAAAACATCAAGCTGTACGCCAAGGGCCAGGGGTGCCTCAGCCGGTCCCACCCCCTCCACATCCACAGCACAAACTTTGACAGCAGCTCAGCAATAGCCACCACCAGCTGCCAAAGTCTCCACCTTTGAGGCTGACATGAGAAGGGACATGGCTGATGTAAATGCCAGGCTGGCAATACTAGGATTAGGATAGCTAGCCATAGGGGTAAGTTAAGGTAAGTTGGTGTAGGTTAACTTAGTGTAGGTTAGTGTCTAGTTTAGGTGTTTAATAGGCTGGGATTTTAAGTGTCAATACATCCTGTTAGTTTTAGACAATAAGGTGTCCATGATGATTGACTGACTGGGTATTCTCATGTCAATGTTGATGTACATGTATGACTATGTGTATACCCTATGACCAAGGAGCTGTTTGGTTGGCAGCTGTATGATATCAGCTACTCAAGACAGTTTTCAACGCAGTTCCTGACACTCAGATTGTGAATGGATACAAATTCTTTGACAGATAATAATGCAACATGAAATGTCATCGCTAAGGTCTGTAACAATTATTCTTGAAAAGTTTAGCACATTAAACTCCACCTTATTTGGGGAATGGATACTGGCACAATAACAGCTGCCTCTCACAATCTTACATATGACTCTTCTGTTTCTCACATATTTGTTGTAGAGGTACGATCATCAGGGAAATTTCCACACAATTGTGTTGTGAAGCACGCATGCCACATGTCAAGTTGCATGTATTTCTGTTTAATACATGCTTTGAAGCCTTAGAATGTTGGTTGTAGTCTACAGTACTATCGGCCACCTTTATCATGTTTGAGTCCTAGTGTGTGCCTTTGTGTCTGACAGTAAGCCACATGTCGTTTGGTTCTGTACTCATTGACATAGCTTCACAAAATACATACATTTATAGGAGTTGATGGAACACTGACAAAAAGTAGGATACACATGAATATGGTGATTTATTTACATGTGTAAGTTCTGTTTCTAATGATGCCCAATGTAGTGTTCGCTGGCCCCATGAGAGATCCCAAGCCATTGAATGTTCAGTCAGAGTCCAAGGGGGAGGGACATGTCATGAGATGTGTAGGAGAGGTGTGCAGTAGTGAGGAGGTATCCAAACTGACAATGGGTAGGAACTGAGACAATGACAGTCCATACATGATAAATCAACAGTGGTAGAGTGAAGAGGGCATATTGCCAGTTGTCAAAACACTGGCATGATCTGAAGCACAGAACTAAAAAGATAATGTTCATACGGCACAGACAGGAGCTACCGGGTGGTTTTTGTTGTGAATGTTATTCCGTCAACATCTTCATCCTCTGATGTGTGTGGTGCCTCCTGTGCCATGTGTGGTGCTGTTGTTGAAATTGACGGGGACACACACACATCAGGGGATAGAGATGTGGAATCAAAGGTCCCAACAGCTGCCATTTGTGGGAATGCATAAGACATCACTGCAGCAAGAAGGAACTGCTGATTTCACAACACTGCTGCTACATCACGGTGGTAGGCAGCCATGTTTTCCCTGAGTGAGGTCACAGCCCTCTGTATCTACTCCAGGGCATTTTGTATAGCCCCCATCCTGTTATCAATCATGCTGCTGCCACTTTGGGGGTGCAATTGGTCAAGCCTCTGCTGCATGACAGCAACTATATCGGCCAGGGACTGCAGGAGCCACATAGCTGGGAGTGGGTACCTGTGATGGCAGCAGAGTTGTCCTTATTTGGATGGAGAAACCACTGCACTCCCTCTAGTCTGCCCACCATGGTCTCCATCTCCACCTGCACTTGCTGTGCCAGCTCCCGCTGGACTCGTACTGCTGTCCTCTAAAGGGTAATGTGCGGGTTCTCAGAGTCCTGGACTGTGGCAGGACTGGTCGGTGCTGTGTGTTGGTAGTTGGGTGGTTCATGTGGAGACCCCACAACACTGTTTGTCCTCCCTGCGACTGGAGGTAGTGTCTGGAAAGAACCCAGGACATCATGAGAATGTCAGTATTGATGGTCGGCAGCAGGTCATCCATCTAATCTGTAATATCCAGAACAGGCAAGTCCACAGGAGGTAAGGCATCATCCTCTGCAATGGGATAGTGAAAGGTCAATCTTTGACACTAGCAGTTGTTGACATGGCTCATACTTTACTTGTTACTTGTGGCTAGGTGACATGGTACTAACCCCCACATCAAGGCACACATTTGTAGACCTGTGATGACACACTGTACCACCTGAACATCATTTGTGTGTAGTCACCATTTGCACAATTTGCCAGTCCACAGTCCCAATGTGTTACACCTCACTTGATTGTTTAAGCATGGTCTTTGACAAATGTACCCCTTTCATTGACTTGACTTTGTTAACTTAGTAAACCATGAGTGTTGTTCCAGATTTGTGCTCACACCACAAGTGGAGATGTACAGAAATATTTGGATTTAGTTCCTACAGATATTTGAGCTAGTAACGGATTAATCAGCCACCTAACGTGTGTTGTTGGAGTGATGGTAGGGAGTGAGCTGTCCACATGCATCCTTCTAGCCACTTTGAGTGGTGTGTCCATCATCCTGCACCACCCATTGTGCGACTCAACCACATTGTATGTATGTGAGAAAAGAGATTTTTACTCTTCTTGCAGGACAACACTCATCCATATATCTCAGATTTCCTTGTTGCACTGTTGCAACAATGGCTGCATTGCTGGACTGAGTGTTGCTTTGGTGGAAGGTAGACCTTCCTGTTTGCCCACATACACACAAGATGGTTCTTCGTAATGTTGTAGGGTGCAGAACACATGTTTCTAGAGGTCAGTTTTACTAGGCTCTATCTCCACTGGAGCATCACTTTTTGCAGCTCTCTGGCGGTACTTTTTACTGATCCACATTTACAAGGAGGTGTAAAGCCACTTTTTGTGGTGTTTCATCTCCTTGTAAATATGGGTCCCTCCGATGCAGGTTTCTGCATCAGAGGGACATGCAATGCGTGCTGCAGTGGCCATTCTATCACAACCTCCATCGCTTTTCGTGGTGCCCCAGATTTACAAGAAATCCTAAATTGATGGCAGTGGTAATTACTAACACCACCTCAGGAGGGGTGTTAACATGGCAAAATGAGGAGGAATGCTTTAAATTCATCCTTGTTTATTGCTTTTTCTATGTGTGATGCATTCTGCAGCACAAATAGAAGAAGCTAAATGCCATGGATGTTTGTTTATGTATAGGAAGGTGTCCCTTCATGCACATAAACAATCTATCTCCTCAAAGCAGATACCCTGGCACTATGGTGCAAGGATGCCTGCCTTGGTGCATCCAGCTTAATTCAGCGCCGGCATGAGGAGAAACACAGGGGTGAGCCATATTCCTGTAAATACGGTGCATCCATGCATTACAAAAGTGGTGCAGTGCAGGTCTGCTATTATTTATGCAGCCCCGCACTTAGACATTAGTCATAAAACTGGGCCTGATTGGCTAGGAGGATACATGTGGAAATCCCACCCAATTCCATTGCTCAGTCATGTGTGGTGGGAGGTGGACCTGACACATTTTGAGGCTTGTTGATGTGTGGATGCATCATGTTAGTATACCACATCAGGGGTGGCATTGTAGTTGTGGTACTAAAGACATACATTATAGTAATACTATTGTGGACTACTTTCAATGTGTGTTGCAATAATCATCAAACGTTCTAAGTGGCGGACAGCATTACTACTAGTAGATTTAGCAGGATGTGTTCCTTCCTGCAGATGTGCATTAGGACCAGCAAGAGGGACACCCCTACACCATGCAGATTATATAGCAGTGTTTGTGAAGTACGTCTCATATTTTGGCATTACCAAGGTTAGTAGAGGGATGCTTTGACTATCTGTGACAAGTACACATTCCTGTACATTTTAATTGATGCTGCACTGTAGAGCAAGTTGAGCTGTTACACTGCTTGTTTCTTCATAAATGGGTAATTATGTGTCAGTGTATCTAGACACAGACATCATAGTGCTCTACCCAAGCATTTTAATTTTTTGACTTCGACTCAAGTGGTGGATGGTGATAGGTCATACTTAACATGCCAAGGTGAGGCACCTTGCAAACCTTATCCTGGCTTATTTTCCATGTGTCTCTTTCACACCTGACACTGCATGTAATAGGCATTCCATGTGTATATTTGTGATCTTTTTCATGCAACAAATGTGTGACCTACCCAGCTTCTGATGCCTTTGAAAAGGTCAGCACATCTGGATTTGGTTAAGTGTAGTCCAAGAACTCAGGGTGGTGTGGGAGTGACAAGAAGGTGTGTGACAAGTTTCTAATTCTATAGATTGTAGTTGTTTATTGTGTGTTGCATTGTGCATCACACATAGGGCAAACCTTCAATGTATTTAGTGCATTGATCCCACACCACTATTTTCCTTGCAGGCCCCTTACCCCAGTCAACAACACGTTATTAACATTACTGGTCACCATGGTGGACATTCCTACAGTAGTCTTATGAGTTTTGTCTCTATATTGCTGCTTTACTGCATTGGCACCATAAATGATGGCACTAGTGCAGCAAAGCACAGGGAGGTCCATTGCTTACAATGCTTGCGTCACTTTGTCATCTGCCTTTGGCAGGCCTCACACATGAGGTTTTAAGATAGCACAGTGCAACCTTTATGGATTGTCAGCCCCATTAGTTCTTCCCTCCCTGTGTAAGGATTATTTGCTTGCATAGTCATATCTATGAAAGGCATATAGTGGCGGACGGCTGTGCAAGTGGATCAATTCATGCATTCTGTGACTTTGTTAATGTACCACAAGGGGAATGGGCAGTTTGGATCCAAATTGGCAACAATTTTTATGATGCTAATGTTGCATTACGAGCTTGTAAAATTGGGCCCCTAGTGCGACACTGATACCACTTGTAGCTGTTGTTACGCATGAAGGTGCCCCATTGTGCACAGCACCAACTATTCCCATTTCACAGGCAACCTTGCTACATGGTGAAATTGAAACTACTTGTACAGCAGCACAAATGATGATCACAGACATGCCCCATATGGTGTATATGTTCACTTTTGTACCCATTCCCAAAAGGTGCATGGAGGTGTGTGGCAGTTCTTGTTTGGCCACCCGGTGCAACAAGTGTACTACATGTTGCCCACTGAATGTTACACATGGACAGGTGGATAAGTGGCAACAGTGAAGTGATTGCTGGGATGGTTGAGAAATTGTCAGTGGATATAGGGGGGGGGGAGGTGTGGGCTCATCTGAAGAGTTTGGCCATTGTGGCCCAGGTTTCAGGGAAAATGGTGGAGCGCAATGCTGCCCCACATTTGGCAGCACTGTACTCCATCATTTTTAATATGCAGGGATGCACTGTTTTAAAGCGTACAAAGTACACCTCTGTGTTGGCCCCTGCACCAGCACTATTTTAGATGCCTGAGTACCAACGCAGACAACTTTGCGTCATGGTGCAAGGACGGATGCGCTGTGGGGGAGATAGTTTTTGTGCAGGAAGGGACTCCTTCCTGCACATAAACAATCTTCTATGCCCATTTGCCCTTAGAAAGAGCAAAAACACGAGGAGGAAGGAAAGCATTTCTCCTCGTTGAGCAATGCTAATGCCACCCCTGGGGTGGTGTTAGATTTTGGCACAGCCTCAGATTTACAAAAAGTCATAAATCTGGGAAAACATCAGAATGCAATTGGTGTTGTTGTGGCAAGGAGTTAAGCCACAAAAAGTGGCTTAACGCCACCTTGTAAATATGGCAGAGTGCATAACGCCATCGGAGCATCACTAAAAGTGACAATCCGGTTGCGATAGGGCCTTTTGATTCTGGCATTATGGCCCTTATTGTGACATTGATGGTCAGCTGACCGCCACACTGGTGATGGCGGTAGTACTGTCGCAGCCTGGTTGTGAAGACCACCATATTATGACCAGGCGGTGATTCCTCCCATAGACAGGCAATATACCACCCAAACTGTCAGTGCGGTCAGTCCACTGACCATGGCGGTAGCCATCTTCAGGCTGGCGGAAGACAATGACCTGCCCACCATATTATGACGTAGCAGACCCCCAGGATTTCCGGGCGGGACCACCGCCACCAGAAGCGCATCATATAAAAGGAGACACTCACCTCCTGGGACACAAGGTAGTCTGAGGCCACCATGGAACCCGAACTGAAAGTCCTGCTGATGCTGGACCATGTGATGGCAGTCCAGGAGCAGCAACACTGACAAAGACGACAACGGTGAGTGCAGTCGCCTAGCACACAAGGGAGGGAGAGGGGAGTAACAAACACACGCATAACACATACCATACACACATACCAAACACCAAGAACTAACCACAGAGGAATCCTACACCAACATAAGCCATGAGTAAAGAAAGCCAGGACACATACCTTTGGTACAACCTCTGTAATTCGGTAGACCTGCACCCACAACTGAAGAGGCAACTATATACAAATGGCCATTGGCCAGTCCAATGTTAGGCAAAAGCCACAGGGCAACATCCAAGGCCCAACTTGACTCCTGACAGCCAAAGTCACTCCACTGGGCAGGGGCATCATGTTGATGGTAGGCAAGCACCTCAGGAGGCAGGGAGTGGGGGGTTGGGCATGGGGAGTTTCTTGGGAGCAGGTCCTTGGACTTGGGTTTGGGAGGGGCAGGTCCTTGCCCCGTTGTTTAGGGAGCAGAGGTGGTTGGTTGGGGGAGGCAGAGGGGTGGGGGCCAGAGTGCCATTCTTGTGCACCTTAGTGGCAGGTGAATCTTCAGGGGGATGAACAGGAGTGGCCTGAGAGCTGGAGGTAGTGGCCCGGGGAGAGCGATCTTTCTCTTACGGTCAGGATGGGGTGGAGGAGGAGAGAAGTCAAGGCGGAAAAAGGAAAAGTTTCTTGGGTCCAATGGGTGGGTTGTGGGAGGAAGTTTGGGAGTAGAGGTGAAGGGTGTGATAGCTTAGCTGTGCTGGACTTGGGTGCAGGTGCATGGACAGTGTGCGTTTGTGATGTAGATGGCTGTTGAGTGTCTGAGTGGGAGCGGTTATGTGTATTTGGGGAGCGGACAGGGTGGGAGAGGACAAACAGGACATGTGTATGTATGTTGTTGTGGTGTCTGCAAGTGAGGTGGGTGTGCTGCATGAGGTTGTGATGGTGATGAATGGGGTGCTACTCTGTGTGTCTGCTGTTGTGGTGACTGTTGGCAAGTCCAAACAGGTGGCAAGGTCTGGGACCAGTGATGCAGTGCATGCAGGTGTGTGTGTTGATGAGACTGTGAGGGAGGAGTAGGAGGAGGGAGAGACAGTGGAGGCAGTGGCTGTTGTTGTATGTGCATCTGTGTGTTGGCTGTGTGTGTGCTTGTGGAGTGAAGTGTGCTGCCTGTGCTCGTCTGTGCAAGTTCTGTCTGTTGTTTTTGGTGAATGCTTGTCTGATTGTGTGCATGGGATGGGTTGGGGAGAGGCCTTTAGGACTGGGAACAGGTAGTTGGAGGGGGGGACGGAAGAATCAGGGACACTGGCTGCCGCCAATGACGATAGGCATTGCATTGCTGCATCTAGGATGCCAGCCCCTGGATGGTATTCACTAAGGTTGACTGCCCTACAGAGATGGATCTCAGGCGTCCAATAGCCTCTTTAGTGAGGGCAGCAGGGCTGACTGGGGCAGGGCCTGAGGTGCCTGGGGAGAAGGAGACGCCCAGCCTCCTGGGTGAGCGGGCACAGGCAACTGGGTGGGGGGCTACTGTGAGGACGATGCTGGTACAGGGTGGCGGAAGATGTAGTAACTGGGGTGGTCTCAGAGGGGTCCATCACCACTAGGGAGCTTCTATTGGAGGAGGAATCAGAGTCAGATATTGTTGTTCCAGTCTCCCCTTTAGTGCTCCCCTTGCCCTCCAACCCACTGGTCCCCTCCGTGTCTGTGCTCTCCACGTCCTGGGTCCTGTGGGCTGCAGCCTCCCCACTCGCCGGTGACTCTGCTCCTTCACCAGGAGTTGCTAATGCACACAAAGACAGGATGAGAAAAGGAGAGAGGGTGGGGGAGACAGAAAGGGAGCACAGGGTCAATCACAGCAAGAACAGCACGTAAACCATACACATCACAATCACTCACTGGGACTAACACTGTGCAGTATGGACCAAAATTACAAACCATTACCTCGGTACAACAGCAATAAAGAACCCACAAACTACCATCTGCATACCTACTGGGTCTCACTAAACCATGTCTGGCATGGTATGCTAGCTACTTATCAATACCAAACATACATACCACCCTACATTGCTAAGCAGGACCCCACCAGAAAAGCTAAACCGGCATTTGGGGAATCCACTGACTAGAACCTTGCACCAAAACCCCATGGCAGGCAACAAAAATGAATACCACACAGTCTGTACTCACCTCCTTGTGGCCTCTGTGTTGCCCTCACGTAACCATCCAACTCCAGATTGGCCACCGCCAGTATGTGAGCCATTAGGGGGGTCAGGGTCTGACGGGCACCCCTCCCTCTTTGGGAGGCCATCCCCAGCTGGGCCTCTGCGGTCTTCCGGGCCCAGCATCTCAGGTCCTGCCACCGTTTCCTGCAGTGGGTGCTCCGCTGGCTATGGACCCCCAGGGTCCGCACGTCCTTGGCGATTGCACACCACAACCCTTTCTTCTGATGGGCACTGACCTGCATAGGGAACACAGACAGAAGGAAACCATGAACTCAACACTCCATTCTGTAACAGGAATGGCTTACATATTGCAGAGATCCCACATTAAGTACACACATGACCTGTACCTCTCCATTCACATTGCATGCAGCCAAACCCCCCCAATCACGCACTGTCAGCACACACATACATCTTCATGCAGCCATGTCGCATCCAACGTACCCATGACATACTCACCTGTTAGTCTGGAGGCCCATACAGCTGCCCATACATGGGTAGGGCCCCATCCACAATCTTCTCCAACTCCTCGGATGTGAAGGCTGGGGCCCTTTCCCCTGTAGCACATGCCATCGCGGGTTCCAGACACAGGACACAGCAGCACACACAGTGGAGGTGTTGAACCATAGAGAGTCAGGAATCAAGTGAAGTGGTACAGAGAAAATGGCTGTCACGTCTGCGGCGGTTAACACCGTCACCACCAGAGTTGATCATCATTGGTTCCTGTGCTCCATACAGCTCCATGTTAGCCAATGAGGAGTTGCACAGCGGTGCAGACCACCTTCCGCCATGATGCCAAATGCTGGCGGAGTGAGGTCACTTCCACCTGTACCTGCATACAGGACAGACGGTTGTCATTTCCCAAAGCTGATACTTATGTTGGACAATTTAATGTGCGTCATAGGTATCAATTGTACAGACCAAGACAATTCCAGTCTTCTAGGTACATACATGCTCTGTGTAGTGTGATATTGTGTGTCCATCCTTCCTGTAGTCACACACATCTCACGTTTAGTTTACTTAGATACCTACCACTGTGGAGGAGGAGGCAAGCACCCTTGTACAGACCTCTAGCAGACTTGGCTACACTGGAGGACCTGCACATCATACTTACCTCTTATCTGAAAAGGGCCACAATTACTGAGTTGTGTCAACAATTGTAGCCAGATCTGATTCCTGCTATCCGTATCACTATAGCAATATCCCCTGCAGTACAGGTACTCTCAGTGCTCCACTTCCTGGCAAGTGGTTCTTTCCAGGTGACTGTGGGCTTGCCTGCAGGAATGTCACAGCCAATGTTTTCGATAGTGCTTGGAAGGGTTTTGGCTGCCTTACTCAAACACATGAGCAGTTACAGCTCGTTCCCCCAGAGTGAAGATTTGACCACTGTGAAGGCTGGACTCTTCGCCACGGGACACATACCACATGTGATTGGGGTCATTGACAGGACCCACATTGCCTTGGTCCCTCCCAGGGAAAATGAGCAGGTCTACAGGAATAGGAAGAGTTACCACTCTCTAAATGTCCAGATGGTGTGCCTTGCAGATCAATACATCTCCCACGTCACTGCCAAGTTTCCTGGATCTGTGCATGATGCCTATGTCTTGAGGAATAGCAGTGTCCCATAGGTGATAGCACGACTCCAGAGGCACAGAGTGTGGCTCAGAGATGAGTTTGAGTCTTCACACAGTGTATGCTAACTGGAGTTGTACTCCATGCCATTGTACATGAGTGATGTGTGTCCCTCACTATTTCCAGTTGACTCCGGCTACCCAAACCTGTCCTGTCTGTAGACACCAGTGAGGAATCTGAGGACAGGTGCTTCATTATACCGATTTTCTCCTCAGGTCCAGTTATCTCTTATTAGTGAAATGTAGACAGTGTCTAGAAGCTAGGCTTTCTAGGGGTGGTGTGGATGAGCAGCCAAGGCCTAACTAGAAGACATGAAAAGCTCATGCAATACCACTGTAATCGCACAGTCTTCACACACATGACAGAAAATACTCAGTGTTACAAAAATAAAGCTACTTTATTTTGGTGACACACATGTCAAAAATACCATAGAGACTATACACCTTTAGGAGGTAAGTAATACACAAATTATATACACTGGTATGCAGAAATAGCTGTAAAAACAGTTAGAAAATGTCAGAGTCACCAGATCCTCGGGGTCTGTGCACGTTCTCAACACTTCCACCACAAGACAGCTCCAATACTCTGATTAGATTTATCACAGAGTCTAAGAGAGTCCAAGTGGGGAAAAGGGGATTAGGACGGGAACAGCTGGGAAGGAGACCTGTAGGAAGCAAAAGGTTAAAACACAACATCAAAATTACATCTCATGAATTCAGTACCATGCTACAACTCTAAGGTTCGTCTTT